>NC_134103.1:99666018-100006018 GCF_000715075.1 Nicotiana tabacum | reverse complement strand
CCAATGGATCTTGTGAAAGGGAAAAGAATTCTGAAAAGACTTTTATTGAAATTGGTTATTAACAACGTACAAGAGAGGTTCTTATTGGAGCTTTGAGTCACAATAAGTGTTGCTGAAAATCTTTCTTGCCAGAAAGCAACTGGTAATTGCACAGCAGAAAAAGTAATTCTCACTGCACACAGAAAACATCTATCCTCAATCAATGGAAAGACAAATTGTGACTCGAATCTCCAGGATATAGTTCGAATTGGTGGCTGAAGAGTTTCACTGGAGAAGTTGTTTGATGATGCCAAATGACGTTGGCTAAAGACACGATACCACCGAAAAGAGGCACGGTCCAGTTATCCAGAACAGTTATTGTTGAGAGGATGACTAGATTATGGGTGGAATGCTGGTCAGAATAGGAGTTGTGTCACCAGAATATTAACGAAAATAGGCATGGTGTTGTTGGAATAATTATTAGAAAGTGGTACAGTGCTACAGGAAGGATTATCGGAAAAAGGTGTGGTGCTGCAAGAAGGATTATCAGAAAGAGAAGTAGTACCACCAGAACCGTCATCACAAAAAGATAATAATAGTATAACTATGACAAGAAAATAAAACCTTATGGCATAATTCTGGTCATTAGTAGGAAGGCACTCCGCAATTTGAGTTTTGAGATTGAGGTGTAGTTGTTGTAGGCAGATACTACTTAAGTCTCTACCAAAATTGTAAAGACTCTAATACCATGCGAAAAAAGAAAAGAAGAGAGCAAAAAACTCTTTTTGAAGTTGGTTATTAACAACATATTGAAAGTTCCTATCTTAGGAGTTTTGAGCTCCACGATATGAGGAAAATTCTCTAATTCTTGGGATTATTAATTATTATGAAATACTCATTAGAAATATTCTAAAAAGAATCATTATACTTAAACAATATTGTTAATGATTTTCTAGACTTTCCACCATAACATAAACATTAAACATGTTCTATACACTGTTCTTAATGATTCTTTTAAGTTTCAAATAGTCTAATCCTGATTTAATAGTAGCAAAGAGCATGAATGTACTTATAAAGACATCCTTGAAAGTAGTGAAAAAGTCTAAAATGGAGAAAATGGTATTGCTCTTTGTTAGCATTTACTTGCTTGATTTTCGGTATGTTAGTTTGGGCTGTTCTATCTTGTTTCGTAACTTAAGAATTGTAGGGTGTCTGCTTGACATTGCCTTTTCTTAGAGCAGAAGCCACACAATAATATGACCTGCTATTTTCATACCTATTTTCACATTAAGCTTATTAAGGCAGAGTGTTTACTGTTCATATAATAGGCTACTATTATTACTTTCATTTTAATCTTATCTTTTGGTTTTACTTTAGTTATTACAGATAAAATGAAATTATAAGAATCAGTTGCTGTTCTTCTGGTTTCCTCTAGCTGTTTTATGAGCTGTATTCCTTCACCTAATCAAGAATACAAATATGGTGCACTCAGGTGAAACCTTTGGTGATGTCGTTGGAAGTCCTTACTATGTGGCACCAGAAGTGTTGCGGAAGCATTATGGTCAAGAGTGTGATATTTGGAGTGCAGGAGTCATTATTTATATACTACTTAGTGGTGTTCCTCCATTTTGGGACGGTAAGTTTTTTTTGACCTTTCTCCTTTGCAATTTGATTTTATAATCCTTGAAGCAACATGAAGACCATGCGGCTTATGAATTTTGATGTTTTGCACCAGAGACGGAGCAAGGAATATTTGAACAGGTTTTAAAAGGGGAACTCGACTTTGTGTCAGAACCTTGGCCTACTATATCAGAAAGTGCAAAAGATCTAGTCAGAAAAATGCTTCTGAGAGATCCCAAAAAGCGGTTGACAGCCCATGAAGTTCTTTGTAAGATGCAGTATTCACCAGTCTGATCCTTTATGCTCTTCTCAGTGTTATGTATGTTTTCAGTATATAATGATGCTTCTCATCCTTTCTTCTCTGCATCATATGGCCTTGTCCTCTGGATCAATTGCTTGCTAAGATAGATTATCAACTGTCTCGATATGCTTCTAAAGTTATTCTTATTATATAACCTACTTAAAAATTCTTCTGTACTTTTGCTGGAAATATATTCTTATCTGTTGTTGAAAAGTCTTTGTTTTACTATTATTTCCAATGTTATTTAAAGAAAATGGAAGATCACTTAGTTTTGATGAAAGTAACTGGAAATGCCCAATAAATTTAGTTCTTGGAACTGGTAGCACTCAGCACCGACAATAGCTTTTCCTGATTGCAGCATCTGCTATATTAAGGAACCAGATATATTTAAGTTCTTGCATTTTCTTTCTGGATACACATCCGCTCATGTGCAATATGTGCATTGGAGGATATGTAAACATCAAAATTTTCTTCTACCTCTTGAAATCAGATAACTTTAAGAAAAAAAAAAAGAATTAAACCAGTGGTATATCTCAAACTCAGGTTTTGTGCAGCTTAGAGTTTATAGATTTGGAGTTTGGCCAAATTGTTGGCTCGTTGAGACTTGAGACGTGTAATCAGAGGACCTATGTTCCAGGAGTAATAGCTTCTTGCTTTGTTTTTTTGACCTTTTATTATATGTTAAAAAGGGTTACAGTATGAAGATGATTTCAGATCTTCTATATGAGCTTCTTTGAGTGAGATTAACAGAGACCAATATATTGTGTGTGTGTGTGTGTGTGTGGTGGTGGTGGTGGTTGGGGGGGGGGGGGTGGGTTGGTGATGGAAGAAGCAGTTGTATATTGGTACAACTAAGCTTCTCTTTTAAAAGAAAGGGCATCAACTTCTGCTTGTACGCTCAAGGAGCACACTAAAATGCTATTTTACATGAATGACATATATGTATTATCTATGTCAGGTCATCCATGGGTCCGTGTTGGTGGGGTTGCTCCAGATAAGCCTCTTGATTGTGCTGTCCTAAGTCGTCTCAATCAGTTTTCTGCAATGAACAAATTAAAGAAGATAGCAGTCAGAGTAAGTTATTCTAATTGTTCAGACCTATCATCGCTGAATTTACCTGAGTAATGGCATTCATTGCATTTATGCAGAAAGACAAGGGCGACAATCCTTTCAAGAAAGAAAATGTCATGGCTAATCTAATTAGTAACCTTTCCATTTTCTTCCTAATTGGCTTGTATTTGGAAAGAAAATGCCAGCTATATATATATATATATATATATATATATATATATAGCTGTTCCATGCTTATACACATTTCTCACTAATTTTTAAATGAGGAACAGGAAAAGGACATTGAAACATATTACTGTATCAAGTAATACTGGTTTTTAGTTGTTACACTTGAGCAATCTCTATTTGCTTTTTAGGTAATTGCTGAAAGTCTGTCTGAAGAGGAAATCGCAGGACTGAAGGAAATGTTCAAAATGATAGACACCGATAACAGTGGAAATATTACGCTAGAAGAACTGAAAAAGGGTTTGGAAAGAGTGGGTGCCGATCTGATGGATTCAGAAATAGTTAGCTTAATGCAAGCGGTAAGTGATACTTTTTATTATGTTCCAGAGCATGCTTATGTACATCATAGACAGCTTTAAATAGCATTGCAAATCATGTTGGTATATCAGATCTTCTTAAAAATAAACTGTCAGAAAAGATCCTTACTAAACAACCTTTCTGTGTTTGGATAATTCAGGCGGATATTGATAATAGTGGTACCATTGACTATGGCGAGTTTATAGCTGCTATGCTCCATTTAAACAAAATTCAGAAGGAAGATCACATGTATGCTGCTTTTTCATATTTTGATGAAGATGGTAGTGGATATATCACACAGGATGAGCTCCAAAAGGCTTGTGATAAGTTTGGTTTGAGCGATATCCCCATTGAAGAGCTTATGCGTGAAGTTGATCAAGATAATGTAAACCCTATTATTCTTATCTTCAGTGTTCCTTTTTCTAATATCTTGCAGATATGTAAATGTGCATTGTCAAACATAAAAGCATATATAAGATCATAACATTCATGTACCTATTTTCTTTTCCAGGACGGATACATCGATTACAGTGAATTTGTAGCAATGATGCAAGACACTGGCTTTGGTGAGAAGAGAAGCAAAAGAGTGTAAGCATTGGTATACCATAGGCCTTAAAGCCTGGTAAGCTTGATGTCACTGATTACACATAAACTGCTTGTGTATATCATCCACGTAGGTATGTGAAACAAGAAACTTCGATTGCATTATGCTGTAAAGATTAGTCAGGCATTGGTATTACATCCACAGGAGTATGTGAAACAAAAACATGGATTGCATTATGCTGTAAAGATTAGTCAGGCATCAGAGATGAAAGCGAACTTTTATGATCCTTCTTAGCTCTCCATTTTGTATCTTATATTTTTTGTTTCTTTCTGTGGAAAGAATCAATATTCATAAAATCAGCCCACTTAGATTTATGCTTGCTCATCCAGTTGATCACCTTCTTAGTGTGGATTGAGCAGAAACAGTTCAGACAGAACTTTATACCTCAAGCCCGGCTACTTTGGTTCAATATGTATCTTCAACAGAAGTTGTGGTACTGCTACTTGCTCACAAGGATTTTCTTTCCTCTACATGCAGCCATTTATAGGTCCCTCTTTTACCCACCTAGATGATTTTGGGGCAATAACTTAGCTTTCTTTCGTTTAGTAGTATGAATTATTCGTTTCTGTGGAGTTTAACTTTTGTTGCCAGCTAAAATTGGTCTGATGATGTGTAGTAGCTGTTCTTTTTTTAAAGATTCTGATTAGTTGGATTAGGTTCTGAACTGTACATATATAAGTCAGAAATAACATACCCTGTTTTAATTTCAATTTTCCTACTAGGTAGCTAAAAACACACATATAATGTGCATTCAATACTATTTCTTGTGAGTACCTCATTCTAGGGATCTTCTTGAGATTTAGACTTGATTGCTAGGTAACTTGCAGTCATGGTGATTTAATGTTCCTTTTGGAAGATTAACCTTTTGATAATGTACCAGAACAGATGCCAAGTGGACTGAAGGGTGTATTCTTATTGCTATTTAGTACCTCAGTAGTTGAGTAGTTTAGCTACATTTCATAATTGATTCTCATAGAAGAATAACGTTTGCATCAATGTGATATACAACATATACCTGGAAATTTTCTTTTGTTCTATAACTATGGATCTGATTGTTACCAGAATGTTATAGCAAATGATCCACAATAGACATTGAATAGATTTGCAAAATCAAAACAGCTTTTAGTATCTTATGACCTGAATTGGATCTCATTTCCGGCTCATTTACATAAGAAGATAAGAGGTAATAACCCATTGAAGTAAAAAATTTGGCACTAACCAATGCATTGCCCAACAAAATAAACCTGTGCCTTATATTAGATGTTTCTGGCAGAAGCCAATCACTTGACTGCCAAAGTATTGTCATATGATTTTTTTTTTTGAGAAGTTTGTCGTATGTTTATTTTTAGCTTAACGAGTAGATATTATGCTAGTGTCCTTAACCAACCGAGTAGTCTAAGAAGACCACTGTCCAGCACCTCTGATTTTTTCTCAAATCCTGTGACAGAAAAAAGAGGATATCAAAATCAGACACAGTTACTTTATGGTGATATGGATATAAACTAAACATAAGGTACATAAATTCCATATTGTTGAGCATATTGTATTAGATTATTGGATGTCAAATAAAACTTTTCATCAATAAACAAAGTAATAAGACCACTTATTGCCGATTGGCATATATTAAGTCGATACCTCCCTAGCGGGAACCTTTTGAAGGCCACAGAGCAAATTATAGTAGAGCTAGTGATATGTGTAATAAAAATATCGCGACAAATGCAATCAGGACTTTCAAGTTCTGAAAATTGAATATCTTGTCAAACCATGTTTACCTAAGTCAGCAGCAACTCGGTGAGCACACATTACTCCTGAAAAGGCAACAGCTATAACACCTTGTCCAGGAAAGCAACTATCGCCAACACAATATAGACCATCTATAGCCTGTAAGCTCAGAAACCATACGGAACAGTTTATTCTGTGCGCTTCTATTTACCAGTAGAGCAGTGAAGCAACTAGATACAGAAGGAATAATTAACTTACAGTGGTATTGAAAGGCATTCCAAGTAATCCCTTTGGAGTTCCGCGTGGCATTGGTCCATAGGTACCACTATCACGAGCAAGGTATCGTCTATGTGTCTTTGGTGTTCCCACCTACAAGAGTCCAATCATTATTATAAATGGATGAAGCCCCAAGGCACGAACTATTTTAGCAAGCATAAGATGCGTGTCGATTTGGTACTGAAGAAAGCTAATTATTGTTCACTATGACCAACTATTCAGTTCATAAAATCATGACTTGTACCTCTTTAAAGACGATAGATGACTTGAGCCCTGGGAAGAGTGTCTTTTCAAGTCTGCTTATAATTCTTTCAGCAACAAGCTCTTTCTTTGCTTCATAGTCTTTCAGAGAGAGTCCCTAGTAAGTAAAAACACCTCAACTTCAATTTCCATTTTTTAAAAAAAAACGATGACAAAGATACACAAGAGGTTACTTTCGACACTGAAGGCATATAGTAATTTTACCTCCCAATCTTCTATGCTTGACGTTGTAAAAATGTGAAGAATATGGTGTCCTTCTGGGGCCAATGATGAATCAAGAACTGTAGGAATGCTCAAGAATATACTTCCATATGGTTTCTCCAAATTTGTCCAATTATCCTGTAAAATCAAGGGATTGTGAATGTGAGCTTTAAACAGGAAAAAATAAACAACAAACCCATTGAAGTGCCAATAGTACCTCAAGGGTAAAATGGTGGCAATCAGTGTCTGGCGGAAGAACATCTGCTTTAACGCCCAAGTGAATAGAAAGAAAGGAAGGTGCTTTTACATAAGCTTTCTGGAAAGCTTCTTCTTCTTTTGGCAGATTCTCGGCTTTTAAAAGCTTTCCTACAATGTACGACACTTGACATGAGAAGACAAGATTTGAAGAGAATCAAATGTGTGCAAGAAAACCGCAGTACTGGCTCTAAGACAAAAGAATCTTAAGAAAACACATGAATTATGCTGGCTTCCTGGAAAACTAACCAAAAGTATCCCATCTGGTGGCATTTGATACTATGGTTTTAGCGTAAAACTTCCTTCCATTGGAAAGCTTCACTCCCACCTAAAAGAAAAAGAAGAGTTTGAGAAAATGGCCTGGCATGCACACTGGCGAACACAACATTGACAAATGCGAAACAAGACATGATTAGGACATTGAAAAATACAATTTCATTATATTGTTACGTAATTTGGTCATGTATGTATAAATACGTAGACACTTTCTGTATAATAATTTCAGGGGCGTAACTGACATCCAACTAAAGGGGATGTAGGACCTACCCAAATGATAAGTAAAATATCACAATATATATCAGTTACAATCAAGTATAGAAACGTATAACATTTTAACATACAGATGTTTGGTCTTCCCTCTTCCTTCGTTGTCGTCACACTTTTCATCTTTTACTATATACTACTACCCAATTTTAAAAATATTTTAACATCCTAACATGCTAATATTACCTTAAATCTTAAAACGGCTCGTCTAGATGCAGTTAGGCATACCGAGGACCTATATAGGACAAGTGTTTTTGATGGTCAAACAGTGGAAAGACGATTTGACGATAGTTAAAAGTGTGTGTGACATGTGTTACTGTATGTCTAACAGAGTGTCGGCAAAGACATGTCCAATACGAACACCAGAACAACAGTTTTGCATATCACAATAGGAATAATCACTCTTAACAATAATTTCATAAGTGTTTTTGATGGTCAAACAGTGGAAAGACGATTTGACGATAGTTAAAAGTGTGTGTGACATGTGTTACTGTATGTCTAACAGAGTGTCGGCAAAGACATGTCCAATACGAACACCAGAACAACAGTTTTGCATATCACAATAGGAATAAACACTCTTAACAATAATTTCACAATGGTTATAGGACCAAGACTCACAGCTTTGCCGTTGTCCAAAATGATACTTGTGACATTTGCCCTATAAAGTATCTGACTTCCCTGATTAACCAAGCCTTTTGCTAAAGATTTGGCAATCTCGCCAACTCCACCCACGGGATAGTTGATTCCTCCAAAATGTCTGTCACATAGAACCTGCAGAAAGCAACTCATGAGAAAATGGATATCAATAAACACAAGAAGGCCTAAGGTTAAATGCAGAATTACCATGCTTGCATTGATCATTGGTGTTTGTAATGCATTAACTGTGCTCACAATAAAACACTGCAAAAGAGAAAATATAGTTGAATTCTTCAAAAGGTAAAGAAATCATCAAAACTTTTAGTAAGTTGTACAGATTATTTGCCTCACCTCTGCATCTATGAAGGCCAGCAACCCGGGATCTTTTATATACTTCCGAGCAATGTCACCAGCATTCTGGGGCAAATAGTAGGCTGTGATGAATAACATTGGCATAAATTAAGATTCAATAGAAGGATATTCAATCATTCTGTGCTGCACAAATGTCAGCATGAAAAAATGACCCTATAATTGGAGAGTTATTCTTAAATTAGTCCGCAAGATGGATATTGGCAAATGCCAATAATGACAGGAAGAACCTATCATAAGTAGAACGCTTTTGGGTATTAACACATCTATGAAGGAATTTTCCATGATTTATGAGCCATCAGTCGGACTGCAAATTTAAGTAAATGCACTACAAAAATTTAAAGCATGTAAATCAGAACTGTTAAACACAAGAAGGGTGATTTGATAGCATAAGATCTCATTATCTTTATGCAAAAGGATACCAAGTTAATTGGCGTTATACAGTGGAACGAAGTCTGTGTTTGATCAGCGAAAATGACAAAAGCCACCTAAGATGGGAAATGTTACAATCTTTGGTCATGAATTTCTTGATTATTGAGAAAAAGGTCAGAGTAAAAAATCAGAGTAATCTGTATTCAGAACTGTATTAAATTTTGGCAACTACTGAGTTCTACAAGCTTTTTCAACACTATCACTTGAACATATGTTTAATTATGCAACTACAGTTATCGTGCGAGATA
Organism: Nicotiana tabacum; assembly: GCF_000715075.1. Taxonomy (NCBI): domain Eukaryota; kingdom Viridiplantae; phylum Streptophyta; class Magnoliopsida; order Solanales; family Solanaceae; genus Nicotiana; species Nicotiana tabacum. The sequence continues at coordinate 99,996,978 of NC_134103.1, read as the reverse complement.
CAGCATCTCTCTGGACTTGTCCTGCTATTAATTTAAATTTGTATACCAATAAAAGGACATGAAACAAAGTCAATTTGAAACAACTCTCTGCATCCATTTCTAGCATTGCGGGAGCTTAGTGCACTAGACTGCCTCTTTTACCCATTTCTAGCACTAGGACTGAAGGCACAGCTAAAGAAATATAACATTTGAAGTTAAAAGGAAAAGAGAAAAGAAATTACCGAGAGTCAAGCATTCGAGGGGCTTCTTAAAAAACTGGCCAAAAAGGTAGATGGGTTCCTCCAAAGACTTCAGTTCCAAAGAATTCAGAGAACTAAAGATCTGTGCATCCATATTCAACAAATGATTTTGAGTCTAAATCAGGAAGTCCAAAATTTAAAGCAAGCTGCAGTCACCTTAATGTTAATGACCACAAACCTTCCAGCATTCACTGTAGAATTTGATAATCCCTTCTTTTTCATGTGGAAATTTACTCACAAGCTCTTGAATGAAGTCATCATATTCTCGGTGTACACGGACAGAAAGGTCATTGGGTAGGTGGAAATGCACAGTTGTTGGGTCAGGTATAACTTCTAATTTACATCCTACTGCTGCCAATGCTTGAGTTATCAAATTGAGGTTTCCCTGTCAAAAGATGTGAAACATCCAATCACATGCAAGCACTGCAGACCACATACAACAGAACAAAGTATACACCACTGCCAGTACAAATTATGTTAATGACAGAGTTATCATAGGTAGTTATTGGGATGACATTCTTCAATTGAAACAGAGTCTCTTCCAGCATTTTCAGACCAAGAAGCTCGGAAAAGATTGAGATACTTCCGAGGCATCAACATGACCCAATCTAGAGCATAAAACATGCATCAGACATACTCGAGGAAACAGGGATGGAAATATTTGACCACTCGCACTTATTAAATCTAAATTTAGAGCTCCAGCTGGGGTAGAAAAGCCCCTCATAGATCCAGATTAATGTAGATAGATGGTCGGCAAGGTGGAATTACCTCACTACAACCCAACCTAACAATGCTTTGTTGTGAACATTGTACGTTGGTTTACGAATTCCCATGTGATATTCAATAGGATGTTATTATTTTCATTCTTGTACACGTCTTCCAGGAAATGAACTACTCCATAGTATGGTCATACAAAACATGAACACATTGTTAGCTATACTAGTGCAGACTTGGTACGTGCACCTTTTGATAGACGTTCCACCTATGGGTATCGTGTGCTTGTTGATGGTACCATGAAAAGTAAGAACTGAAATATAATTGCCAGATAAGGACTATGGTAAGATAACAAGTGATGACAACAGCAACATGTGAACTGATGCAATGAAACAACTATTCTTGGGACTGAAGTTTGAAGAGATAGATCGGAATAAGAACATTATATGCACTACACATACATCAAATACTGGAAGGACTAACCACATAGGAGAAAATATGATATTTGGGGACATCACCAGCTTTGTTAAATTAACCAACCAACTGCAGACAATTACTTGAAGTCTCTTGTCAGTCTGTTAATTAGTTACATATACAGCAAGCTTGGGACATTTGACATGTATGCACCAACTTGACCCAAAATGTTAAAGAGTATATGCACATGGGTAAATAGGTTTTCTACAGTGCTATTCTTCAGAATTTTGTTACTCTATAGCATGGCATATATAAAAGCACGAGGCATAAAGCATTGTATCTGCGAATTGTCAAAATCTATTCTCTTGTTTTTGCAATGTCATCACAAAAGAAGGCTGGGGGCAGGAAACCATATGGGAAGAAGACCTTGTATCATAGTTTAACAGTTGTTATCAACCAAATTCTAGGAGGACCTAAATTTGGGAAAATGCAAGGAAACTTATAACTGATCCGTCCTTAAGTATCAGATATTTCTCCTAGACTAGTGCGTCATTCAAACGGATTTACAACTAGAAAAGTTTGCAATATTTTCTTCTAAACCAGCAGATAATATTTCAGGTGTAGTCCCATATCATCCAAAAGAGGAATAGTTAGAAGAGTACTTGTGTATATAGCTAAGGCACCCAAGAAAAACTGATTTCAAGAATCAAACAGCAGATGACAACATGAGAAATATAGAGGTACTATTCAGTATGAAGGACTATGACTGAATCCAAACAGAAAGAAAGTATACAGACAAACTAACCTTATCACTGAATCCAAACATGACTGATGAACCAACATCAAAAGTATAACCATCCCTCTGGTAAAACCCAGAGCTTCCACCAGGAATAACATACTTCTCCAAAACTAAAACCTTAGCTCCCTTAACTGCTAGCTGTGTTGCTGCCACTAATCCGCCTATTCCTGACCCTATTACAATGGCATCATAGCAGCAACTCTCATCTATTTCTACATCACTACTTCCATAGCTCTCCACTCCTTTATCTACAACTGCTTTCAACTGTGAAACAATACCCCATTTCCTTCCCTTAGTCTTATTCAGCCCCAAATTCAAGCCATGAAGCTGCTGGACATCAGTACAATTCCCAATTCTCAAAGGGTCAAAACAAGAACTTATCTTTTTACTGTTTCTGAGTTTGCTACCACCCAAGGCTACAATCTTGCAGTTACCATCAAGAAGTGAATTGGGAAACATAAAATTCAAGGTACCCATTTTTGTATTTCTCAAAATTTGGGCTTTAACCAACAAAGACTTGAACTTTTTGCCTTCAATTCTTCACCACTGTAACTGCAAAAGCACTGAATATTACAAAATCTTGAAAAAATATTTTCTTAAAAAATGTTCAAAATCCAAGATTACAGGCACCAACAACTATAAAAATTGAATCTTGACAATTCTTGGACCTCAGGGTACTCAAAAGGCTAGCTGAATAAAGTGTATTAGCAAAGTGAGAGAAGTATTTAGGTGGATTTTGATGAGGTGGGTATGAGCAAAGTGGAGGGTTCTTCACTTGTCTGTAGTGCTTGAAAACGAAAGAGAAGTGGATTGGCATGATTCTACTTTTGTGATTCCCAGTGGAGATGAGACAATATGGTATTTTTTGCTGGACAAGTTTTATTGAAATGTTTAGGTGCTTGCTGGCCAATTTGGTTAATGGTTAGTTATTTGTTACTATGTTAGGTTTCTGCTTGTTGGGGTCTTGGGGAGTGGATTGTGATTATGTAAAAAGGTTGGAGTTTGTTAAAGTCCCAAATGGTCCTGAACTATAAGCATGATGCTTTAATGATCCCATAATATTACTTTTCTTTCCTAATGGTTCATACTCATGTAGCTGCAAATACCGGTTAAATTTATCAATGTAACGCGAGCAACATGAAAGGATTCATATAACTAATCTCAATTTACTTAGAACTGAGATGATATAATAATAATTTTTATTGTTTATGACTTTATGTGACATACAAATGATAACATTAAGGGTTACCTTGTTAGAATCGGCAAAAAATATTTTTATTTCAAAAACAACTTATCGCATCAACATAATCACTTTCACTTTCCATAACAAAAATAAAATAAAGTCAATCTATTCCTGAAATTGTGGTCAGTCTCGCTACCTCTTTAGTACTCTATCACTGAGCAAAAGGGCCTTTTTGATTTAATTCCAGAATTATTCACTATGTGGATAAAATATCTATAAGGTTGGAAAATAGTACGCCCGGTTCACCAGGTTCTACTACTGCAGAGCCATCCGTCTTCTCCTCCTTTCTATTGACGTTGACTCACGTGTCATTTTCAATCCCGGCGTATTTCGGATGCTTGAAGGACCCGAGGACTTAAGCTTTGCTAACAACTTGTTTGGATGGTTGTTAGCCATCGTTTTATAATATATTGTATTGTATCGTTTTATGAATATAACATTTGAATTGATTGTACTGTTTACTGTTGTTAAATAATATTTTGTTATTTGGTTTGACTTTATCGCACTAAACTGTAATTGATAAGTTTACTAAAATAACCTCAATTGTTTAAATATTAAATTTATCAAGAATTATACATAAAAATAATTTAAGAAAACCCTTTTTTACTAATTTATCACCAAATATATCTTATAAAGAAAGGAACGAGAATTGCCATAACAAAGGAATAAGGAATTGGAGTTAAAATAATTAGAATTGGAGTTAAAATCACATTAGGAGAAAAAACGAAACAAAAAGAAGGCAAACCCTATACCTTTTACGTTAGAGTTGGAAGCCGCAGAAGTTCTGAAAAAAATGACGAAGACAAAGTAGGTTATAGATTGGGATTTGGAGTTAAAATTTTAAAAAGGTAAAGGGTAAAATAGAATTATGGAGTAATAAGTTAGGGCATAATTGGAAAGAAAAATAGGAAACAATCCTGCCATAGCAAATCAATTGTTTTAAAAAATGGGACTTTTCATTGTTCCGAAATAATGGATTTTACAATACAATACAACCAATTTTAATGAAACAATCAAAATAAACATTATTTTGGGATAACAATACAATAAGATACAATGGGTAACACCCATCCAAACAAGTTGTAAAGCCGTGGAAAGGAGTGGACAATTGTATTTTGGCCTAGTTGGATTGGTTCTCAAGTAAGTTACAATTGAACCATATTGACAAGAATTAGAATTCCGGTAATATTTTGATTGGTGTCGTCTGTAGTAGGGGTGTTCAAAACCAAACCGAAAACCGAATCGCAAAAGTGGATTAATGATTTATTGGTATCGGGTTAACGGTTTAACAGATTGAAATTTTTTTATTAACGGCTTATCGATTTGGGGGCGGATTATTTAATTTTCTTAACGGATAATCCGTTAACCCGTTAAGATATATATATATATATATATATATATATATATATATATATATATATATATATATATATATATATATTTATCCATATGTTACTATGTATATTAAATAATAAAAATTCCTTCCACACTTACACTTTCACTTCAAGTACTGGACCAGTAATAAGTATTACTCTATTAGACATTTAGACCTTTAGAAATCCTAAGTCCCTAATAACTCAGCGGGCAGCCAGCTAGCCTCTCATCTCTCGAGTCTCGCCTCTCTCTCTTCCTCTCGCCGTCTCGCCTCTCCCTCTCGCCGACTCACTGTCTCCCTCTCGCCTCTCGCCATAGCCAGAGCAACAGATGGTAAGTTTCTTTTCTTGTTGATGTCTTCAAAATATTCGGTCCTCACTGTTCTTTACACCTTCAAAATCAGAGAGCATCTCAAAGTATCCAGCCATTTCATGGATATGAAAATAACATCACTCTTGAGGTATCTGTTAAGATTATTTTTGCATCTAGTTTCGTTCTAGTCTGCAGTTAAATCCCTGTAGTATCACATGTATGTTTGGCATTTGCTGCTTGGCATGAAATGTTTCTGTAGATAATCCTCTGAACTTTCTAAATTAAAATAGAAAAGGCGATGTTGTATGACCTTATTCTTTTGTATTTACCATTGTTTGCCATTGAGTTTGTCAGAAATATATTATGGAGGGGTGTGGCTTGGAGTTGGGATATTTCTTTTTATAATTGTTGTTGGGAAAAAAATTGACTATTTAGACCAGCTAGTATAATGTTTGGTAAGGCTCATTTATTTTTTCCTATCTGAACAAACCTTGGTTTGAGTCTTTTAGTTGAGGGTTTTATCTCTTTTAGCTCCTTGCTAATCATTTCCTCAAACTAACTATTGTTTCTGTCTTAATGTGATCTTGTCTTGTGTCTTTCTTTAATCTGTAGCATGGATGAAAATATACAAAGTAATAAGGTGATGGGTGAAAGTGGGGCTTCTAATTCAAATGCAATACGTAAAGCTGAAACAACGGAGTCAAATATAACCAAGAAAAGGAAAAAAGGCATGTTGTGTGGGATGATAAGCCGAATGTGGGTTTAGTACAGAAGGACGTCTTCTTGATTCATTAAGGAGTTCATTAACTCCTAAATTGGAGCAAGCTCTAGTGTGTCTTCAAGATTGGCTTCGAAATCCTAAGTCCCTAATAACTCAGCGGGCAGGCAGGCAGCCTCTCATCTCTCGAGTCTCGCCTCTCCCTCTTCCTCTCGCCGTCTCGCCTCTCCCTCTCGCCGACACACTGTCTCCCTCTCGCCTCTCGCCATAGCCAGAGCAACAGATGGTAAGTTTCTTTTCTTGTTGATGTCTTCAAAATATTCGGTCCTCACTGTTCTTTACACCTTCAAAATCAGAGAGCATCTCAAAGTATCCAGCCATTTCATGGATATGAAAATAACATCACTCTTGAGGTATCTGTTAAGATTATTTTTGCATCTAGTTTCGTTCTAGTCTGCAGTTAAATCCCTGTAGTATCACATGTATGTTTGGCATTTGCTGCTTGGCATGAAATGTTTCTGTAGATAATCCTCTGAACTTTCTAAATTAAAATAGAAAAGGCGATGTTGTATGACCTTATTCTTTTGTATTTACCATTGTTTGCCATTGAGTTTGTCAGAAATATATTATGGAGGGGTGTGGCTTGGAGTTGGGATATTTCTTTTTATAATTGTTGTTGGGAAAAAAATTGACTATTTAGACCAGCTAGTATAATGTTTGGTAAGGCTCATTTATTTTTTTCTATCTGAACAAACCTTGGTTTGAGTCTTTTAGTTGAGGGTTTTATCTCTTTTAGCTCCTTGCTAATCATTTCCTCAAACTAACTATTGTTTCTGTCTTAATGTGATCTTGTCTTGTATCATTCTTTAATCTGTAGCATGGATGAAAATATACAAAGTAATAAGGTGATGGGTGAAAGTGGGGCTTCTAATTCAAATGCAATACGTAAAGCTGAAACAACGGAGTCAAATATAACCAAGAAAAGGAAAAAAGGCATGTTGTGTGGGATGATAAGCCGAATGTGGGTTTAGTACAGAAGGACGTCTTCTTGATTCATTAAGGAGTTCATTAACTCCTAAATTGGAGCAAGCTCTAGTGTGTCTTCAAGATTGGCTTCGAAATAAAAAAATTAAAATAACCTATTAGTGTTGAGGAAGATCTTGATAAAATCGAGCAGCTTGAACAAGGTAATAATATTGTTACTATATTTGTTGTATATAAGTGTTGTTGATATGCTTATATTTATCGCACGACTCATTATTTTAATTTTTTTCTTCAGATTTAGCCAGCAATGGAAAAGACCCTTCCGTAATTGACGTGTAGTGTTAATATATCTGGTAAGAATTCGAATTATGGATGTGCATCAGTCATATTCCTTCCCTATGGTTTATAGCTCTGTGAAGCATATGTAATGGCTAATATCATGATAAGTGCAAGTTTATAACTCTGTGAAGCATATGTAATAGCTCTATCTAGCTTGCATTTCTTACCCATATTGGAGCCCAACAAAGAACTTTTTCCGTGTGGCACTTCTTTTATAGTATGTAGTAAACATGGCACCTACCGAGACACTTTTACCTTTAATATTTCAGTGATGGCCTCTCTTTCAATGATGATTCACCAATTAGCAATTAAGTCTCGTGGTGAGAGTTAATAGGCACGATATAAGTACTAATTATAACGTACCTGGAAAATGATCTGTTGTACTTGGTTTCAGTCTAGTTTTACCCTTTAGATGCAAATCATGATTCTTCTGTATTATTCTTCAGAGAACAATTCTGCTTCTAATACTCAGTTTAAACTGCACTACTGCTCTTGTTATCTTCTAAAGTATTCTAAGGTATCCTATCTATGAGTTTGCTGAGAAAATATTCTAAAGTTCATACAATATACTACTAGTATTTAGGCAGAATAGTATTCGATTCCTTTTCTTTTTACTTTGTTTGACAGAATATCTGATTTCTGGACTCAATTTGACAGATGTAATTGCCATGTTTGGAGAAGTAAGAAGAAGTGACAGAGAGATGATGAGGTTTCTCAGAGAATAGTCGAGGGTTAATTAGTTATCTGGGCAGAGGGTTAATTAATTATTACTCCCAACTTGTATAAATGACACATTTAACTTTGAGTTTTTGACCTAACAGGCTTGTTCACTCAGTGAACTTCACCGGAACGAGTTTTATATTGAAGAAAGGTCTCAAACGTGATGCTGCTGCTGGAACTCGTGCATATCCGAAATGCTATCTCTCTGTGTGTCTTAGATTTTTACTTCGGTTTATTACACGATTTACTAATTAAAAAGGCACAATTTAAACCGATAATAGCTAAACAGATACCAATCCGCCCGATATCTTATCGGGTGGCTAGCAGATTAATACATTTAAAAACCGATAACCGATAAATCAAATCGTTAAGAGTAAACAACTGTCCGATCCGCCCGATAAGCAGCCCTAGTCTGTAGACAATAAATTATGCCGACAAAATAAAATCAAGACAGAAAAAATTGTAATAATTGTAGTATTTGATTTCAAATAGTTTGAATGTTACAATCTCTATGGTTCCTCTCATTTTACTTTTTCAATATAAATTCAAGGGCATTTGAGCTTGATCTTTAATTTGAATTTAATTTATCCGTCGTGAACGCTTTGATTGTTGCCATGAATTTTATCACAAACAAGTAGCCTTGATCTTGAATGCCTTGTATTTGATTTGACTTTGTTCTTGATCTTGAATACTTGAAATTTTGTGTTGAATTGCTTGAATGCTTGAACACTTGCAGTTTGCAGATAATTGTGGCCTTTGATCTATGAGCTCCCTTGTGTCTTCTTGTTATAACTTTTGGTACATTTTCTAAGTTATGAAGACCCCTCCCTATTTATAGTTGTGGGAGGGAAGAATTGTGATAAGAACAAACTTTTTTCTCACCAATCAGATTGCAGAGTGGCACGACCACATTTGATTGGCCAGAACATGTCACTTGCACATGTGGCGCAGTTTTATTGGCCTTTTAATTTGGCTTGGCATGCCTTATCATTTTGACATGTGACACGCTCCTATTGGCTCTTTCGTTTGACTTGGCATGCCACATCATTTGACATGTGGCACCAAAGTGGGCGTCTAGGAAGATGACATCTTGAGCTTAATAAAATTGGCTCATCATTTGTAGCCAACTAAATGGGCTAGCCCAGTCAATATTTATTGGACTTAAATAATTAATTTAATTATATTAGCCCATAGTTTATTTGGACTAGTATATGTAAAATATAATTCAAATTATTTATTTAATTTGAATCGAATAAAATTTACATGTCTACAAATGCCCTAACTTCGAGACTTGTCATAGTGTCAATATAATGACTAGGCTTGAAGTATGATTCTGCCAACATTTAATTTAAACATTTTTATCCTTCTCTTTTGAAAAGCGTACATATGACCATTATTGAATAATGTTTCAACAATAAATTCATGAACTCGTATGCTCACGTGAGACAATTGTCATCGTACCAAGAATTGTTCTAAAGTCAAAGTACCATATCCCTTTGTTACCTTTTTATATGAACACGTGGATATCAAATAAACATACTGCTTTGTCTCCAATCTATATTTGAAGCTTTATCTCCTTCATTTAATTTAATTCACATAACATAAGATCCTTTTCCTACATAAACTTGGACAATTTACTGGTCCAATCCTCCAAAGAAGTGAAGCCGTAGTACTGTCACAGCTAGTCAAATCCTTTTAGGATACAAATCGCAACCATCCCACATCGTGCATAGCTTATTAGTGCCTCCTCTCCAAAATATATATAAATCCCATACTACTTCATCAATTAATCTTTGGTTCTTGCAAGCCGCTTTGAAAAGCATTAACGAGAAGGTAATTTCTTTTTGCTTTTTTTCTTCTGCATTTTCTTTGCTTGTTCTTTTTTTTTTTTTTTTTTGTAAGCCAAGAAAAGAAAAGTTGTCGAGTGCTAAGTTGACGGGGAACTTCATGATATCCCATAGAAGGATAAATTCATCATAACATATAGATAATTAAATTCTCAACACCATATAGAAGGTCAAATCCATCGCAACATATAGAAGGAAAAATACATCTCAACATATAGACGAATAAATTCATATCAGCATATAGACGGACAAATTTTCATCACGGATAAATTCACATCATTATATAGACGGACAAATATATATTATTATATAAACGGACAAATCCCTATCACCAGTAGACGGACATATCAATATCAACATATAGACGGACAAATTCATATCAACATATAGAAGATTAACCCCATGACAACATATGGAAGCAAAAATTCTTAATCGCATCTAAAAATTTGCCTAAAGCACAAAGGACTAGAATTTTCTCCTCCTTTAGTCAATTGTCATTGCCAAACAATATTTTAAAACCAACTTTATATTGCACCATGCTGTCAATTTCAGATTTGTGCAGTCTCATAAAATAATTCGTATCTTGGTGTAGAAATGTCGAAAATACGAACCGTTTGATTTTTTGGAAACTAGACTTCAAAATCTAAGACATATCTAAAATTCAGAATCAAACACTTTCAGAATCGTACCAGATATTATTTTGAAACTAACTTTAAATTCCGACATGTTGATAGTTTCAGATTTGTGCGGCTTCACCAAAAAAATTATATCTTGGTGTAGAAATGTCAAAATCATGAACCACATAATTTTTCGAAAATTAGACTTCAAGATCTAAGACATATCCAAAATTCGGAATCAAACACCCTCAAAGTTGTCCCAGATAATATTTTAAAATTAACTTTAGATTCTGACACGTTGACAGTTTCAGATTTGCGCAGCTTCACCAAAATATTTGTATCTTAGTGTAGGTATATCAAAATCATGAACCGTTTAACTTCAAAATCTAAATCATATCCAAATTACAAGATTTAATACCTTAAGTATAGTTTCAGATAATATTTTGAAATCAACTCAAAATTCCGACACACTAACGATTTCAAACTTGCACGATTTCACCAAAAAACTTTATATCTTGGTGTATGAACGTCGAAATCACGAACCGTTTGATTTCTTGAAAACAAGACTTCAAAATATAAAACATGTCCAAAATGTAGGATTTAATACCTTAAGTATAGTTTCAGATAGTATTTTGAAATCAACATTAGATTTTGATATACCGACAATTCTGAATTGGCGCGACTTCGCCAAAACTTTTATGTTTTGGTATGGAAGCCTCGGGATCACAAAACATTTTTCTTGCTATCAATAAAAATTCAAGAGCTCCATTCTCACAAATATCTTGGGTTCAAGTCTCACTGAATTTGAAATATTGTGCCAAGTAATCTTTCGTCTTATAGTTGTGTCCTTTTGGCGCCTCTCTTCTCTTCCCTTTTTTTAGGGCAGTGAGCGGATATGAAGACTAACAAACTTGAAAGTTATGCGAACATGAAGACATAGAGAATTTTCAGACTTCAATACAAATACTTTGTAACCTCCTAAAAGACTATAATTATTTTATTGAAGACACCAATTTACCATAGCGGCTTCCCTCCCTTTTAATCAAACGGGATCCAAAGTTTAACAGAAGAATGATATCTCAACTCGATTTTCAAGTTCTGAGTGAATAGATTACATTCCATCATACTTCATTCGAACAACAATTGTGGCTCTATGTATCTTTTGAACTTATGCGACTGAAGTCAGAATGAAACTCTAAACTGCCTACGTACCTCGGTAAAGAGGATCAAGTCATACCGTAGTTTAGAATGAGTGATTTTTTGGTTTTTCTTTACTATTATTATTATTATTATTATTATTATTATTATTATTATTATTATTATTATTATTATTATTATTATTATTATTATGTCCTAACAATTGCCTAGGCCGCCTCTTTTGATATTTTAAACCTAGAGGACTTTATTTTTGGTGGGCCATACACAGTTTAAATTCATGCGGGCCAGGAGTGACATGCAGTTTATACTCTTGAAAGTTTGGCGTAGTGACTTGCAATTTAAGCTCGTATTTTGATAAGCTTTGCAACTTGAAGATTTTGCTCAAATTTGAAGAGTTTCATGACATACGGTTTAGGCTCGTGCGTCTAGGAGCATTGTAACTTGAAGATTTTGCTCGAATTTGAAGAGTTTCACAACTTGAAAACTTTGCTCAAATTTTAAGAGCTTTGCGTCTTAAAGTTTGGCTCAAATTTGAAAAGCTTTGCAACTTGAAGTCTTAGCTCAACTTTGAAGAGCTTTCTACTTGAGTCTTTGCTTGAATTTGAAAAGCTTTGCAACTTAAAGACATTGCTCGACTTTGAAGAGCTTTACGTCTTAAAGTTTGGCTCTAATTTGAAAAGCTTTGTGACTTGAAATCTTCGCTCGACTTTGAAGAGATTTCGACTTGGGTCTTTGCTCGAATTTGAAGAGCTTTGCAACTTGAAGACTTTGCTCGAATTTGAATAACTTGATGTCTTAAAGATTTAGTTCAAAATTGGGGAACTTCGTGACATATAATATAGACTCATGTGCCAAGAAGCATTACAACACGCAGTTTAGGCTCGTGCGTTGAGAAGCATTATAACTTGCAGTTTAGGCTCATGCATTGAGGAGCATTATCACTTGCAGTTTAGGCTCATGCATTGAGGAGCATAGTGACATACATAGACTCTTCGATTTTATTTCAGATGAAAAGTTGCCCCCATCCTTGCCTTCTTGTTTTTCTTCTTCATCGTCGTAAGGCTTAAAGACAGGTTTGGTCTCCACTTGTGGCCATAATTAGTTCCATATCATGGGCACTAGTTTCTAGTTCTTCGAATATTTTGGGCTTTATGTCTTGTAATATATAGCGAAGACCCCAATGTATGCCTTGAATGCACATTTCGATGCCAGAAGTTTCGCTAAGGAGATCTTTGCAGTTGAAGCTTAAGCTCATCCAATGGTTAATGAAGTCAATAACAGGCTCATCCTTTCGTTGATGAGAGTTTGTGAGTTCGATCATGCTTACGATACGTTTTGTGCTATAGAAGCGATTGAGAAACACATGCTCTAACTACTCCCAACTATCAATGGAACCAGATTTCGAGATCTGTGTACCAATCTAATGCATTACCTCTAAGAGATCAATCAAATTGTTTGACAAGATAATCACCATACGTTCCAGCATTGTTGCAAGTTTCAACAAAGTGTGCTATATGTTGTTTCAGATTTCCCTTCCCGTCTAATTGTCGTAACTTAGGAGGTTGATAACCAACATAAATCTTCAAGTTATCAATTCTTCGCGTATACGGCTTTGCATACTAGATATTTTGGGCGACGACTCAGGAATCAGGGTTATCTTTGATCCACGAGCTCCTGTGTGTCTTCTTGTTATAACTTTTGGTCCCTTTTCTGAGTTATGAAGACCCCTATTTATAGTTGTGGGAGGGAAGAGTTATGATAAGAACAAATTCTTTCCGACCAATCAGACTGCAGAGTGACAAGGCCATATTTGATTGGCCCGAACATGTCACTTGCACATGTGGCGCAGTTTTATTGGCCTTTTAATTTGGATTGGCATGCCTTGTCATTTTGACATGTGGCACGATCCTATTGGCTCTTTCGTTTGACTTGGCATGCCACGTCATTTGACATGTGACACCAAAGTGGGCCTCTAGGAAGATGAGTAGGCTCATCATTTGTAGCCCAATTAAATGGGCTAGCCGAGTCGATATTTATTGGACTTAAATAATTAATCCAATTATATTAGCCTATAATTTATTTGGACTAGTATATGTAAAATATAATCCAAATTATTTATTTAATTTGAATCGAATAAATTTTACATGTATACGAATGTTAGGTCTTCCTTATGTTTTTGTTAATTATAACTTTAAAAAAATATTGCTACCTTTCCCATTTCTCTTTCCTAATGTTACTTTAAAAGTTAATTTTTTTTCCTTTTAAATAAGATTTTCTCAAATACCTTTAATATCTTTTAACATTTTATATGGTTTTATCTGATTAGTAATGGTTTTGATGTAGTTCTTTTTATTTTTAAATTTTTAAATTTATAATTTATAAAATTATATAAAAGTGATTAAATTGATCCCCTTGACCACCCACTTTTCTTTCATTCTAGTGAAGAAATTAATGGACGTCACATATATAGTCATTAAAGTAGTAATGGATGTATTAGATTATGGTCACTAATAGGTGTAATAATCTTTTCTGTCTTGTACAATGATTAAGAGATGAAAATTTACATCGTAATTGTTTGATCCAAAAACTAAATTTGGAAGACATAATTAAACTTATATTTTGAGGTCTCTAGCAATTAGTCCGATCCAAAAGTTGAACAAAACGATCGATAATCGTAAATAATGAATGAGATAAAATAAAGATAAAAGAAAAATTAATCTTATTAAATGTAAGCCTCGATGAGCTATAATAACAGTTGCATTAACAATCTACGGGGTAACTAAACAAAGCTTACAACAATATAAGAAGAGCCTCAATTATATTCTTTTTCCTTTTTTCCTATGCTCCTCTTTCGAGATACAAAGGTGATACTTATAGTCGTGGGGAGGAGGATCGTTGTCGTTACGAGTTTTGAACCAGCACGTCGAGAAGTTAGGTAGTGGGGAGCGAGAATCTCGATAATGGTAACCAATTTAACGTAACGTTCGATGACCACACAATATCCCGGCGCGGTTGACTGCGTCTTCCAATATACCTTTTTTAAATTTTATTCTTATCCCATTTGATCACCTTTGTTGGAGCTATTGCTCCTTTGGTGAATCGAATCCACAACCCTGAACTTGTAGGTGAGGGTCCGGAGCAATCCCCTCTTGTCCCAATACACTTTTTTATTCTTCGAATACTACGTGGAGAAGGTAAATTTTATCAATACAATAATATCACAAGTTCCTCACTTAATTTTCTAAAAGAAATAAAAAAAAATCATCTATTAATAATTTTTTTTATTACATAAATACATCAGTTAGAAATTGAAAGAGAGAATTTCAATAGTGAAAAATCAAACTTATACATATTCCCTTTATCAAACTTATACATCTATTGTGTAAAAAGTTTGTATCAATATCACTACTACAATAAGCATCACTGATAATAAACAAGCATATTCCCTTTTATCTGAAATTAAGATTAAAAGAATTTGTTTGGCCAGGAATTAAAATAAAATGATCCCTTTTGGCTTTTGGGTTGGGTTACAAAAGAAGCGCCAAACAATTTGGATCCACTTGGCTATACGCAAATAACTGTCCATTCTCTCTCTTACGCTAAAAAGATTTGGAATTTCTGCTTCCCTTTCACTTCACATTACAATTTCATTCTCACTCTCCGTTTCAATCCACCCCAATTCCCATTTCAGGTAATTCTCTCCCTCTCTACATCTGTATACATTTTATTGTTATCTAAGTATCTGCTGCCTCGTACCAGCATAGGTTGGTTAAATTTGTCCACCAAGGTTTAGAAAATGGTTCTAGATATGTATATATACACCAATTGTCTGTTCAATCTTTATTGGGTTTTGTGGGATTTCTTGCTAGAAACCGTTTTTTGATAGAATCTGACGGTGTCCGTATAAATTTGTGTATATAGAGGGAAGATGTGATAATCAACTTAATTGATTTGGATCCTTTTTTACCCATAACTTGAATGTTGGTGTTGCTCCACTTGATTTGGAGTTTCTTTGGTCCCTTCTAGGAAAGATTGTAATTTGATTGTAACTTGGGGTATAATCAAATTTTAGCCTTAAGTTTTTTCGCAAGTACTCATATCCTGTGCCTTTAACTGTATGCAATTGATTAAGATTACAAGTTTCATGCGTAGAGGATTTGGTACTTTTACACGATTAGTTTGTGAATCTGTTAAATATTTGCCAAATTCAAGCTTGTTCAAGTAATTTCTATATTGAAGTAATCTGGGCTGTGATGTTGAAATGTGTCAAAATTTTGTGCTGTTGTGGAATTTGCCCCCAGATATTTAGGTTTTTATGGTCGGAAATGGATAGCTCATTGCCCATAGACCTGCATTACACTGTAGTTTCGAGTTAGGCGTGAAAAGTTTGAACCTTTTTGGCGCATTTCCTACTTTTTGAGAGTAAATGATACTGGCGCTAGCTAATTCAATTCTTTAGTTTGTGGCAAAGAGTTTTAGAAGATTCTCGGTTATTAAGTCCTGATAGCCGTTGGCGTACTAAGGAGTTACGTATTGGAGCTTACATGTTTGCTCCTACGGTAATGAGGACGGTCCGACGGGGGATAAATAATTTTAAGTTGGGAACTGAAAAGGCCAAAGGGGTAATTAAAAAGAAGGCTGGATTTAGTGAGTTGTTTTTCGTCATTAATGACAAGTAAACAAGATAGGTATGATAAAAGAAAGGGTTTGTTTTGCTCTAGACGAGTTTGCATGAACATGAAATGACTGAGGCTCAAAAGGTTATAATATATCTTTTTGTCTCTCTCTGTCTCTTGTTTTCTTGTTGGTAGCCATCTTTTTATGTGGGATGCTGGTTCTCAAAAATAGACACATCCCTCCTTATCCTCATCTCCACCACCCTCTCCCAGAACTTCTCATTCTCTGGGTTCTTTTGGTTTCTGGATAATATCATTGAGACTCATTACCGTATCGGTCCCCATGTGATTGAAGTATCTTGTATTTGGGGATTGTGTTGGGATTCTATAATTCCACTATTATGGATTAGGGGTGACAATCTGCCCCTTCTCACTGTCGCTGCATGCTTGACCCTGAAAGCCTATTGTGTCCTTCATGGGTCAATTTCTTTTAATTCGGGATTCATTTTTTTTTGTGTGGACTGAAACATGTTATAAAAACGAAAATATTCTATCCAGTAACCCATCTCTAGTTGTATAATCCTGCCAAATCCCAGTCATGAACCAAACAATTCCCATAGGTTTTGCAAATAATTATGGACAAGAGTGGGTTGCTCTAGTGGTGAGCACCCTGCACTTCCAACCAAGAGATTGTGAGTTCGAGTCGCCCCAAGAGCAAGGTGGGGAGTTCTTGGAGGGAGGGAGCCGAGGGTCTATCGGAAACAACCTCTCTACCTCAGGGTAGGGGTAAGGTCTGCGTACACACTACCCTCCCCAGACCCCACTAGTGGGATTATACTGGGTTGTTGTTGTTGTATGGACATGCTGTAATCATGGCACAAGAATACATAGTGCTTTATAGGGAAAAAGTTAGCTTCTATGTGCTAATGGATTTCTGTTATGGGCTTATTTGTAATTAACAAGCTTTTGGTCTTGCTTTCTTCAATGCTATTTGAAAGATGATAAAACTATAAGCCATAAAGAAAATGTGTCTCTACTATCTAATCTAATACTGCTTCTATCTTTCATTGCTTAGTTTTCCTTATTGTTGCATGTTCCAGAGGATAGGCAAGTTTAGCAACAATTCTGAACTTCGTCACCTTACTTTCCTTTTTCCCCACTTCTTGTTTCAGAGCGAAGCTAATTTACATCACTCATGGATCGCCTAACCAGTGCTGCACGTCTCATGATAGTCTCAGATCTAGACCATACAATGGTGGGTTTGTCATAGTTGTCATTTCTCCTGCATATGCTGCTGTAACTTACATGAGATTTTGCTTTACAGGTAGATCATCATGATGCCGAGAACCTTTCTCTGCTTAGATTTAATGCTTTATGGGAGGCGAATTATCGTGATAACTCTTTGTTAGTGTTCTCAACTGGGAGATCACCTACACTTTACAAGGAGTTGAGGAAAGAAAAGCCCATGCTAACCCCAGATATTACTATTATGTCGGTGGGAACTGAAATAACATATGGTAACTCTATGGTGCCTGATGATGGTTGGGAAGCTTTTCTAAATAACAAGTGGGACAGAAAGATAGTAACAGAGGAGACTAGCAAGTTTCCTGAACTCACTCTACAGGTACACTTATGGGTTGACATGAGATCATTTGTTACTTCAGTTTCGATTACAAAGCTTAAAGTTAATAGTAGAACTTGAAAATCAGTTATGTTTAAAAATAGTATGTAAACTGAAACATAACTTCAGCAACTGATATCTGTAAAAGCAACTTCTTTTAATCCCTGCAGTCAGAAACGGAGCAGCGACCACACAAGGTCAGTTTCTATGTTCAGAAAGACAAAGCACAAGATATAATGAAAACTCTTTCCAAGCGCTTCGAAGAACGTGGGGTACGACACAACTTTTGCACTTCAGATTTTGGCATCAATATGAATAAGTTCATACAGCAAGATGAGAGCATGTCATTCTTTCTACGCTTCAGTGAACTCAATTCATTTAGATTCATATTGAGTTTCATTTCTTTTCTATCTGATTTTTTCTGTCTTTTGTGGTCATCAGCTGGATGTCAAAATAATTTACAGTGGAGGCATGGATCTAGATATATTACCACAAGGTGCTGGCAAAGGACAAGCACTTGCATATTTGCTTAAGAAATTGAAGAGTGAGGGAAAATTACCAAACAACACCCTTGCCTGTGGTGACTCTGGGAATGATGCTGAGCTATTCAGTATCCCAGATGTGTATGGTGTAATGGTTGGTGGTTCAGCTGTTTTCCAATATATCCTTATAATCCGGTAATATATTTTCATGTTTGTGGTCAAAAGTACTCTCTAAGTGTACAGTCACTTTGCAGGTAGCTAATGCACAGGAGGAATTATTGCAATGGCATGCTGCAAATGCGAAGAATAATCCTAAAGTAATTCATGCAACAGAGAGGTGTGCTGCCGGTATCATACAAGCTATTGGTCATTTCAACCTAGGTCCAAGTACCTCCCCTAGAGATGTTATGGATTTGTCAGACTGCAAGATGGAGAACTTTGTTCCCGCCTATGAAGTTGTCAAATTTTACCTATTTTTTGAGAAATGGAGGCGTGGAGAAATTGAGCATTCTGAGCATTACCTGTCAAACCTTAAAGCAGTGTGTGTATGTTTTAGTACCCTATACCTACTGTTATTTCATTTTCTTATGTGTATTTTGTGTTAGGAATTTGACTGCGGATTCTAGAAATCTTCCCTCCCTAAGTACTCCCGACCCTACTCCTACCCCCTACCCCCTCCCCCCTCCTCCCCCCCTCCCCCCCCAAAAAAAAAAAAAAAAAGAAAGATTTTCCCCCCAAGTCTGAACAGAATATAGGCACTTTTAATTTTTTTGGTATCCACATGTATGAATTTTAAATAACAAACTGAAGTAGTATCTTATACTCAATAAATAATTAAAAAAAGTGGTATCTTGTACTCTCCATGTACTCTCTCTCTCCCCTCATGGTTTTGATTTCTGGTTGAGTGGGAGGGCGAAGGTGAGTGGTGGGTTTAAACCAGGTGATTATTTTGTCATTGTGGTTAGCGATCGTATCGGAGCTTGATGAAGATGTCACGCATCATATCGGAGCTTGATAGATGAAGTGGAGGCTCGCTTCCAGTGTCTTATGTGATAAGAATGTGCCGCTGAAACTTAAAGGTAAGTTCTACAAGATTGTAGTTAGACCGACTATATTGTATGGAGCAGAGTGTTGGCCGGTCAAGAACTCTCATACCCAGAAGTTAAAAGTAGCTGAGATGAGGATATTGAGGTGGATGTGTGGGCATACCCGGTTGGATAAGATTAAGCATGAAGTTATTCGGAAAAAAGTGAGAGTGGCCCCTGTGGAGGATAAGATGCATGAGGCGAGGTTGAGATGGTTCGGGCATGTTAAGAGAAGTATAGAAGCCCCAGTTAGAAGGTGTGAGCGGTTAGCCTCGGTGAGCGGCATGCGGGGTAGAGGTAGGCCTAAGAAGTCTTGGGGAGAGGTTATTAGGCGGGACATGGCGCAGCTGGAGCTGACTGAGGACATGACCCTAAACAGGAGGGTGTGGAGGTCAAAGATTAGGGTAGAAGGTTAGTAGGTAGTCGAGCGTTTCTCTTTGTCTTACTAAGTTCGCTAGCATTAATGTTAGTAAGTTTTCTTTTATTCATAGATGGCTATTATTACCTAGAGTTTGATTGCATTCTTGGATTCGATCTTATTTCATCTTGCTGTTATTCCTGCTTGTTGCAATTACCTTTTCTTTTTCGGTCATTCTCTAGCCGAGAGTCTATCGGAAACAACCTCTCTGCCCTTCCAAGGGTAAGAGTAAGACTGCGTACATCTTAACCTCCCCAGACCCCACTCGTGGGAAACTACTGGGTTTGTTGTTGTTATTGTTATTGTTGTTGTTGGTTAGCGATCCTTATTTGCCAACTCTTCTATTACTGCAGAGACCATCTGGTACTTTTGTCCACCCATCTGGTGTTGAGAAATCCCTCCAGGAATGTGTAACTTTATTCGGGACATGTCATGGTGACAAACAGGGGAAACAATTTCGTATTTGGGTCGATCAAGTTTTACCTGTACAGGTTGGTTCGGACTCATGGTTAGTGAGTTTCAAGAAATGGGAGCTCTCTGGTGAGTATCTTTTACCTCATGCGATGGTCTTTCATTTTGCTCTCAACTTTGTACATGCTCCTAGAAGTCAGTGTGTTTCTCTTCACTTTTATAGTCTATCACATGCTTTTCCCAGACTGGGCCTTTCACGTAATAATTCGACCTCATTTACTAAATTCTGTCCCTCCCTTGGTGTTTTTGTGTGCTAAGTTGCTCGAACTCTTCACTTTCGTTCCGCACCCGTGTTGACACGACGTGGGTGCGGGATCCGTACCGGATCTGGTCAACCGGTTGTTTTGGGTACTTTGATCAAAATCGACGGAGAAATTTGGGACAGATACAATAATTTTTTAAATCAAAACAAAAGCTAGGGTGAAATTGAAGAAAATGGAATATCTTGTATATAGAAATTGCAATGTCATTCCTTTTCCTTTTATCTCCTCGGATTCTCCTCTTGATCAATATATTATCCTTCTAGGAATACCTTGTAAATTATCCACATAGTGTCACATAATTTAGACATATTTTATAACTCTAATTTTAGATATTTGGACTATCTTTAGCCAAATCCCTACACTCATATCCGTACCTGAATCTGTCTCAAAATTTAGATCATGAAAGGATCCAACCTCTAGATCCACAACCGTATCGGACACTCGTATCCCATTCCGAGCAACTTAGTTTGTGTGGCTCAAACACCCTTTTATGTGATTTTCCTCCATCTTAATGTAGATGTGTTTTTCTTCCTTCAATGGTAGTGAAGTAATTTTCTGAATAGGCTTAAGGAGGAGCTGAGTATCTGTAGTTATTTATTGTAACTTGTTATTAGACCTGCTTGCATTTCAAATTCTATCTTAAGCTTTCGAAGGTTTTTGAGTTTTATTAGTTGAAGAACAAACTAGGAGGAGGGAAGGTGTGGGGTAAAGAGATATTACTTACGTTGTTGAAATAGAAATCTTTTGTTTGCTTCAAGCATGCAAACATGTTGTTTGAAGTTGTGTTCCAGCAACAGAGACGAGCCATTTGGAACAGTTGATGCCTGAAGCCATACTTTAAATATGCGTCAACGAGATAATAATTTGGGTTCTTTCCTTTTGGAATACTTTGGCTAGCTATCTCAATCGCACAGCAGTTTTATATACTCATTCCTGCAAATCACAGCCACAGTCTACCAATTGTGCACTGATTCTGTTCCTTGCCTTACGAGACTTCTTGAGCATACACCAAATCCCACGCTAAGCCCTTACAAAACCAATTGAAGCTTCAGTTGTGAACATTAGTAGTTGGAGCATTATAATGAGTGAAGTATCTAGCCTTTCCATTTTCGACCTTAGGTGAGGTTTAGGTGCTTGTAATATTTGAGCCCCTAATCTTTGGATTACAGTGCCCACACAGCTTTGGTCTACTAAGAAGTCTAAAAAGAATAGTTCTTATCAGAAAAATAAAGTCTAAACAGAACAGTCTTGCAACCAAAGAGTCTCCCTATTTTCCTTTCTGATTTCGCAGTAGGAATAGATAAAAAAGGGCAACCCGGTGCACTAAGCTCTCGCTATGCGCGGGGTTCGGTGAAGGGCCGGATCACAAGGGTCTATTGTATGCAGCATTACCCTATATTTCTGCAAGAGGCTATTTTCATGTCTCGAACTCGTGACCTCCTATTCACTGGCTGCTTGCCTTTTCCCACACCTGCATTTTCGTTCTCATAGCTCTTTTATCATTTTCACATTGCTATCTTATAAGTTGCTTATTCCTGCAGGTGAAGACAGGCGATGTTGCATAACTACAGTCCTATTAAGTTCAAAGGTAAAATTTCAAATTTGCAGACTAAGGATTTTTCCATGTAAATTTTACAACTGAAGCCTAATATAATCTGTCGTTGTCCCAGAATAAGACTGTCGCAGATGGACTCACTTGGACCCACGTACATCAGACATGGCTGAATGGAGCTGCAGCAAGTGACTCTACGACCTGGTTCTTTTAGATTGTCATCTCAGTTTAACTCTGAAAAGTCAGTACTCCTTTTACCAATTCACCCATAATAAACACAAAATACAAACTATATCAATATGCATCAGTGGCCGCTGGTGGCTTCCGCTTCTTCCTGGCCCATTCTTGTCTCACTCTTCTTCATTGATAATCAATGTATAACCATCTACAGTCTAAACCGTGAAGATGGCTTCATCTTTTGTAGTATAAAAGTTTATATTAGCTGCAACAGTTGTACTATTGACAGTTGTAGCTGTCATTTCTTATTCACACTGAGATTGTTACAAATTACTGCATAGTAGCCTGTGTAGGTTGTGGTATCATCTTTAAGCCTGGATTACATGTATGTTTACTACGTAAGTTATAGTGGCTTATAACATACTTTGCCTCCCTAATGATTTTTTTAGTCACCTACCTCGAAGAAACGCAAGGTTAAACTTTAGTCATTACAATAGCTTTGCACTAATCTTCCGCTATGCGTGGGGTCCGGGAAAGGGCCAGATCACAATGTTTATTATACACAGTCTTACTCTGCATTTATGTGAGAGACTGTTTTTACGGCTCGAACCCGTGATCTCTTGGTCATATGGAAGCAACTTTATTAGTTACGCCAAGTCATTACAATAGTAAAGTAAAAATATTATCTTTTGTCATACTAAGGTAACTGAACTTTTTCCGAGTGTGTCTCATCTTGAGAAACATTGACATTGTACCGAATGCGCCTCCCCCTATTTTGACAATGACACCGGTAATTTCTTAATTCTCTTGAGGAAATTCTTATTATTTTTCACTAGGAAAAGGAATTTTGCCTAAACAGGATTGATATCAAAGCATGCGAAAAATTCATGGGAAAAACAAAAGGCACCACGGTTTGGAAATAGCAAATTAAAAGATCAAACACTACTAATTATAGTGTTCCTTCATTAATTCCAAGTGTAGGTTAAAAGATTATTTATCGCCAAATCTTTCCATGATTACAACGCAAAATACAATTTATAGAAGTAGAAAGAGTTGATAACAAACTCTTGAAATATTAAGATCAAATACCAATTTAACTGCTTTGGCCAGTAATCTTATCAAGGCAATCACTAGCAATCCCTTGTGCCCAATTGTCAAATTTCTTGAACTCAGGATCAAATCCATATATAGAAGTAGCACATTCATTGCAAGTATCAATGTTTGTTGACATTGCACTAACATCCACATTAGCTTTGTACATATTTCCTGCTTTGACATCTTCCTCAGTCCTCTTCATTGCATCCTTTGCATCTTCAAAGACAGATTTGCATGTCTCAAGACAATCCTTAGCATAAATATCTGTGTTTGGTTCAGCCAAACGTTTGTCAATGACTTTGGTAATAAATTCGTCGGTCTTGGACATTGTTGCGTCCATGATAGCTTTTACAAATATCGAGACATCCCCTGTTGATACAACGGGGATGTTTTTTGGAATTTCAAAAGTTGTTGTAGAGGCTACAGAAGCAGTTAGGGACGACAATGAAGAGGCCGAGGCAGAGGATGAGGATGAGGATGAGGATGAGGATGAGGTCGAGGTCGAGAAGGAGGAGGATTGTTGTGGGGAAAGGGCAGGTGCATGGGATTGTGATGGAGTGGGGTAATTTTTGTATGCCTTAGAGGGGAGGGTTGTAAGGAAGAAAGAAATGGCGAAGACAAGAAATATTTGGGTATAAAACGCCATTGTCCTTTTTTTTTAAATTTATTTAGAAGAGAAAAAAGATGGCAAAAGACGATGGGGAAAAGAAAGTGGTGAATTCAAGGAGATTCATTGGGTGTTTTTATACGTAAAATTGAGTTATAGCTTCATTGGCTATGCTAAAATATAGATTTTCAAGTGCATATTAACCAGCATTTGACAATTTCGTTTTAGAGATTCTAGTTCTCTAATTTATTATTGAAGGATAGAATTTTTTGGCCCCATAACTCACCCGGCCACACAACGTTGAATCGAATTACAAAATACTTTGTGCATCAAACAGTTTGATTCAAACTGCTCTTTTATTATAGATAAGTTAAAAGAATTAGACAAAAACTTTGTTTTTTTATGAATGTGGGTATATTGTATTAATACTAATATTATTCAAAGTTATTACAGATCATAGTACTGCCTCTTAGGGTATTTTCATTGCCAAGTTCAATCAGCCTAGTACATGCGTTATATGTAATTAGTTTAACAAAGCATTTCCCACTAATTATGTTGATTAGTTTAAATTAATTAGAATTTGGTAGTTTATGTTATGAAAGAAGTTATGCCGGGATAACTTTTGTGTAAATAACACGATATCTATCATTTGAAACTTTATATTATTTTATTGAAGTGACCTAATAAATTTCAAAATAAAGACTTTTAAGAAAGATAATGTAGGTCTTTAAACTCATAAACAAATTAGCACTTTAGTTTTCAGACACATTAAATAACCTTATCATAACTCTATTTGTCACCCCTAAGCTTTTGAAAAGAAGAATACTCCAATTTGAAGGCAAAAGGTTTTCAAATGACAAAAAGGGGATATATTTACTAAACTTTTCATCCAGATGAAAAATTCAC
The DNA here is from genome assembly GCF_000715075.1 of Nicotiana tabacum. NCBI lineage: Eukaryota > Viridiplantae > Streptophyta > Magnoliopsida > Solanales > Solanaceae > Nicotiana > Nicotiana tabacum. The sequence continues at coordinate 99,972,207 of NC_134103.1, read as the reverse complement.
ATAAAATTACATAAAGCTTTTTAGCACTTGGTTCTCCTACAGCGAAAGCCCAAAAAGAAAAATACTATAAGCTAGACTTGAGTGACAAGTCAAAGATCCTTACACTTGTGGCAATATTTTTTTTAAGCTTCGTGTAAAAGACATATGTCATGTAATCATTTGTTTGGTTAATACAATGAGTTTTTTTCCTTTCCAAAATAAGGTTAATTATCTTCTATAAACTGTAGTATAAAATAATTTATAAATATCAGGTCATTCTAAAAAATAATTGCTAATCAACCATATAAAATATGATTAGTACCTGAAAAGTGATATAGGTTACCAACTACAACATGTCAAATTATGCTAATAGTATAAAAATTCTTTACAATTATCGGTGCATATAAATTAAATCCTTTCAAATTATGGAATGCTTGATATGTAAATGATCTAACACCAATTTTGATTTCCAAATTGCTAAAACGTGTGTTTGAGAAATTTTTAATCAAAGAAGAAAAGAAATTACAGTACAGCAAAATTGTTACCAATATAATTATTAGTTAGCCAAGAGTCTTGACCAATTCTTTCCCCTGAATTACAAACCCAACAAGGTAATAAAAGAGAACACTAATTAAATAAACATTAGCCAGGTTATTAATTATTAATATTCCACCCAAACCACCTGAATCCTCAGCTATAAAGAACAACCATATAAAAATTGTATCTTTATGAATTAATAGTCTTATATTAATTTAACATATGCACTGACTGTCAATGCATATAAGTTAAATCCAGTCTTTTTATAATTTAACTGCTAAAGCCCACAATTTTTTCCAAGGCATCTTCAGTAATTTTCTCTGCCCAATCATCAAATGACATGAATTCTTGATCATCACCATATATCTCCTTAATACAATCCATACAAGTTTCTAAATCAGTAGTCAATGCACTAAGATCAACATTAGCACTGTAATAAGAACCTCTGTCAACATCTTCAATTGTCTTTTTCATTGCATCAACTGCATTCTCGTACACTTCTTTGCATACCAAAAGACAGTCTTTAGTAAAAGGATCAGCTGCTGGATCAGATAATCTCTTTTCGACAACGGTGTCAAGGAAATCTTCTGTCTTAGACACTGATTTTTCCATTAGTGAATCAACATAATGGTTTACAGAATCTTTGTTTCCAAGTGAAACTTGATCATTTGTTGGAATTTCAAGATTTTCTGTGGATGGTGAAGGAGATGGTGATACATTTGGTGATGAAGAAATGTAAGAAATAGGGGTAGGGGTAGGGGTAGGGGTAGGGGTAGGGGAGGGGGTAGGGGTAGCAATGTTGAGTTGAAAAACAAGAAAAGAAAGGGAAATGAGAAGCAAGATTTGGTTATGAAGAGCCATTTTTTTTTTCCTCCCTTTTTCTTCTATTTTTATTGATTTTTCAAGGAAGAAAAGGGGAAAATTGATAATGGTGTTTTATTATGAGGAAAGATGAAATGCTTTAACTAGGGTTGTATTTATATTGTAAAGGCAATGAGAAGTTTACTTGGCGATCCAAGAAAATAGATTGTCTAAAGGTGAATATTTGTCTCTTTGTAATACAAGTGTATGTTATAGGTCAAGGTGTCGTTACAATTTTCAATCTGTTTGTTACTATAAAATTACATGGCTAGTAGGATTTCTCTAGTGCAAGTTCAGCAAGTTTACATGTGTCAAAACTTTCACTATACTTTTTTAAATTGTCTAGAAATAGAAACTTCTTTTATCCATTTAATTCTTGGGTGTTATGGATATATACAACAATACGAGTTCACGTAACTTCTGCGTATTGACAGTATAATTAAACATGTTAGGGTAAAATATTCTGTGCATAGCTTTTTTCCACTCAAATTAGCTGTATAAAAAAGCCTAACTTGGTAACGTGGATAATAAAATAAATAACCTTTTGTAATAAGTAAAAAAATAGTGATAGTATAAATATTTTTTAACAATCGGTATTACTAGTATAATCTAATTGGATTAAGACGAACTCACAAGGTTTTCGTTTTGCACGACGCTACTGCTATCCTGTAACTACAAGCCCACCCCACAGCAGAGAGAATCTTAATGAAAAGTGAAAGTATAAACAATTTTTAAGTCAATATATTTATTATACTAGCAATGCGATAATACATTTATTGAAAATGCATAGACATAATAGTTTTGAGACCAATTAGCTTAGCATTTTCTACTCCTATTGCTTATATCCCAAGGGCGGCTCAAGCACATACGGGGCCTAAAGCCATAGTTTAATATGAGGCCTTTTTTTTTTTAAAAGTTATAAGATATATTTTTATTTGAAGTCTATTCTACTAACTTTTTGATATATCTACAAAAAAGGCTCATTTTGTGGGGCTTTTTTTTGTCAATTTGTGGCAGTTTTCAACCTCCACAAAATGAATTGTGGCGGTTTTAAAAAATGCCACAGTTATATTCTCCACGAGCATTTTTGTAGCAGTTTTCTAAAACCTCCACGACAACCGCCACAAAATAAATTTTTAATTTGTGGCGGTTTTCAAAGGCAATTAGTGGTAGTTTGTAACCCCAATAATATGATCTTAATGTTTAAGAAAAATTATTTGTGGGGATTTATAACCCCCCACAATTTGAACTCAATCGTTAAAAAATATATTTAATATTGGCAGTTTATAAATGCCGCAATACCTATTTCAAGATTTTAATTTTAGGATTCAATAAATAATTTTACTAAATAACTCATACAACAAAAATCAAATTTCATTAAAATATCTATTGTAAGTTTTTAACAAACATTACAAATCAAATTGAAATAAAACTAAAGTTATACAAACACATAAAGTATATAATAACTTTAATATTAGACAATCTAGAGTAGTTCCTCAATGAATAAATATACAAAAATCCAAAGTACTTGCTTGGTGATTCACTAATTTGTGTTGCCGTCACTTGATGATACTCTTACACCCACGGGTGAAGCAGACTCGCTCTTCACATCACTATGCTGAAATAATTAAACAAAAACATTCGATGAATAAGTTATAAACGAGTAGCATAGTCTAACAATAGCATTATACACAAGTTGTTGGACAAATCAAGTTACATAAATAAACAAAAACTCCAAATCTTCTAACAAATAAATCGGTCACTTGGTTTAACAAGTAAAAACAGCATTAAACAGAAGTTGCTAGATACTCTCACATGAACAAGAACTAAAGTACAAAGTTGTTTCCTCGTATATTATCACAAAACTTACAAATTATTCTACTCGGCGGCATAAATTCTAGCTATATATTCATGAAAAAGACCACATATGTAACTATTAAAGTATAAGTCAACCTCGACAGGTCTTCTAACATTAGAATTAAGAAAATAAAGTATAAGCTTCAATCCAGCCCCATGATTAATAGAAGTTAAACTTGTACCAAAGTTGACCGCTAACAACACTGGAACACTGAAGTAAAAGAAATAAACTGATAAAATAGGAGGGGGAATAATAATTAGTTAAACAAACAAACGAGTTTCAAAATCTTATGGAGCTAACTTCAAGCAAAAGAAGCAAAAAAAGTGCCAAAACTTTAACAAAAAATGTAGAATTTATATACTACCAGCTTACTTGAACATCTTGTTTCTTGAGGGACTTAATCAATCTTCTAAGGCATGAATTCTACTAGAATCTGTATTAGCAATAACTGCAAAAGAATATGAAACAAAGTGCTCTTACTTACTTAACATAACCTTGGGAAAAGAAGTGCAAGGATTGAAAATGTAGGAGGTAACTTACTTGACATCTCAACAATTGAATTCCAAAACTTTTGTTTGATTAGTTTCTTTAAGTTGTTCTTCTTCATCGGTTAACCATCTCAATATCCATTAAAACTTTAGGAAAATAAAATTAAACCCGGACAAAGTTAACCATCCTGTAGCCACATATATAGCAAGATGTCAATGAGCCAATTGCGTTAATTGTTCACAAGGCTACCATTTCTTTGTAACTTCAACTGGTGTTCAATGCTGCAAATGTTTTTCCAATAATTGTAGCTTCCTATAATGCAAGAAGTTTGTTATATAAAAAGTAAACTTTCTACGAAACGAATACTTGGTCAAAAGACAAGTTACGAAGCATAACTTACCCATCAATACTATCATATCAGTAAACAATCCTGAAACTTTTGCATACATATTCACCAGCGAAATATATTCCTTCACCATGCATCTTTGCACCGAACAGATCATGCATTATAAAAAGGGAAATGGGAAGGAGTATGATAGAAGTATTTCTTAAACTATAGTAACAAACATCACAAATTCAAATACATATATCATAACAAATGAAATATATATACAACTAGCTTACTTCAACATCTCATATATATCTTGAGGAACTTAATCAAATCTTCTAAGACATGAATCCTGCCAGTATCTATATCAATAACAGTTGTAAGAGAATATGAAACAAATTACTCTATAGTACTTAATGCAACTGATATTCAATGGAGCAAATGGTCTTGAATTATTGTAACTTCATGTAATTCAAGAAGCATGTTATATAAAAGATAAGTTTTCTCTTAAAAGAGTGTCTTGCCAATAAATGAGTTAAGAAAACTCACCCATCGGTGCTATCATACCAACCCACCAATCTCAAAACCTTTGCATTGGTATTAGAGCATTTAATCTTCGATGGATGTGCATCACCTTGTCATTACAACTAAATAGAATGTAAAGCACAAAGAAAAAATGACTGATAAAATAAGAATCATGATAAATTTAGTTTATCAAAAACTCATAATCTGAACACCATATCTTTTAGTATAGAAAATAAACACGAGTGCCGAAAGATTAAGAAAACTCAACGGAACAATTGCAGGCACCCAAAGGTATTTCTATTCTTCCTTCATGTCTAATAATCTCCCCCCCCCCCCCCCCCCCCAATTTCCACCCATCCTAAGAAAAGTTATGGGCAATCAGTTTGTGATGGTATCTAAGATGAACTCACATGATTTCCTGTTATTAAAATCTAACTATCTGAAGCAAAATTGAAGAGCAAAACACATAGTAAAAAAATCTAGGCTTTTAAAAGTACACACTCAATTGTAATCACGAACTCGAGAACAATGGACCACACAATAATGAATCACAATTTAACCCAAAACCTGTAATAATATACAGATCCACAAGAATATTTAAACAATTTCGGTTACAAATTCTACATCGAAAAATAAACAAAAAATACCGTAACAGAAAATAAGAAAGAGCATGACAATTCTTTATTTTTTGAATTGCACCGACTTACTATGTAGAGAAGATGATGAAGAAGGGGAATTGAGCCTCCTGAAAGATTTCGTGAGTTGGGGAGGGGGAGTTGAGCCCTTCTGAAACATATCGTGCCCTGTGAAAAAATGAGGGAGAAAAAGAGAAGGAATTTTGCCCGCTTAGTTCTGAAATTTTTGAGGATGATGTCCAATATTGTCTTTTAAATATTTCTTTTCTCTTTTATTTATTTCTTTTTTATCTATTTAAATATAATAAAATTTAGGCATTAAAGCTAACTTATTACTAATAAAATATACTTAAACATTATTGACATATATACTACACACAAAAAAATAACACATCCAAACAAATAATAAATTAAAATATAGAAAAAAATCACAAAATATCATTAAATTAAATCATTTAATTAAAATTATAAATATCCTTTATTAAATGTAAGAAAAATTTAAAATTACTACTATTATTTATTTAAATTCAAAACGTCTAATATTATGAATATGAGACATATATTTTATAATTTTCTTTTAATTTTATACTTATGGATTAGTGTGTATGTAGGTTGACGTAAGACATTATTAAGCCATCTGAAGCTACCTCTCATTTGATCCTCAACATGTGCTACGTGCAACTTTTAGTGAATGTAATCATTTTTATCTAGTCTAATCTTGTTTGACCGTCGTGCATCTTAATATTCGCATCTCTCCAACATTCATTTTGGGGATATATTGGGTTTTAGTGACTTAACACTCACTACCATACAATATTATCGATCTTATAACTATTACTTACCTTTCACTTTGATAGATATTCTTCTATCACATAATATGTAGCACTTCTCCATCATAACAATCTGATTTTAATTATATGAGTAACATTTTATCTATTATTTCATTCTCTTGAACAATGAACCTATATATCGATATTAAATTGTTAGCATTTTAGCACCGCAATCTCGTCTAGTTTCACCTCAACTTCGCTCTTCACATGCTGATTAAAGTTGTAGTGCGTATATTCGCTCTTATTTATATTTATCCTAAAATATTTGCTCTCTAAGATGTTTCTCCATAATTCAAACTTTTGATTGACATCCTAAATTGTGGGGTTATTAAACACCACAAATTGTATTGAATTATAGCATTTTAAAAATCCCCACAATTTGATGCAATTTGCAGAGGTTATAAAAAACCTCTACAATAAAATCGCCACAAAAAGAAATATATAGCGGGGGTTAAAATAAATGCCATAAAATGATCTTATAGTGGGGGTTCTTATAACTCCCACAAATAAACCTACGCAATTTAGCTTATTTCTTGTAGTGATATAAAGTTGTTAATAATTTTTTTATAATCGATTTTCTCTAATAGTTCATGTTCCATTGATAATATAACCAACTCATTTAATCTTTCTTGAGATATTATTGATCTTAGATAAGATCTTATAGAGTAATAGAAGTATAGAACTATTGGAAACTTAAAAATATTGTTGAACACTTGAACTAATGAAATCTTTGAGAAAGAAGGTGAGTAAGAATATCAAAGAAAAAGACTGAAAATATGTAGGTGTCACGATCCAATTTCACCTATAGGTCGTGATGATGCCCAGCACTATAGCTAGGCAAGCCAACTAATAAATTAAACATGTATAAAAAAAATTTAAATCCAAGAAAAATAATAAGACACCAAATTCTACCATTGTGTGTGCAAGATCTGGTGTTACAAGTATATGAGCATCTAGTAGATTATACAAAATCACTAATACTGTCTGAAATAAAAATAGATAGAATGAAAAATACAAGGAGAGACAGTGGTAGCTGCAGAACGGCTCAGAAAGGCAGCTCACCACTATGCCCCTGGATAATGTGGGTGTAAGACGATAGGTCCCCCACTAGTACTTGCCTCAGGTCCTACACAAAAAGTGTAGGAAGTGTAGTATGAGTACGTAAACAACGTGTACCCAGTAAGTATCAAGCCTAATCTCGAAGTGGTATAGACGAGATGGCCGACTTTGACACTCACTATGGGTCAATAATAATAATTGAAATAAAACTAGAATATCTAGATCTACATAATTCACAGAATATATCAATAGTTTAATTAACCAGCAGAAATAATTAAATTTCTTTCAATTTCAATAAATTTCTAAATTTATCAATTAGTCTCATTTACAGGAATAACAATAATTCCTTAACAAGTAGGAATAATAATTCATTAAATTTCAAAGATTTTCAATTCATCAATTAGTTTCACAAGCTGCAATAAACTATCAAAGTATCATGTAATAATTATTATTAAGTACGATTTCTACCGAGGTCGTACGGCCCGATCCAGAGTTTCGTGTACATTGCTGAGGGACGTGCGGCACGATCCATAGATGCATCTATCCTGCCGAGGCGTTCGGCCCGCTTCACAAGAAAGGAGTACATTTTCTTATGTACCTCCGGAATGAGAGTATATTTATTATAAGATAAATTAACGAGGAAGAACAATTTCTCTTAACAATTAATTAATTTAAACAGAAAATCAAGTATATGAGATTTTCATCCTTTAATATTTTTAGCTAATAATTCACAATATATAACAATTCACAACATATATATAAATATATCAAATAATATTAATTAAACAAGGAATACAATTTACACAAGTAATTCATGCTTTGAGTCCTAAACTACCCGGACTTTAGCATTAATAGTAGCTACGCACAGACTCTCGTCACCTCATGCGTACGTAACCCCCACAATTAGTAATAATTATTTAATTTTAATCACCTATGAGGTAATTTCTCCCTCACATGATTAGACAAGAGACTTACCTCGTCTTGCTCCAATTTAATCCACTAGAAGGCCTTTTCCACGATTATCCAACTCTGTCTGGCTCGAATCTAGCCAAAATAATTCGATACAATCACTAAAAATATTGTAGGAATCAATTCTATAAGAAAATACTACACTTTTAATAAAATTTCCGAAATTAATTAAAACTTTTTTCGTAGGGCCCATATCTCGGAATCCGGAGAAAGTTACGAAATCCGATAACCCATTCAATTACGAGTCCAACCATACTAGTTTCAATCAAATCCGACTCCGAATCGATACCGAAATCTCAAAAATTTATTTCTATGAGATTTCTAAAAATTTCCCAAATTTCAATCTCAAAACTCTAATTAAATGATGAGAACAATAATATATTTGTGTTTATAAACCAAATCCGAATTAGAATTACTTACCCCAATGTATTTCCTTAAAAATCTATCTAAAATTGCCTCTGCTCAAGCTCCAATTTGATAAAAATGGTGAATGGGACGAATTGCCTCTTTTTATAAAACTGCCTAGACAGCCTTCGGAACTGGGCCTCGATCGTGGCTTCGATCATGGCCCTCGAGCCTAGGCCTCGATCGTGGCTTCGATCACAGGCTCGAGCCTGGACCTCGGTCATGGCCTCGATTATAGAATCAAGCCTGGTCCTTCGATCATAGCCTCAATCATGGCATCGAGCTTGAGCCTTTGATTGTGACCCTCGATCTTGGGTCTCGATCCCGGCCCTCGAGCCTTGCCTTCGATCATGGCCCTCGAGTTGGACCTTCGATCATGGCTTCGATACACAAGCTCGAGCCTGAGCCTCGTCAACCCTGGGCTCGATACCTGGGCTCGATATCTGGGCTCGATATCTGGGCTCGATATCTGGCTCGATATCTGGGCTCGATCACAGCCCAGAATGTCCAACAGAAGAGGAAAAATTGCAGCAGCTTTTTAAGTCCAACTTTTGATCCGTTAACCATCCGAAACTCAATCGAGGCCCTCGGAATCTCAACCAAATATACCGACAAGTCCTAAAATATCATACGAACTTATTTGAAACCTCAAATCACATAAAACGACGCTAAAATCACGAATCATGCTCCAATTCAAGCTTAATGAAACTTAAAATTTCCAACTTCTACATTCGATGTCGAAACCTATCAAATCAAGTCCGATTGATCTCAAATTTTGTACACAAGTCATAAATGACATAACAAAGCTATAAAAATTTTCAAAACTGGATTCCGACTCCGGTATCAAAAAGTCAACTCCCCGCTCAAACTTCCAAATTTAAATTCTTGCTTTAGCCATTTCAAGCCTAATTTCACTACGGACTTCCAAATAAAATTTCGATCACGCTCCTAAGTCCAAAATCACCATACAGAGCTGTTAGAATCATCAAAATGCTATTCCGGGGTCGTTTGCACATAATTCGACATCTGGCCACTATTTGAACTTAAACTTTTAATTTTTTATCAAAATTTCATATCTCGGGCTAGGGACCTCAGAATTTGATTCCGGGCATACGCCCAAGTCCCAAATCATGATTCGGACCTACCGGAACTGTCAAAACACTGATCCGAGTTTGTTTGCTCAAAATATTGACCAAAGTCAACTCAGTTGAGTTTTAAAGCTCTAATTCATATTTTATCCATTTTTTACATAAAAACTTTTCAGATTATTTTACAGATTACGCACGCAAGTCGAGGAATGATAAATAGTGCTTTTCGATATCTTAGAACACAGAATTAATTATTAAATTTAAAGATGACATTTTTGGGTCATCACATTCTCTACCTCTTAAACAAACGTTCATCCTCGAACGGGTTTAGAATAATACCTGGAGTGTCAAATAAGTGTGGATATCTGCTCCGCATATTTTTCTCGGCCTCCCAAGTTGCTTCCTCTACTGGTTGGCCCCTCCACTGGACTTTTACTGCAGAAATCCTCTTGGACCTCAACTGGCGAACCTGCTTATCAACAATTGCAACTGGCTCCTCTTCATAACCTAAGCTATTATCTAGCTAAACTGTTCTGAAGTCTAACACATGTGATAGATTGGCATGATACTTCCGGAGCATAGATACATGATAAATCGGATGAACTCCCGATAGGCTGGGTGGCAATACAAGCTCATAAGCAACCTCCCCAACTCGTCTCAACACCTCAAATGGGCCTATAAACCTTGGGCTTAATTTTCCCTTTTTCTCAAATCTCATGATTCCCTTCATCGGCGAAAATTTCAAGAGAACTTTTTCACCTATCATAAATGATAAATCACGCGCTTTCTGATCCGCGTAACTCTTCTGTCTGGACTGTGCTGTAGGAAGTCACTCCTGAATCAACTTTACCTTTTCCAAGGCATCCTTCACCAAATCAGTACCATATAACTTAGCCCCACCGAGCTCAAACCACCCGATGGGCGAACGACATCGTATAAAGCCTCAAATGGAGCCATCACGATGCTGGATTGGTAACTGTTATTATAAGCAAACTCGGCCAAAGGAAAGAAACGATCCCACTGACCTCCAAAGTCAATCACACATGCCCTGAGCATATCCTCCAAAATCTAAATTGTCCGCTCTGACTGCCCGTTGGTCTGCGGATGAAAGACTGTGCTGAGCTCTACACGGGTCCCCAACTCACTCTGTACTGCTCTCCAGAAATGTGAATTAAACTGAGGGCCTCTATCTGATATGATAGAAATTGGCACACCGTGTAACCGAACTATCTCCTGGATATATATCCGGGCCAACCTATCTGAAGTATACGTAGTCACAACAGGAATAAAATGTGCCAACTTGGTCAGCCTATCAATAATGACCCAAACTGCATCAAACTTTCGCAAGGTCTGCGGCAACCCAACTACAAAGTCCATAGTGATGCGTTCCCATTTCCACTCTGGTATAGTCATCTGCTGAAGTAGGCCACCTGGCCTCTTGTGCTCATATTTAACTTGCTGGCAATTTAGACACCTAGCTACATACTTAACTATGTCCTTTTTCAATCGCTTCCACCAATAATGTTGCCTCAAATCACGATACATCTTCGTAGCACCTGGATGAATAGAATACCGAGAACTGTGTGCATTCTCTAGGATCTTTTTCCTCAGTCCATCCACATTAGGAACACATAGACGATCTTGGAGTCGCAGAACACCATCCGCTCCAATAGTAACTTCCTTGGTACCACCCCATAGTACCATTTCTCGAAGAACCATTAAGTGTGGATCATCATACTGACAAGCCTTGATCTGCTCAAATAGTGAAGATTGAGCTACAACACATGCAAGAACTCGGCTGGGCTCTGAAATGTCCAATCTCACAAGTCGGTTAGCCAAGGATTGAATATCCAAAGCTAATGGCCTCTCCTTTGCTGTAATGAAAGCCAAACTATCCATACTCTCCGCCTTTCTACTCAAGGCGTCTGCAACCATATTTGCTTTATCCGGATGGTATAGGATAGTAATATCATAATCTTTCAGTAACTCAAGCCATCTGCGCTGTCTCAAATTTAGGTCCCTCTGCTTGAACAAATGCTACAAACTGCGATGATCAGTGTAAACTTCACAAGACACCCCATAAAGCTAATGCCTCCAAATCTTAAGAGCGTGAACAATCGCAGCTAACTCCAAATCATGTACCGGATAATTTTGCTCGTGGGGCTTCAGCTGACGTGAAGCATATGCAATAACTCGCTCTTCCTGCATTAATACACAACCCAAACCAACGCGTGAAGCGTCACAATACACTGTATACATTCCCGAACCGGAAGGCAATGCTAACACTGGTGCTGTAGTCAATGCTGTCTTGAGCTTCTGAAAGCTCACTTCACAATCATCGGACCATCGGAACGGAGCACCCTTCTGGGTTAATTTGGTCAAAGGTGCTGCAATAGACGAAAAACCCTCCACGAACCAACGATAATAACATGCTAAACCCAGAAAACTCCTGATCTTAGTCGCCGAAGTGGGACGATGCCAATTTTGAACTGCCTCAATCTTTTTGGGATCAACGTTAATGCCCTCGCCCGATACAATATGCCCTAAAAATGCTACAGACTCAATCCAGAACTCACATTTAGAGAACTTAGCATATAGCTTTTGTTCATGCTATGTATGAAGCACTACTCTCATATGCTGCTCATGCTCCTCCTTACTGCGCGAGTAGATCAAAATGTCATCAATAAAGAAAATGACAAACGAATCAATATATGGCCCAAATACCCTGTTCATCAGATCCATAAACGCTGCCGGGGCGTTAGTTAAATCGAAGGACATCACCAGAAACTCATAATGACCATATCTTATCCGAAAAGTAGTGTTCGGAACATCCGAATCCCGAATCTTCAACTGATGTTACCCCGACCTCAAGTCGATCTTAGAGAATACCCTAGCACCCTGCAACTGGTCAAATAGATCATCAATACGCGGCAACAGATACTTGTTCTTAATAGTGACTTTGTTCAGTTGACGATAATCAATACACATCCGCATTGTTCCATCCTTATTCTTTACAAATAATACTGGTGCACCCTAAGGCGATACAATCGGTCTGACGAACCCTTTGGCTAGTAACTCCTCAAGTTGTTCTTTCAATTCTTTCGGAGCCATGCGATACGGTGGCATAGATATAGGCTGGGTATCTTAAACCAAGTCAATACAGAAATCAATATCACGATCAGGTGGCATACCTGGAAGATCTGACGAAAATACATCGGAGAATTCCCGAACTACCGGCACTGAATCAATAGCCGGAGTCTCTGCAGCAGTATCCCGAACATAGGCTAGATAAGCCAAACAACCCTTTTCAACCATGTGTTGAGCCTTTATAAAAGAAATAACTCGATTAAATGAACTAACAGGCGAACCATTCCACTCCAGCATAGGCAAAGATGGAATAGCCAAGGTAACAATTTTGGCATGACGATCTAGAATAGCATGATATGGAGATAACCACCCCATACCCAGAATAATTTCAAAATCGGTCATCTCGAACAATAATAGATCTGCTCTAGTTTCATAACCACAGAATGTAATAATACAATACCGGTAGATCCGGTTCATAATAATAGAATCGCCTACAGGAGTGGACACATAAACATGAGTACTCAAGGACTCACGAGAAATACCCAGGAATGGAGCAAATAGAGATGACACATATGAACACGTAGATCCTGGATCAAATAATACTGAGGCATCTTTGCCGTAAACAGAAATAATACCTATAATCATGGCATCTGAGGCCTATGCATCTGGTCTGGCTGGAAAAGCATAGAACCGAGCTGGAGCGCCAACTGGCTGGCCTCCGCCTGGCTGACCTCCACTTCTAGGACGACCCCTACCCACCTGTCCTCCACCTCTTGGTGGTCGAACTACTGGTGGAGCAACTGGTGCAGTAATCATAGGCTGCTGACCCTGCTGCACTGGTCTACCCTACAGTCTGGGGCAAAATCTCCGCATGTGACTGGGGTCCCCGCACTCGTAACAACTCTTCGGTACGATGGGCTGCTGACTAAGTGGTTGGCCCTAGGGACCTGAATTCCCACTGGAAGGACCCTGAATAGCTGGTGGGCGATAAGAACTCTCTGGTATAGCACTGAGATAAGGTCGCACTAGAGCACCTCGAGGAGGCGGTGGTGCTGGATATGGGGGCTTGCTGGACTGCCCTCTCACGAACTGACCTCTGCCCCCAGATGGAGCACCTCTGAACTCTCCAGAATACCTAAACCGCTTATCTCTCGTAACCTGCTCTCGGCTCCGCTGACGTACACCCTCAATCCTGCGGGCTATCTCCACGACTAGCTCATAAGAAGTACCCATCTCAACCTCTCGAGCCATAGTGGCCTGAATGCCAGTATGTAAACCCGCAACAAACCTCCGCACTCTCTCCGCCTCAGTAGGGAGTATCATAAGTGCATGGCGAGATAAATCAGAAAACCTCGCCTCATAATCGGTCACTGACATCTGACCCTGCTGGAGTTGCTCAAACTAAAACCTCAACTCTTCCTTCTGGGAGGGTGGAATATACCTGTCCAGGAAGATACGGGTGAACCTGTCCCAAGTCATAGGAGGAGAGTCTGCTGGTCTGCTAAGAATATAAGACTGCCACCATCTACGGGCTCTGCCCTCTAGCTGAAAAGTAGCAAAGTCTACCCCATGAGACTCCAATATCCTCATGTTGTACAGTCTATCCTTACACCGATCAATGAAATCTTGGGGATCCTCATGTCGCTCACCCCCAAAGACAGGAGGATGTAGTCTAGTCCATATGTCCAATAGTTTCTGAGGATCGACGGCTACAGCTGGCATGGGCTCAGGTGTAACTACTGCCACTGACTGGGCTCCACCCACGGGTAGTGCACCCTGGGTCTGATATACAGCAGCTGCATGTCCATGGGCCAGTGCGGTAGGGGTCTGTGCTCCTCCACCCGCCTGAGATGTGGCTGGGTCTGCCGGAAATAAACCGACCTGAGTCATATTGTCCATGAACCGCAGCATACGACCCATGACGTCCTGAAATCCTGGTGCAGATGTGAAATCCACCGGAGCTGGCTCTGCCACAGGCACCTCACCCTGCTCCTCAATAATGGGATTCTCTGTTGGACCCATTGGCGGCATAACTGGAACAGTCCTGGGACGTTCTCCCCCTCTACCACGGGCTGGAGCCTTCCCTCGGCCTCTAGCAACTGGGGGAGTAGCTCTTCCCTGGTCTAGAACCTCATTAGAGTGCGTTCTCACCATCTGTGAGAGAATAAGAGAAGGATATTTAGTATTACATTAATTGAACGATGGAATATGAAGAAAGATAGTTTCCTAACACCCTATAGCCTCTCGAAGATAAGTACAAACGTTTCCGTACCGATCCGCAAGACTCTATTAGGTCTGCTTATAACTTGTAAGAGCTACGTGAACCTAGTGCTCTGATACCATGTTTTCACGACCCAATTTCACCTATAGGTTATGATGGCGCCCAACACTATAGCTAGGCAAGCCAACTAATAAATTAAATATATAAAAAACAATTTAAATCCAAAAAAAATAATAAGACACCAAATTCTACCAATGTGTGTGCCAAGACCTGGTGTCGCAAGTGTATGAGCATCTAGTAGATTATACAAAACCACTAATACTGTCTGAAATAAAAATAGACAGAATGAAAAATACAAGGAGAGACAGTGGTAGCTGCAGAACGGCTCAGAAAGGCAGCTCACCACTATGCCCCTGGATAACATGGGTGTAAGACGATAGGCTTCCCATTAGTACTTGCCTCAGGTCCTACACAAAAAGTGCAGCAAGTGTAGTATGAGTACGTAAACAACGTGTACCCAGTAAGTATCAAGTCTAATCTCGAAGTGGTAGAGACGAGATGGCCGACTTTAACACTCACTATGGGTCAATAATAATAATTGAAATAAAACTAGAATATCTAAATCAGCATGATTCACAGAATATATCAATAATTTATTTAACCAGTAGAAATAATTAAATTTCTTTCAATTTCAATAAATTTCTAAATTTATCAATTAGTCTCATTTACAGGAATAACAATAAATCCTTAACAAGCAGGAATAATAATTCATTAAATTTCAAAGATTTTCAATTCATCAATTAGCTTCACAAGCTGCAATAAACTATCAAAGTATCGTGTAATAATTATTATTAAACACGATTTCTGTCGAGGTTGTACGACCCGATCCAGAGTTTCGGGTACACTGCCGAGGAACGTGCGGCACGATCCATAGATGCATCTATCCTGCCGAGGCGTTCGGCCCGCTCCACAAGAAAGGAGGACATTTTCTTATGTACCTCCGGAATGAGAGTATACTTATTATAAGATAAATTAACGAGGAAGGATAACTTCTCTTAACAATTAATTAATTTAAACAGAAAATCAAGTATATGAGATTTCCATCCTTTAATATTTTTAGCTAACAATTCACAATATATATATATATATATATCAAGTAATATTAAGTAAACAAGGAATACAATTTAACAAAGAATACAATTTACACAAGTAATTCATGCTTTGAGTCCTAAACTACCCAGAATTTAGCATTAATAGTAGCTACGCACGAACTCTCGTCACCTCGTGCGTACATAGCCCTCACACAATTAGCAATAATTATTTAATTTTAATCACCTATGAGGTAATTTCCCCCTCACAAGATTAGACAAGAGACTTACTTCGTCTTGCTCCAATTTAATCCACTAGAAGGCCTTTTTCACGATTATCCAACTCTGTCTAGCTCGAATCTAGCCAAAATAATTCGATACAATCACTAAAAAAATTATAGGAATCAATTCTATAAGAAAATACTACATTTTTAATAAAAATTCTGAAATTAATTAAAAATTTGTTCGTGGGGCCCACGTCTCTGAATCCGGCGAAAGTTATGAAATCCGACAAACCATTTAATTACGAGTCCAACCATACTAGTTTCACTCAAATCCGACTCTGAATCGATACCGAAATCGCAAAAATTCGTTTCTATGAGATTTCTAAATATTTCTCAAATTTCAATCTCAAAACACTAATTAAATGATGAGAACAATGATATATTTGTGTTTATAGACCAAATCCGAGTTAGAATCACTTACACCAATGTCGTTTCTTGAAAATCTATCCAAAATCGTCTCTGCTCAAGCTCCAATTTGTTAAAAATGGCGAATGAGACGAATTCCCTCTTTTTATAAAACTGCCGAGAGAGCCTTCGAAACTGGGCCTCGAACGGGGCCTCGATCGTGGCTTCGATCATGGCCCTCGAGCCTAGGCCTCTATCTTGGGTCTCGATCCTGGCCCTCGAGCCTTACCTTCGATCCTGGCCCTCGAGCCTTGCCTTCGATCATGGCCCTCGAGTTGGACCTTCGATCATGGCTTCGATATACAAGCTCGAGCCTGAGCCTCGTCAACCCTGGGCTCGATGCCTGGGCTCGATATCTGGGCTCGATACCTGGGCTCGATATCTGGGCTCGATGCCTGGGCTCGATATCTGGCTCGATATCTGGGCTCGATCACAGCCCAGAATGTCCAACACAAGAGGAAAAATTGCAGCAACTTTTTAAGTCCAACTTTTGATCTGTTAACCATCTGAAACTCAATCGAGGCCCTCGGGACCTCAACCAAATATACCAACAAGTCCTAAAATATCATACAAACTTATTTGAAACCTCAAATCACATAAAATGACGCTAAAATCACGAATCATGCTCCAATTCAAGCTTAATGAAACTTAAAATTTTCAACTTCTACATTCGATGTCGAAACCTATCAAATCAAGTCCGATTGATTTCAAAATTTTGCACATAAGTCATAAATGACATAACGGAGCTATGAAAATTTTCAGGACTGGATTCCGACTCCGGTATCAAAAAGTCAACTCCCTGGTCAAACTTTCAAATTAAAATTCTTGTTTTAGCCATTTCAAGCCTAATTTCACTATGTACTTCCAAATAAAATTCTGATCACGCTCCTAAGTCCAAATTCACCATACGGAGGTGTTGGAATCATCAAAATTCTATTCCGGGGTCTTTTGCACATAATTCGACATCCGATCACTATTTGAACTTAAACTTTTAATTTTTCATCAAAATTCCATATCTCGGGTTAGGGACCTCAGAATTTGATTTCGGGCATACGTCCAAGTCCCAAATCACGATACACACCTACCGAAACTGTCAAAATACTGATCCGAGTCCGTTTGCTCAAAATGTTTACCAAAGTCAACTCAATTGAGTTTTAAAGCTCTAATTCACATTTTAATCCATTTTTCACATAAAAACTTTTTAGAAAATTTTACGGATTACGCACGCAAGTCGAGAAATGATAAATAGTGCTTTTTGAGGTTTTAGAACACATAATTAATTATTAAATTTATAGATGATATTTTTGGGTTATCATAGTAGGATTTTCTGAAATATGAAGAGATTAGAAAGAAAAAAAAGATTGACTTGGACAAATTAAGGAAGAGAGCAAAATTTTTAATGAAGGAGTAAAAAGTGGAAAACTTAAATGTTGGGAAAGCTATTCATCTATCCATTTTAAGTAAGTCAAATTATTACTTTATTTATATATCTAAAAAGTTTTCTTTCCTTTTATATTAAAAACTCTATTTTTATATTAAAAGTACTAAATATTATTTTTGAAATATTTATGAACTTATTATTTTTTTAAAATGGAGCCCCTAAATTTGGGGGCTAAGGCAGAAGCCTTACCCCTCGTAACTTTGGAGCCGACCCTGCTTATATCAATCAAGTCATCTTTTGTTTCAATTACCTCTAATAAGTTATAAACGAAGTTTTCGTCCTTGACTAACAGCTGAAAGAAAAAGAAAATAAAAGCATTTATATCTTCGCTAATTCAAATAAGGTACTTGTAACTCATTATTTTTGTCATGAACAATTTTTTTTTCTCCAGAAAAGAGGAAGTATCAAATGGGCTAAATTCGTTGTCCCAGTAAAATACAACCAGAATTTCTCAAGAAACTAAAAGAAAGAAAAAGGTAAACACATCGGCCGATTTAAGAAAATAAAAAGTAATGTAAAAAATCCAGCAATAAGGGCCCAACCGGGTTCGAACCGGTGACCTCTTGATCTGCAGTCAAATGCTCTACCACTGAGCTATGGACCCGTTGTTGAATGGTGTATTATTGTTATAATAAATATTAGATCTATATTTTTGATTTAATTCTTTCAGCTAGGAACCAGAAGCCAATTATCCAGGAAATGCTAAAGGTTATCTTTGATTAAGATCTGGTTTGATTTAATTACGCCAATATACTTCTTAAATAGTTAAATTGATTATCACCCCAATTACTCCTCCTTTAAGTTATGTTTAAGTTTTTTTATCTGGTCCCTAGAAAATTAGGTAATATTTAATTCCACTTTTTTCAACTTAAGTATTTTATTCATGATCCAAATGAGGACATATCTTATTTCAAATTTTGATTTTAAAGGGCAATTGATCGGTGATTTTGTAAATACAGCGTTTACTTTTACTCTCTAAATTTTCATTCTATGTATCTGTATTCTTAATACTTTAACATCTTTTCTTTCTGTTTAAAATCTATGTTATTGGGTTCGTGTAAGTAGATCGACTTTTATTTATAGAGGTAAAAACTTGAATAAATAAAAATTACATATTAGAAAAAAATTCTTTCGCCGCCGCCACCAATTTCCCACTCCTCCAGGAATATCACACAGCCCCATTTTCATCTTCCGCCGTGCAGGGGCAAAGCTACATGTTTTAAAGGAAGTCAATTGACCACCGTTCGTTAAATAATTATACTGTGTATATAGATAAATATTAGGTTCTAAAGGTATAAAACCTATAGTGAGCACCTTTTTTTTGGAATTTTTTTAAATTTCTTTCAAATTTAAATATCTTTGAAAAAATTCCTAGCTTCGATATTGCGGCCGTGCATCTAATACATATCCACGCCGGGGAGAACTTAAGAATGGACCCATTGGAAGCTGGTGGCTGACCCTTCTACCCAAGACATCTCCAAGCAAAGACAACATAAATTTATATATTATTAAAATTGAAATAAATATATATCTGGACTCATTTAAAACTACAATAAATTGAATCATAAAAATCGAATCTATCAAGTTTACTATTGGATCTACCTCTAACAAAGACTCTAAGGTTGTGGAGTCGCCTTCGGGCACGACCATACAGTGATACAGTTAATTTCTTATAGTGACGAATTTAATAATTTTTGCAGTTCAATATAATTCAGTGTTTTAAGATCGAACTAAATCTGAATTCACGCTTTCAACTCGGAACATAAAACCAAGAAAATATATGTTAATGTTGGATTTTTAATAAGGTGTTGTTGGATATCGGGCAGGTCGCTCATATGGACCAACCCAACCCATTTAGAAAGAATAAAGACATAAGGTTTAGAGAAGTTAAGAGGTAACTTCCTTAAGGAGAAGTTACAAAATAACACAGTTATTTTATTTAATGGTGAAAATAGATTTTATCATAGATGGGCTCTCTTCTCTTTTTTTGCAAGAAGAGAAACAAACGTCCCTTTTCTCTCCAATCAACAGAGAAGTGTTCTTCTCTTGTTCTCTGAAAACAAAACACACACATAAGAGAGATATTTAGTTTGTGGCATTAAACTTCGTTTCCTAGTGAATCAGAGTTCGACTTGAGGTAATTATTTTGGCGGTGAGTTCAACAATCTCCGTTACATTAAAAGGTACACAATTCGTTGTTCTCGCCCCTCAGTTTAATCTTACATTGGTATCAGAGCCATTGATCGTGTGTTCCATTATTTTGAATACACTATCGAATATAAATCTGCTCCGTGATATGAATATCTGAAATTTTTGTTTTGGCGTGAAAGCTAATTCTGGTAAAAAGAAGATTGCTGAAGTTTGATTTTGTTTAAAAAAAAAGAAAAGAAAAATTGGACATGAATCTTCTTCAAAGTCTTTCGAAAAGGCCGGTCGAATTCGTTTGTAGGCTTGTGAGATTCAGAATACCGGCAACAAAACTTTTGTTTATGCCCGGCTCTTTAACCATCTGTATGGTAACTTTTTTTTGGACACCAATTAAAGGAAATATTGTTTCCCATGTATTTGAAGTTTTGAATACAAGTCACAAGAATTTTAGAAAGCTCACGTTGCTTTTTTTTTTTTTTTAAATTATAAACTGTGAACTTTCTTCAAAGTTATGACACCTAACTATTCTTTAATGACTTGGCTATATTTTTACCATATTTTGGCAGAACTTTGGTTGTCAAAGAGAGTGCCGGCAAAAATCTTTTTACTGCCTACAAAATGTTGAAAGCTTCCTGAGAAGTTTTCTTTTAACTTCATTAACTTGGCTAATGGAGAAATTATTTTATAAGTGAAAAGAACAATGGGAAGAGACTATTATGAGTTCTCATTAGAATATTGTGTAATGACCCAACCGTTCGTTTTGAGAGTTGTAGTCCCGTTCCCCCATTTACTGCTCATTTATGCTTTATATCTGCTATGTGACTTGCCATGATAGTTAATTCGAGTCCGGAAAGGCTTCGGAATGAGTTGAGACACTTAGTCTCAAGGTTGGAAGCTTAAGTTGAAAAGGTTGACCGGATATTAGCTTGTGTGTAAATGGATTCAGAACGGAGTTATGATAATTTCGTTAGTTCCGTTGGGTGATTTTGGACTTAGGAGCGTGTCCGGATAGAAATTTGGAGGTCCGTAGTTGAATTAGGCTTGAAATGGAGAAAGTTAGAAATTTAGAAGTTTGAACGAGAGTGAACTTTGTGGTTACTGAGCTCGGATTGAGGTTCCGGGAGTTGGAGTAGGTCCGTGGTGTCATTTGTGACTTGGGTGCAAAATTTGAGGTTAATCGGACGTGATTTGATAGGTTTCGGTATCGAATGTAGAAGTTAGAGGTTTAGAAGTTCATTAGGCTTGAATTGATGCGTGATTCGTAGTTTTAGCATTGATTGATGTGGTTTGAAGGCTTGACTAAGTTTGTATGATGTTTTAGGACTTGTTGGTATGTTTTGTTGAGCTTCCGGGGGCTTCGGGTGAGTTTCAGATGGTTAACAGATCAATTTTAGACTTAGAGGTTGGCTGAAGTTTTCTGGTGTCTCTGCATCTGGTTTCCTCTTTCGCGATCGCAAAGAAAGGGACACGATCGCGAAGAGTTGTTGCTGGCAGGTGGTGATTTATTCTTCGCGTTCGCGATATTTGGCCCGCATTCGTGAAGCTTTGAGAGTCTCAGGTCATCGCAAAAGCGAGAAGGTTCACGCATTCGCGTAGAGGAGTGGTCAGTTGGGGCATCATGCTTTTAGCCTATGCGATCGTGAAGAGTCAGGTCGGGTAAACATCGCGTTCACAGTAGTGTCTTCGCGTTCGCGTAGACTATTTTGGAGGCTGTGATTATTTGTTCTTCGCGATCGCGACGTAGGTTCCACGATCGCGATGCATAACGTCTGGGCAGAAACTTAAATATTTCAAAACGAGAGTTTGAGTTCATTTTCACAATTTGATTTTGGGAGCTCAGTGGGAGGCAATTCTTGGAGAGATTTTCAAAAGAGTGATTGGGGTAAGTGATTCTTACTTAGTTTTGGTTAAATTCCATGTTTATATCTATAATTTTATCATTTAATTTGTGATTTGGGTTGAAAATTGAGAAAAATGGAGGAAAGTCCTTGTATCGAATTTTTGGGGATTTGATCAAGATTTTGATATCGGATTCGAGTAATTTTGGTATGGTTGGTCTCATGGTTGAATGTGTATTCGAATTTCTTTAGCTCGTGTTGATTGTATCGAATTATTTATGGCTAGATTCGAGGCATTCAGAGGCCAATTCGCGAGGCAAGGGCTTGCTAGCGGAGTGATTTGAGTTGCTTAAGGTAAGTATCGTATTTAAACTCGGTTGAGGCATAGTTGCCTAAATTGTTGTGATAGCCACGTGCTTTTGGGTGCGCACATGCGTAGGGATGATCCCATGTGCGGGCACCGGAATTGTATATTCATGTTTGGATTGTTCTGAGGCTCCTATAAGCCCAGAAATGACTGTTAAGCTTTGAGCTTCGATATCTAATATGTGGTAACAATTTATGTGATCTAATTGAGCCATGATGAGTCTACTTAGAGGTTTAATCCCTAAACAAACTTGAGAAATGCCTTTCATTTATGAAATTGCCGGATTGAGCTACGATAACACACTTTGAACATGCCTACACTTTAGCATGTTATTTACACCAGTCCAAAGATAGGAGAAACTTATTTCATTCATTATATACATGTATACTTGTTTTGTTGCTTCTGTATGATATTTTGGACTGGGGCTTGTGGCTATGCCGGGCGGATTATGTTATTGACACGTGAGTTATCCATGCAGCACGTGAGTTATCCATGCAGATCTATGTATTGATATTATTGACACGTGAGTTATCCGTGCATCAATGGAAGAGTACATGTATTGATATTTAGTTATGGTCCTTTTTTTTTTAGCAAATATATCACCAGGCATGCTGCCTAGTAGTTTTTATATTAATAATAACGGAAAAAACCACAATGGAAGAGTACAAGTAAGGGGGTAAAAGCTACAATAGTGTTGCCTCTATGCCTTGGCTATATAATCACTCCTATGCGTCTCACTTTGCCTTATGGTGGCAGCCTCATGTAGAGGATCATGGTGTAGTTGCCGGCAAAGTCTTACGAGGGCATATAATCTCATAGCCGCTTGAATACAATATCAAATGCATAGGACATAAGCAAACACCTACTGAGCTAGACCTTACCGTACAAATCCTATTGAGGTATGAACAACCTCGTCTATACTTGCCAGCATGTAAAAAAAATAAGAACTAGCACAGACTAGATATTCTATGATCATCACAGAGTTTATAACATACTCTGTGATGATATTACAAATGATGATACTTAAAAATTGATAAAATAAAATAAGGTAAAAATTTGAGTCTTGCCCCTCATTCTTCAACCTTGTGTAATCTTCAATTTGTAGATACTTGGCTTCTTCTTCAAACCTCTTCAATATGTATTCAAAATTCATTATTAATTCTTGGAACGATTGGACCTCGTTGACGTTGTTGCTGCAGCCACCTTTTTTGCTTTGCAACTCGCATTGGGAGTTGCCTAATAACAATTCCTTCTTTCATGTTAGGTATAAAGGTTGAGGCTTGAGATTTAACATTTGTATTGTTGTTCTTACCTGAAGATTGCAACCCTTGTGCACCTGCAGAGAGTGCTAATTTGTGTTGTGTTGGACTGTCAAAAGCATCTAAGATTGCCCTATCATGGGCTTGTGCCGTTGGTGATCCCACTGAAAATGGGCTGCCACCTTCAATTTCCTTATCATCTCTATCTTCAAAAACGTCCTTTATCCAGTTTATGAGAGTTTTAATTATTTAAACCTGTTTTAGTATATTTTTCATTCAAAAGTGTTGGAAATGTTGAGATGTCGGCTTGCTTAGGCACCATCACGACAGGTTAAGTTTTGTGTCATGGCACATTGACATACTATTTGTTTACATTTTTGGTTCCGATGAATTATTTACTCTTGGAATATAAATATATTGTTTGTTTACAGTTTTAGTTCAGTATTTTCCTATGAATTTCTAAAACTTTATTGCGATTTCATCACACATTTCTTGGCCAAAAATTTGATTATTTGATTAATTGGTCAATAATGATCTCATTGTTCCTTAAGTGAAAGAATTTAATCCAAGACTTAATCATTCCTTTACTGATATATTAGTGATCATAGAAGGGTCGAATATTTATTTCTAAGTAAGTAAATGACCTTTAAACTTGATTTCTCTTCTACAAGTAATAGCGGCATACGTTATCACATAGAATGAGTTTGAAAAATCATTCTAATTGTTTCCTTGTTCCCATTTCAAAAATGGCTGGACGGGAACGAGCTCGATGTACGCCAAATGAGAGTGATACTGAAAGTCGAGCAATGAGACAACGTAGAAGAGTGCATCGTCGAATGACCTATTTCAGTAACAATTCAGATTCAGATTCTGAAGTCATCAGGAATGATGTTCCGAGTTCGATACAAAACATCTTTAGGGATGATAAAGCTCGGTGTAGGGAAGGGAGAAGAAAATATGAGAAATTTAAAAGGTTCAAGATGGACGCATCTGCTACTATACCAAGTCATCTTCACCATTTTAGGTTGAAACTAGCAGAACCGTTCTCTTATCATATATTAGATAATACATAGAGTGTTTTGGCTATATTGATGGATTCTCTCTCAAGTCATTGGGACAATGTACTGGCTAGTATTTATTATAATTTTGGTCCAAATGAAAACTTTTGGTATACACTCAGGCACTCGAGGCTGAGTGGGAGAAAAAGGACATAGAAGCTAAAATTAAGAAATCTTGGCTTCTAAAGACATGTACTAGGCCTCGACTTTATCAACCATATCCTATAGACAAGCTAGCTATGATCACCATTGTAATGAGGAGAATGACATGTAAATATAAATAAATGTATATATGACTTGTAATTGTGTAAGTTCTAGTATGAATATTTATTTGTTTGTCTCTTCTATTATATTTTTTGTTGTTCATTGGTATATATAACAGAGTGTTGTAAGAGAATAAGACTTAAAGAATCTGTGTGATTCTAGTCACGGATATTAATATAATACATACTAAGAAATATTTTCCACTTTTGATTAAATGTTTGGATTGTAGATGATGATTGGAAACTATTTGACCTTTCGATTCTATACTAAATGTGAAGTTATTATGAGAACTTATTTTCTTGTGTGTGTATATCACATGCATTATTGATGGGTGATACTTGCATGATTGTCTCTTATAAGTATAACAAACTATAGCTTCGAAAAGTATAATTGTCGATCTGAATAATGATAATAAATTAAACAACAATTATTATTCTACATTGAGTCGTAAGATATGGCATGTATTGGAAGAGCAAGATGCTCTAGAGAATATAAATCATATGATGTGTTACTACGAGGAGCATAATACTACCAACATTGAGATCTTCTCAATGCTTATAATGCATAGATAAAGAAAGATCCCACTGCCCAGAAATAATTATAAGTTACAATGGCGATGATCTCATCCATGAATGTGAATAATATCTTATTGCTCATGCCACATGGGCACACTTACGAGAGACATATGGCAATACAACTATGACTCTCCTCAGATAGTTGATAATCAAGTTTGACACGTACACGAAATTAAATGATCATAGTGTCAAGCAACATCGTAAGGTGATGTTTGAAATAATTGGCCCACTTAAAGGTGTTGGTAATGTTCTCTCCGATGAGCAGCAAGTAGTGATCTAGTCTCTTTCCAACTGTTGGAAACATTTGAAGGTTAATATAACCCATTATGATAACATTATAAGCTTTTCGATGTTGCCATCATGTGGAGCTTGAAGATGAGTAGCTTGGTGCTGCAAAAGCTATACCTACTGCCTATGTGGAAGAATTAAGTGATAAAAAGCTTTCAGACTTCAAACATAAGAAGATTTAATAAAGGACAGAAATAACAAAGATTTAATAAGAAGATATGGATCCTTCAAGAAAAAGTAACTTGTCAAATTCCAAGACGGAAAATGGCATAACAAGAAGAAAGATAAAAGTGTTGCAACTTTTAGCACTTGTTCTTCTTGTATAAAATTTCTTTTCTGCAGTAATATTGTCCAGAGTACACTAGAGTATGTTATCTATGGTTCTAGAGACATATGATTGTTTATTTATGTTAAATAATAATCATTCCATGTATGACTATTATTTGGGCTAATTCATCATGGCATATTATATTGAGCCACATATGGCAAGATCGAATGAATAGATTGGCTAATGAGGGATATTTGGGTTTCTTCTCTAGAATAGACATGCCAACTTGTGAAAATTATCTTGCGTAAAGATTACACGTAAACCATTTGAAAAAGCTAATTTTCTATTGCAATTAATCCATTCTGATATCCGTGGTCCAAGGAATGTGAGGGCTAGGTGTGGTCCTTTATGTTTCATTACGTTTATTGATGATTTAACGCGCTTGGTTATGTCTATTTGATTTCTCATAAATCTGAAGCACTAAAATACTTTAAAAAATATTTGAATGAAGTTGAAAATCAATTAGACAAAAGGATTAAGACCTTAAGAACCGATAGAGGGCATGAATATCTATCAAAATAATATGAAGAATTGTGGAATAAAAAGGGCATCACTAGACAGTTATCTATTCCTTACACACCTCAACAAAATGGTTTAGCAAAAAGGATGAATAGAACACTATTGGACATGATAAGGTCCATGATGGCACAAACAAATTTACCTATCTCTTTTTGGGGAGATGCGTTATTGAGTGCAGCCTACATATTGAACAAAGTACCTTCTAAATCAGTTTCTTCCGGTCCTTATGAGCTATGGGCTGGTCACAACCAAACTTAAATGATTTATGACCTTGGGGTTGTGCTGCATATGTAAAAGATTCTTTTAGAAAGTTTGGTAAATTAGATCCAAAAAGCAAGAAATATACCTTTATAAGATATTCAAAACACTCCAAAGGGTATGTGTTCATTGGTGAATTAAAGGATGGAAGTGTTACTGAGATTGAATCACGAGATGTCATATTTCTAAAAAATAATTTTCCAAAGAATGGCGAGGTAAAGAATGGAGAGCCTTTTGATGAAATATTGAGCTCAAATAGTCAGCAAGTATCTTCTGACACAGTTGATAATCAAAACAATCAAGATCTTGTTCTTGATCCAAGTGGGAGTGGGAGTTCTCAATCCCAAAATCCTTATGACGAATTTGAATTTCAACTACGAAAGAATACCAAGAAAAATAAACACAAACATACTTATAAGATTAAAGATTACGTTTTTTTGGTATCTCCCACAGAAATGGATGAGCTAAAATCCATGACCGAGGCTTTATCGAGCCCTGGAAAATTTGAGTGGATGGAAGCAATGAAAGAAGAATTAGAGTCCATAAAAACCAACAAAGTCTGGATCTAGTTTACCTTCCGCCTGGGCGTAGAGTCATTGGGAACAAATGTGTTCTCAAAATTAAACGCAAAACGGATGGGTCAATAAAAAGATACAAGGTACGATTGTGGCAAAAAGCTTTACACAAGAAGCTAGAATAGATTATAAGAAAATATTTTCACCAGTTGTGAAGTTTACCTTAATTCACTTACTTTTGGCTATTGTTGCACGTTTAGATCTGGAATTATACCAAATGGACGTGAAGACATATTTTCTCAATGGAGAACAAAATGAGAAAATCTACATGGAATAATTTGTAGGCTTTCATCGTTAAATGCCAAGAAAAGAAGGTTTGTAAATTGAAAAGATCTATTTATGGTCTGGAAAAATCTTCAAGGCAATGGTATTTGAGATTTCACAAGAAAGTGATCTCGTATGATTTCACCATGACCAATAAAGACCATTGCATTTATGTGAAGAAGTCCAATGTGATATTTGTAATTCTTTCTCTTTACGTGGACGATATTTTATTGGCCGAAAATAATTTGGAGTATTTAAAAACTATCAAGTCATGGCTTTCAAAATTATTTGACATGAAATATATGGGTGAGGCAGACTATATCCTTGTAATTAGGATCCAAAGATACCGTTTGAAAAAGTTATTGAGTCTATCTCAAAAAACTTATATAAATTTTTTTTTTGGAGCATCTTTGCATGAATAGTTGCAAACCCATGGGTTCTCCTATAGTGAGAAATGAAACTTTAAGACTTTAAATGTGTCAAAAATTAAAAATAAAAAGAAAGACGTCTCTCGAGTTTTGTATTGGAGCTTGATGAATGCTATAATGTGTAACGACCCAACCATTTTTTTTTGAGTATTTTAGCCCTGATACCCTAAATTATGCTTCCTCTATGCTATATTATGGTTATGTAATTTTTCGAGGTGGTTGGTTTTGGTTTCGGGTATGTTTCGGAGTGAAATGGGACACATAGTCCCTAAGTTGGAAGGTTAAGTCGTAGGAGTTGACCGTAGTTTGACTTGTGTGAAGATGACTCCGAAATAGAGTTTTGATTGTTTTGATAGTTCCGAATGGTGATTTTGATCTTAGAAGCGTGTCCGGATGTTGATTTGGAGGTCCGTAGGCCGTTTCGACGTGAATTGGCAAAAGTTGAAAAATGAGAGATTTTAGAAAGTTTGATCTGGAGTTGACTTTAGTGATATCGGGGTCAGATCCCGATTTCGGAAGTTGAAATAGGTCTGTGATGTCAAATATGACTTGTCCGCAAAAATTTGAAGTCAATCCGAGTTGGTTTGGTAGAATCGGTATTGGTTTCGGAATTCGAAAGTTCATAATTTCTTAGACTTGAATTTGGGTTGCGATTCGTAGAATTTATGTTATTTGATGTGATTTTTGGCCTCGAGTAGGTCCGTTAGGTATTTTTGAACTAGTTGGTATATTCGTACGGGGTCCCGGGGTCCCCGGGTGTGATTCGAATATAATCCGGAATAATTTGGACCTGTTGAAATTTGCTGAAGAATTGCAGCTTCTAATATCTTCGCACCTGCGGAGGGATTAGCCGCAGGTGCGGGCTCGCAAAAGCAAGCTGGAGATCGCAGGTGCGGAGTTGAGCTAGCCCAGCTGGGATCGCAGGTGCGAGGTGTTGACCACATCTGCGCGTCCGCAGGTGCGGAGAAGTGGTCGCAGATGTGGAAGAGGGCTACTTGGTCAATCATCACAGATGCAGAGAATCCTCCGCATGAGCGCACTCGCAGATGCGAAGCTTTGTCCGCAGAATCGGAATTCGCCTGAGTAAGTGAAATCCGCACCTGCGATGGAAGTTCCGTAGGTGCGGTGCCACAGAAGCGGCAGTTGGTTCGCAGGTGCGACTTAACTGGATAGAAAAGGTAAAATTCGAGGGTTTTTGATTCATAATTTATTTTGGACTTAGGGAGATCGGTGGGAGACGAATTTTTGAGGGTTCTTCAAGGAAAGCTTTGGGGTAAGGAATTCTAACTCGTTTTTGATTAATCTACATGAATCTATTGATGATTTCATCATTTAATTAGTGCTTTGGAGTTGAAAATTGGGAAACATTGGTAGAAACTCCTTAGGCTAAATTTTTGAGTTTTGAAAGGTGAATTAAGGCCGGATTTGAGTAACTCTTGTATGGATGGACTCGGAATCGAATGAGTGTTCTGATTTTGTAATTTTGGTCGGGTTCTAAGACGCGGGTCGGGGTTGACCTTTTGGGTCAAATTTTTAATTCTTTGCAAAGATCGTAATTTCATTGTTTGTATTAGTTTTCTATAGTTATATTTATAGTATGAAATTATTTTGACTAGATTCGAGCCGTTCAGAGTTGGAAAATTGAGAAAAATGCCTTTTAGTGGAGTGATTTAGCGTGGTTTGAGGCAAGTGACTTGTCTAACCTTGTGTGGGAGAATTACCCCTTAGAATTTGATATTGTTATGATAATTGTGATATGTGAAAGCCGTGTACTCAAGGTGACGAGTGTGTACATGAGCTAAATGTTGAAATTCCCGATTTTTAGCTATGTAGATTCCTTTCATGCTTTAATTGAGTTACTTTAACATGTTATAGTCATCATATTTAGTCTAATTTCACATGTCTACTTATCCTATCTCTTACTTTCTAATTGCTCTACTTGTTTAGTTGAAATTCTTGTTTCCTTATTCTGTATTCACTATTTAACTGTTGAATTCTTACTTGAAATTGCTATTCCTTGAAATATTTTGTTGTTGAAATTGGTATTGAGTTGCAAAGGCCGCGATTCCTATTGAGGCCCAGTGCTAAGTTGTGAAATATTATTCTTTGAGTTATTCTTTCGGTTATTATTGTTGAGACTTTGGTGTACATTGTGGTTGAGCCGTGGGCTCCTTATTGTAAAATTCTATTATTGTTTGGTTTCTCTAGCAAATTATGATTTTGGGCACTTGAGGTACGATTTGTGATATATTGTGATATTGATACACATGCGGTGGTATAAGGTTTGGGTGTTGAAACGCATGCGCTGAGATAAGGTGTGCTTGATACGCGTGGCTAGTAGGGGAACTACTTGAAGCCATGCGGTATGATAAGGTGGGCTAAAACGCGGGATGATATTTCGGCAAAAATAATTTTCAAAACTAAGTGTAAAGGCTCGCGGTGATATAAGAAAAGATTGTGATTCATTTTGTGATTTGAGACTACGAGGCGGTACCTCGGTAGTGACTCTTGTTGACATTTCTCCATCCTTTTGTACTTGTCTTTGATCGTTATTTCCTTAGCATTCTATTAATTGTCTTTCTCTGTGTTGCACTATTTGGTTAGTTCTGTGTAGCTAATCTTGTTATATTATTTGTTGTTTCAATTTCATTACTGTCTTTATTACACTGCCTATATTTGTTCAGTCTTTTATTATTTCCAGTAGGGCCCTGACCTAACCTCGTTACAACTCTACCAAGGTTATCCTTGGCACTTACTGGTACTGTTGTGGTATACTCATGCTGCTCTTCTGCACATCTTTTTGTGCAGATCGAGTAACTTCTTACCAGCCTAGACATTAGTTAGGATTTTACTGCGGAGACTTCAAGGTATACCTGCCAGCGTCCGCATGCCTCGGAGTCCCCCCTCTCTCTATATCTCTTATTCATTATCCTTTATATATATAGACATGATGTATAGGATTATCCAGTATTCATACTTAGAGCTTGTGACTTGTATTTTTACTGGGTCTCGGAATTTGTATATGTTGAGTTGTAACGTTATTTTTATATAGTTGTTGAGATTGAGACTTATTTCTATTGTTATTTCAATTATTCTGCATGTTGTTAGGCTTAACTAGTCTTAGAGACTAGGTGCTGTCACGACGTCCTATGGAGGAAAATTCGAGTCGTGACATAATGTATACTCATCCGGACATTTGTTATGCCATATATTTATTAGATGGTATCAATCCAATCATGGAATAGACATTGATAAGAAATGATGAGGATCTTCCGATATCTAAAGGGAATTGTGGATTATTCACTATATTATAGTGAAAATGATTTACTCTTGAGAGAGTATACAAATGTGATAGACATCATGGCAAGTGAATAAATAATATTACAATACATACATGCAAAAAAAATTATTGTTTATCTTCTTACAAAATCAATATCTTGAGACATATTTGAGAAATATGTTGTGGTTCTAGGTTTGCTAAAGATATGATAATATTTATGTATTATAAAATATTTTGGTCAAAATAGTATACTCATCAATATATTATTATTGAGATTATGTTCATATTATGTATGCATGTGATGATATCCTTGTGAAGGATATAAGTGTGTCGAACAAGTCGCGAGATCGGTTCTCTCATACGGGCGATCGCCTCTGACGTCAAGGAACATGCAAAGATGGGACCTATTAGAACCTTGATTAGTACAAGGCCATGTATATTTTTGGATAAACTGGTCGATTTTAACTAGATATCAGACTTATGGATTTAATGATCCTTAATGACTTATTTTATAAGCCAGATGCGAGTTTCTCTAAGAAATTGAATTTGAGGATTATTAAAGTGAGAAACTCGGGTTGGACATATGGAGATTTCTAGACTAAGATCTATATGGTGTTGAATGAGTAAAGGAATAAGACACGCGTGCCAATATAAGGTGGGGACACAGTAACATGTGTTTCATACCACGTGTGCTAGCGATCATTGGGATAATCGAAGAATGAATCCCTGCTTCTTTATTGTGTGAGATCCCGAAAAGTTATATTAACTTTTATTGGAATACTCTTTGACCTTTAACTGTTTCTCGAAGGGCCAATCGATATTGCTACTTTAGTATGTCACTAATAACCATGAGTGATTCGGCAATACAGTGCATGTTTAGGAAATCAGCTGATTTGAAACAGATAGATTCGAGTAGAAAGGGAAGATAACTAAAATTAGTAAATTTAACTTGTATTCACAAGGTCGACCATTATACTTACCATAAGGGTATTGAGTATAATTATGGATACAATGTTATACATGAACTCGAGTTCACCACTTTAGAGGATGATGGATATGATAAACAGCTACTGGAGTAGCAGATAATGTCTAGGGTATTGCGAGTAATAAGATCCTCATGTTAGTAGCAAATTATTTCCGTATGTGATTGGATTTCTACAAAGAGCTTTTGTACAACCTTAATAGGTATGAAATATTATAACTCTCTATGCTCGAAGGTCGCACGAATTATCTGTCAGTATGAATAATGTGTGTTGTCGCTGTGATACTAGACGTGGTCTAGCCCATCATGAGCGAAGTGGGAGATGTTAGATATCGGGCGGGTCGCTTATATGGACCGACCTAACCCATTTAGAAAGGATAATGACATAAGGTTTAGAAAAGTTAAGAGGCGACTTCCTTAAGGAGAAGTTAAAAAATAACACAGTTATTTTATTTAGTAATAAAAACAGATTTCATCATGGATGAGTTCTCTACTCTTTTTTTTGCAAGAAGAGAAACAAACGTCCCTTTTCTCTCCAATCAACACTTCTCTCTGGTTCTCTGAAAACAAAACACACACATAAGAGAGACATTTAGTTTGTGAAATTAAACTTCGTTTTCTAGTGAATCGAAGTTCGACTTGGGGTAATTCTTTTGGTGGTGAGTTCAACAATCTCCGCTGTACTAAAAGGTACACAATTCGTTGTTCTCGCCCCTCAAATTAATCTTACCGGTGTAAATGGGAAAAAGCACCTTTCTATTATATATTACGCTCACAGCCCTTCCTATTGTTGCTTGACCATCGTAATTTATGCATATAGGTGTCAACGATTTGGGCCAAAATAGAATATCTTCGAGCAAATTCTAGAGTCATTCAGCTTCTTCACCGATGTTGTCTAAGGCTATAAACTAATCCATAAATGATACTTATATCATTTAAAAGGAACAATATTACCAAAAAATATTTTTTTTGAAAATTTTGTTGGGGAGATTTGGGAGGGTGGGGGTGAAGATGGCATGTGGCCCACCCTACTCCCTTGTCCATTCATGTGATGTTAAACATTATAAATTACAAATAAGAACACGAACACACACAGAGATAGAGACATTCAACGCTAGGATAAAGAAATTTGCTTAAATGCTACTAAATGGAGTAGGTTGTATAACTTCAAGATCAAGTTGGTCAACAAAAGTAGCGTGGAGATTCAGCAACGAAATTGGAGTATAATTTACACTTTCATCTTTTAGAGCCGAAAGCTAAAAAGAAAGAAAGGCCAAAAACAAAAAAGAGCGAGTAATATC
Source organism: Nicotiana tabacum (assembly GCF_000715075.1). Taxonomy (NCBI): domain Eukaryota; kingdom Viridiplantae; phylum Streptophyta; class Magnoliopsida; order Solanales; family Solanaceae; genus Nicotiana; species Nicotiana tabacum. The sequence goes on along the minus strand of NC_134103.1, from coordinate 99,938,386 downwards.
CAATTCTCGTGGCCACTTTAAATTCTTGCTTAATCTTGACGAGCCACGTGTGAAGTGACTCCAAATTAGTGTCTTACTTATTTTCCGAGGTGTGATTGGGTGCGCTCACGAACATGGATAAAAAGATTGGCAACCATTAATTTATAGTTGAAATTTTTAATACATTTGATAGGTTCATACAAATGTAACATTAACTAATATATGATGAATTCTCGAGCTATTTGACATGCAATAATCTCCAATAGAACTCCTTAATAGTTGATAATAACATACAGTAACATGAAATTAGTTAACTCATAGTAATAAATTCTCAAAGTATTTAATATATTATACCAAAAGAATGTCTTAACAATCATAAAAGTGATGTAACAAGTTGTAACTAAATTCTACTCAAAAAATCCTAAGTAAATATATTTCTACATGTTCAATTTTTTTTGAATATCCTCGAAAGAATTTAAGTAAATCTTTTTCATTCGTCAAAATGTAGATAAACATAATCAATTGATACTTATAATGATGGGAGGACTATATGCTGAATATCCTCGAAATAATGTACAGATTGATTTGATTACATAATTTTGAAATACTTGAAATACCGAATACTACTCCTTTCATTCACTTTTATTTGTCTTGGACTTTTCACGCCCCTTAAAAAATAATAATTGTAGTATATATTTTATCATACAATCCCTAATAGTGATAGTATTTCAAAAAGTTTTGAAAAGTAATTTTTGAAATGAGTAATTAATGACAAGGGTAAAACGAGAAAAAAAATTATTTTTCTCTTGATTTGTTAAAATGGACAATTAAAAGTAAAATATATTTTTAGTATAGTTGACAACTAAGCCGGAGGGAGTATTATATATAACTCTTAAACGATCCAATTAGTGAAATTAATACATCAAAATATTAAATTATTATTACTATAGACCTTTAACCTTATCTTCTTTTTTCTTTTTTCAAATTATTATTTTGCGATAGCCTTATCCATTTTCCCTTTTAAGTCCTTTTCACATTCAAATTTCAAATCAGGAAGCTTTTACAGTCTCTATTTAAAATCGAACATCCCCACCACTATTTTCCATATCTAAATCTCAAATCTCCTTCCAATCAAAATCCAGAATCTTCTTCCATGGCGGTTCGAACTCTGTACGGATTGGTGTTCTTAGCAGCGTCAAGCACTGGCTTTATCTTCCTACACCTCCTTCTTCAACCTATCTTCTACTTCACCGCCTAACACGGCGGCGCCGCTATGAACCGGCCCCGATTTGGACCGGTCGCAGATGAGTCGACGAACCGGAAACATTTTTTACCTCCATCGCCACCTTCTGCCTCCAAATCCTTACACGGCGGCAACACGCAATTCCGGCGGGTCGGTTCGTAGAGTAATACAAGTATGTTGAATGTATAGCGTTTATATTTGGAAAAAACAGAGATATTTGCCTTTTATTTTAGATTTTGCTTTTGTTTTATGGATCTGGATTTGATTTGTGTGATCTCGTTTGTGTAAGTTGACCTGCTTAAAAATAGCTTAGTTATGTTGCTTAATCATTGATTACCCTCTCGTCTCATAGCTTAAATTACAACTACACTTGTTAGCTAGACTTATTACTTTCCAATTTGAATTCAGAAAATTGGAATCACTTTGTACTAGCAACTGATACAAAACATTTTGATATGATTGCAAGTTCTTGTCAAAATGTATTTCAATTTATTTATGTGTTTTTTTTGGTTTGAATATGATTAATAAGATAGGGAATGAAACTGTATGGATTCTGATCTGAAATGGTAATAGAACTTTTGAAAATTTCAGGTTTTTTCTGATGTAAAATTTTGGCCTGATATATGTATAGTTTGGGTGAAAATGGAACTCGTGAACCAGATATTGGATCCATATAATCAATACTCTGTGTTCATTCATAGTATCAGTTCAAATTCAAGACATACAAAATCTATGAATATTTTTATCATCTAATCCAAAATAAGTATATTGGTCTAATTCAAACTTATTAATTTTAGCGTTGAACCCATTACATTTTTTAAATTATGCGTTCAAATACCCATTACGTTTTTTAAATTATGCGCTCAAATATGCTACCCTTGATAACAGCTAAGGAATTATTGGGTCTCATTGTTTTCTACTTGGTCTGGGCCACCTTGTATACCCGGCACAGTTTGCTTTTAGTCATTCATTAATTTGTATATACACTGATGATAGAACATTCCAGACATAATAAGAAATAAGAATTCATTTTCTCTCTTAGATATTTGTTCTTCTCGTTTCTCTCTCTCCTCTTTACTAGTATCTGTACTCGCGAGAATATTAAATATAATTTTTTCATAAGAAATGTTACTTGAAAAATATGGTAGACATAAAGGAGCTTGCAAATGTTATTATTTTATTAACATGTAAATCCACTGAATATTCATACATTCAAGTCATAAGGAAACATATGTATCTATTAGAAAATAGCTATTGAGGAAAGCATTCATAAGAAAATGCAATCTTGGATGATTGGTCATATTCTGATTCTCACAAATTTATTAGTACCGTTTGAAAAAAGCCATTTTTACTACACAATATGTTAGTACAAATTAACAAAGTTCCCCTTAAAGGCACAAAACAAAATCTTCCTTCGATCCAGTTTCAATCAAGCATTGATGGAATAGACCTTCGAATATCAGCCACTGAAAACAGAATGAGCTCTTGGTTAACAAATTCAATATATGAAATGTACTTTTCTTTACATAGATAAATGATGAGTCAAATTAGGAATATTTGGATGTATGCTAATCAAAATAAAATAAAAGTATTAATGGTCCCAACCTCAAGTTGTCTAAGCCAATTCTTTCTTGTTTATATCTTCTTGTGACTGAAAGCAAGTTCTATAGATTCCCCATCTTATTACCCGCCCAGACAATCTTTACTGTGTTTCTAAAGATCTTGAAAGTACTCATTTCCTTATTTTGAAGTACTTGTTCTCGGCTCTTATCAAAGCAATAAAGAGAATAATTAGTAGAAAGTCAAGTTTGATGGTTTTATAAAATGTTTGGTGTAAAATCTTGTAGTACTTAATGGACCAACCACTTTAATTGGCACCCAAACTCTATCTTCATGACTCATACCAAGCATGGTATAAAATGATAGAATCTTCACACTCGTGTAATTAGCATCAAAATGCCTTATAGTGAATGATCAAGCCATGAAATAATTAGTTACCTATAGAAGATATATATTATAAATAGGGGTTTGAATTTAAAGATAAAAACATGTCCTCGAATGAATTAAAATTGAAAAGTTTGTTATGCATAATAGAAATGATACAATCAAATATAGTTGAGAAGAAGACTTCAGTCTAATCCAATCTATTAGAAGTAGTTATTTAAAATTGAAGCTAAACACTTTCACGTCTATCGCAAAAAATTATCTTTTTATTTAAATTTCTTTTGTTATTCCACTTCAAATTTATATTAGAGTTTTTATAAATTTTCTTTTGGTATTCCACTTCAAATTTATATTAGAGTTTTTATTAACTTTGTCCTAAGGTTTAAAAGTATTTTATAATGCACGAAAATTCTCTTGTTTTAAAGATAAAAGTAAAATCATAGATTCATAATCTACAATAAAAGAATTTATTGAGTACCCAGTGTACCCCATGTTTAGTAAAACTTAAAGCGTCAATGACAAAATATTATTTACAATTCTATATTTGGATACTCAATCTCCTTCTTATAACCATGACCAAACAAAAGAAGAAGATAAGTAAGGGAAGAAAAGGGATTAGAGAAATGAAAACCATAAGAAATGTACTGAATTGGTAAAGATTCTTACCGGCACAAATCAACAATTTTACTTGTTTTTTTGCTCCAAGTTCGTTTCTAACCACGACCTGCTATACAAACCACTCCTTGTCCTAAACACAAATGTAGAATATTAGTAAGATTTTGGATTAACCAACCAATCATTAATCAAGTTGCAATATAATTTGTTTTTTGTGGGTTCACTTAGTAGTCTCCAAGGAACTTAGCCAATGGAATAAAACTAACATTTACACTTTCCAAAGCAATTGTTACAGTTACTATAAAGACAAAATAAAAGCACAAATCACAAGCCATAGGGAATTAGAAGTTTATGCCAAAGAATAATTATGATGCAAAAATGGGAAGATATTACTTTACTACTATTAATAAGGGAGAAAGAGAGTTGTCTCCGGTTAAGGATTGAGCTGCATCCGGTTGCAATTCAGGTTTAAAGGGTATTTCGGTAATTGCATGAGAATAAAATAATTCCGTTGGCTGAAACAAATGAATTTACTGTACCTACATTTTAAATATTTGGGTCTTTTGACCAACTTACCCTTGAACGAACTTTTTGAATGTGACGTGTGTCATTCCAACTTACTCCTTGTTCATAACACGCTTTGTTAGTTTACTGACACTCTAGGGCCCACTTTTATTTCCAGTACACGTGTTGATTTGCAGCATTTTGAAAAAGCCAACTTCTGGTCAAGTGGGACCCTCATTCAATGCTTCCAATGTCACGTTTTATGGGTTTACCTATTGTTGCCTTTCTTTTTCATTTCTATAAAAATAAAAAAAACTTTTGTTTTAAGTAAATCGTCTAGAAAGATTATAAGAAATAAAATAAGGCACAAATCATATACTAAAAAATCTAGCAGTACAAGATATACTTATTCCAAAAGAGGGAAATATTTTTATTCAATAATTTGAAAATAAAATTAAAATTAATTGGCCAAAACAATAATTATATGAAAAACACTTTGAAATGTTAAGTAGGTAAAGTTTAATAGTTTTTAAAATCAAGTATTATATATTGATTAGCAGCCGAGTCGAGTTTGTTTTGTTTGTTTTTTTCCATCGGAGTTCTTTTACATTGTTTATCTTGCTGTACTTTAATCATTAACTTTTGTATCGCTCCTCGTAGTTATCTTGCTTTTTATATTATTTAAAAGTTTTCATTTCCAGAATTTATCATCTTAACTTTTTTTTTCAAATATTCTACTTTTGATTCATTCCATTTCCGTTTCTTTTATAAAAAAACACATTGAAGATTGTAGGTGTGAAATTTCACTATTAGTTAATAAATTAATGGTGGATAAATAGTAAGAATTTTGAGTTACTGCCTTATGGAAAAGAAACAAAGAATTTCTTTCCTTTTGTTAATATCTTCGTTTATTTATCATCATCAAATTATCAATAGTTCCAAAGAATAAGATTCTATATTTTATTTATTTATTTGGAAATCCTTGAATTTATAAAACTCTTCTCAGTTTCAATTTGGTGTAGGAAGTATAACCACGTGAGTCTATGACAGCGTGTACATAAGATAGTAAATTACTACTTATGATTTAAGCAACCAAATAAAATCTAAGAATGAATCAACAAGATTTAATAGATGAAGAATTCAATTAAATAAGAACTAAAGAAAAATGTGAGCCAAAAAAACTAACTTTGTAACTCACTTTGTCCCAACCAAATAGAATCTAATAATAAATCAACAAGATGAAGCATTCAAAAAATAATAAGAATTAAAAGAAAAAGGCGAGCACATTGCATAGGAAAAGAAAAACTAAGTAGGCGTTTGGACATAAAAATTATAATTTTTGGAAAAAAGTAATATTTAGAGTTAAGTTGTAAAATGATATTTGGAATTTGAAATTATGTTTGGACATGTATTTCATTTGCAAAAATGTTGCAGCTTTGTGAGTGGAGAAAAAGAATTCTGAAAATTTTGAAAAAGTGGTCAAAATCACTTTTTTATTTTTGAAAAACTCATTTTCAATTTTTTTTTAAAAATTTGTAAAATTTCATGAATAAATACATTTTTGTAAAAAAAAATTATTTTTAATGGACAAACGGGGCCTAACTTGTTGCCCACTTCGCCAAACTTCAAAAGGTATAAAAATGTGTTTTTTTCAAATTATATAATGATTGCATGACAACACATAAGGAGAATTGACATTTTTTTTTGGCTTTATATTAGGTTTGACAATAGAAGCCCAAACAAATTGGCACCAAATAACTAAAGTTATTTTCCTTAAAAACAGCAAAACAATTTATAGAACCGCTCTCTCTCTCTCTTCTCTCCAATTCTTAGTTATGCATCACGTAAATAAAGCAGCTGTTTTCCGTCTTCTACGTTCCATATCTTCTTCCAAAATGCACTCAGTACTCTTATCTCCCTTTCCACAAATGGTGCCTTATTCATTTTCTCTTTAGTTTTTTTTAATTAAAAATCTCTTCTCTCTTCTAATTGGTTGCACCCATCTTCCTAAAAATTAGATTTTATTTCCTTTCAAAAGTATCTGAAAATTTCTCCAAAACTTCTTTATATTCCTTTTCTGTTTTTTTTTTCCACTGTAGCAATGTATATAAGTTTAGAGCAAGTTCTAAGATATAAAAATAATAAATATAATTGTGGGAGTAAATAAATTTTTAATATATATTTTGATATACAAAGATGAAAAATAATTTTTTGATATATACAAAGAAGGAAAATAAATTTATGATATATATATAGTTATACATATTATTTAATATATTATACACTGTGATATATAAATAATATAATTTTTTTATTATGATATATATTGGTATAGAGACAACAATAAATTTTGGATAACTATATTTATAAATTCATAGTTTGGATATACAAATAATGAAAATAAAATTTTAATATTCATTTTGATATACACAAAGAATGAGAATAAAATTGTGATATACATTTCGCAAATAATCACCGATATGTATTTTGGCTGTTATATATCAATGTGTATATCACACAAGATTTATACATAGACATGTATATCATATTATATGTCAGTGTATATCACACAATATTTTCATTGATATACATAGACATGTATATATATATATATATATATATATATATATATATATATATACATGCATGATATACATGAAATAAGATATCTAAGTCGATATACATTGAGATGTGTATTCACCAAAATTTGAAAGTTCAATAAACTTGGAATGTGTATAGTCATCCAAATTCATTCCTCTTTTGATTCAAAACCAACTATTTCTTTTCTGAACAAAATTTTTGTGCGAATTTGTGAAAAATTTGCTTGATTTCATCCATTAATGCTAAGTGAGAATAAAGAAACTTGTTCAACTTCGAAAACGGGCCACGAGAATTCAGTTTCATGGTTGGTCCAATCATTTAGGCATTTATTTATGCCAATTGCTCTAAATTTTCTGGTGTGAAGAGAGAGAATGAGGAGATATGGAAAAGAGATACGAAGAGAGAGACACATAGGGAAAGAAGGTCTAACCTATTTTTTTTTTTATACAAAATTACTTTTTTAAATTAAAATATAAATGCGGGCCATAAGATGCCAATAACAATAAGTTGTGTTTTTTTATGCCATTTATTAGGTTAGTTTATCAAACAAGGCCAAAATCCCTTAGAAAAAACTGTACTCTCCGGTCCAATGGTATGCGTATGCTTAATTGAAGCCGGATTTAGAAAAAATCAGCAGCTTTGCATATATAATATTTTAACAACGATAAATATTGAACTAGATTATTTTTTATATTGATGTAGTAGATAAGCTCCGTGTTGGGATATAATATGTTTTAATGTGATTTACATATATATATATATATATATACACACACACATCACAAAAATTTCTATTAGTATCAAACTAGAAAACCAAATTAGTTTTTAAATATTTTTAGATTAGCTTACAAACTAGCCAACAAAATTTTGCAATAATATAAAGCATCTTTTTCATTCATAAACTGATATTGTACAGTTTATGAACTTCACAACAAAATTAATACACCATAAATAGAATTAAATTAAGATATCAAAAAGAAGATAAAATACTAAAAGAATAAAGAATAAAACACACGAACTGCCTAGAAAATCTTAATGTAATTAGACACAAATTTAATTTGTTTATATTAGTTTTAGAAAAAACAAATATGAGCAGTTGGGTTATCTATAATTATAGAAGCCTCAAGATGAAAAAGTGGGAAAAGAAAGCTTTCTACCTTCAGATCATCTTCACTGGTAAACTTCTTCTCCTTTGTTGATTTTTTCTCTGCCTTGAGTGGCACTGTAATTGAAACTTGAAGCGTTTGGAATTGAAAATATATGCGTTTGGTTGAAACGGCAGGTGAAAACATGAAGGCTTTGGCTTGAAATAGTACTTCAAAGAGGATTGTAACTAGGGCCGAGCATAATTTGGTAAATATCGAATTAGCGTATCGAAATCGAAAATTTTAGTGTTTGGTATTCGATATTTTGGTATTCGGTATGGTATTTGATTTAATTTAAAAAAAAAGAGAAGGTATTAGGTATGATATTTGGTATTTTAAAATAAAATACCGAAATATCGATACTGTACCGAAATATATATATTATATTACACAATACATATATTATTAATTATAACATAAATATAAATAATCTAAAATTTTGCTTTCCTTTATTATCTAAGTTCATCAATTAACTATAAGCAAATAATAAGACATTTTTAATGATCAAATGTATTCCTTTATGTACAGTTTTCATTCTCTAAGTTGATATTTACTAGTTTTGAACAAAAATTATGTCAACAAACATTTTTATTTTTGTACTTTTGAATACTTTAATTAAGAATATTACATTCTAGGACTCTACGCACTAGTTAGTATTCAAATCGAATAAACCAAAACCGAAAGGATAAAAATCGAATCATATCAAATTTAATTAGGTACGGTATTGATATAGCATTTTAAGAAATTGAATATCAAAAATATCGAAACAAAATGTTTAAATACCGTACCTTACCGACCGATAACAGCCTCCTCGTAACTGTTGCCTTGTCTATCTCCTTATAATTAGGAATTGTAACTGTAGTTAAAGTAAAAACGTGAAGGCTTTGACTTGAACAGTACTTTAAGAGGATTGTAATTATTGCCTTGTCTATCTCCTTAAAAAATCTAATTTCCAATTCTAATGAATAAATAAAATAACTGCCCAACATGGGTGGAAGTATCCATTGTGAATAATTGTGTTCCCCACGTTTGACGATAAATCGTGGAGTTTTTTTTATTTTTTTTTTATTACTATTTTTATGTAAAAAGTTTTCTTTCATAATCGTTGATCACCTTACTATCTTATTGTTTTTATTCTGCTTTTATATGAATTTTTGAGACTGTCCTTTCTTATCTATATTTTCATTAATGTGGTGCTTATTCTTTCCTGAGCCGAGGGTCTATTGAAAACAACTTCTCTATCCTCACAAGGTAGGGGTAAGGTCTGCTTACACACCACCCTCCTCAAACTCCACGATGTGGGATAATACTGGGTATATTGTTGTAATAAATTAAATAAAAAACTAATGAAAAACGTGAGAGTGTGGAATTGGAATAAAAAAAATTTTAGTTTTTAGTTTTAAAAAGTATGTGCTAAAAAGCGTGGGACTCCATGGTGTTAATAACTGAATTGGTTAATATTAAAATTTTGTAATTTCTTTTCTATTTTAAAGATCTTGGAGTTTTGTCCGACATGACCGGTGTTAATATTTTGTTTTGACACTTGGCATAATTTCATGGATTTGCCTCTCCTTTTATATATTAATATATTAGGGTTTCAATCCTAAATCAATTTTCGCGATTACACTGCGAATTAATGAATTAATATGGTATCAAAGCCTATTATCAAGTGTTTATGGCTCCGCATGTTCATCTGACGATGTTTGTTTCTCGAGTTTTGTAGAAGTTTTCATCGCCGGAAAGTTTCTGCGACCTTCTTCGATTTTTGATCGATTTAGTCAAAATTGATGGTTGTTAGTGCATTTCTCAGAGATTTTGCGGTGTTTCTCTGGTAAATCTGTGGCTCGATTCTGTGGAGTGTATTCATGCCTAATTTTCGACTCAGCCGGTGGTATCGAAGGTCGTGGTTGTTTATTTCCGTGATAAATGGAAGGCCTTTCTTCTTTAGGTTGCAAAGAAGGATAATAATATCTTTTCATTACTCAATTTTGGGTTAAAGTGTTGGTAGATAACAATTTTCTATTTTTCTGTACAAAATTGACACGACTAGGGTTTAGAAATGAGTAGTCCTGAAGTGCGTTCGTCACCTACAACCGATGGTTTTGACGATTTACTATCCCTCATTCCCATCCTTTCTACATACATCCCTAGGATAGTCTAGGTGCTCACCTGGTGTCCCCTCCTTTTGATGGTAATGATTTTGTCATTTGGCGTAAGAATATGCTTAATGTTCTTGTCACGACCCAAAATCTAACCATGGTCGTGATGGCGCCTATCGTATTACAAGGCAAGCCTACTTCCCAAAATATTACTACAAAATCAATTATAAAAATTTAATAAAATATTTCAACATTTAAATTTTTCATAAACTAAATCAACTCTAAATATAATATAGAAAAATACGGAAACGATCCACAAACATCGGGGTGTCACTAAGTCATGAGCGTCTAAAACTATAAACTAAGATATATAAACTATCTAACAGTCCAAAAGAAGAAATGACAAAAGGAGTAACAAGGTCCTGCGGACGCTAGCAACTACCTTGCAATCTCCACAGATAGTCGGCCTGAACTCAACGATCGTCGCGCTCTAACTCAGCTGGATCTGCACATAAAGTGCAGGGTGTAGTATGAGTACAACCACTTCAGCAAGTAACTGAAATAATTAAGGAACTGAGCAGTAGTGACGAGCTAAATAAAACAGTCCAATTATTTATTTTCATAATTTAAAAATAAACAGAAATAAACAGGTAAACTCCATAACTCAGTAAATGCCACAAAGAAGTTTAACAGATAAATGCAGCAACAACACAAATAAATACAACCTCACAGCAGTGTCACTCCATCACTCATCACTCGCACTCAGTCAACACTCAACACTCTGCGCTCACTAGGGGTGTGTACAGACTCCGGAGGGGCTCCCAAAACCCAAGCTCTAAGCACGGACAACTCACGTACAATCATATTAATACCTGGATCCGCACGGTCAACTCACGTGCTACGCGGATAACTCACGCGCTATGGTATCAATACCTGGACCCGCACGGTCAACTCACGTGCTACGCGGACAATTCACGCGCTATGATATTAATATCCTCACAACCAGGCCCTCGACCTTGTGAGCACCTAATATTTTACCGTGTTTGAATATTTCCCGCTTCCATCTTCCCACGCGTGTCCCCACTCTTTGTCCCCCACGCGTGTCTCCACTTTACCTTGTCCCCCACGCGTGTCCCCACTTTACCTTGTCCCCCGCGCGTGTCCCTACTCTACCTTGTCCCCCCATGCTTGTCCCCTCCCCACCATACCTTGTCCCCCATGCTTGTCCCCCCCACGATTTGCTCCCTACTCCTCTCCCTATTGTTCCCCACTCTTTGTCCCCCCATGATTGTCCCCTAACCTCATGCCTAAAATCAGCCAAAATAAAAGCCAACAACCACCCCAAAAAACGAGGTCAAAAAAAAAAAAAAAAAAAGTAGAAAAAGTCAGCAAAAAATTCCAGCCAAAAACTCCATAAAAGCATGTTAAAAATGAATCCAAAGGCAAGAGGCATAAGAACCAGCAGCTCCAAAAAATCAGCCAGAGTAGCTCAAAAAAAAAAACGCCAATAAACCCGACGAAATACTGTCCAAAACCAAAAAAAAAAACACCTCTGTCGAAATGACCCCTTTTACGCTCGAAACGATGGTCTGTATAGATTTCGTCCGGGTCTTGATTCGAGTTTGTCATTGAGGTTTTGGCCATTTGGTTCTGTTTCGTTGGAAGGTCCTTGTTTTGGTCGAATTTTGGTTTCCAATTTCCTTGTATTTTTGCCTCACCAAAGGTTCTCCAATATAAAAGGAAGTTCTCAGCGGTAAGGTCCACTCTTTGCACTTATATTATCTCAATTTGATTTTGCTAGCATAGTGAATGATATTGATTATTGTTGCTCCTCGATGTTATTTTATCCTTGTTCGTCATCTTAGCATAGTGGATGAATTCATGCTAATCTTTTGCTGCTTTGAATTAAGTCATGTGCTTGATACAATTGTTAGATTAATGCATTGGCTTGTTTTTTATTCATTTATGTAAAAATATGGCAGTATGCTTTCCATCTATTAAAGTGCAATCCAAATTGTATGGTAGGAATTTAGAGGCTAGAAGTAATTAATGGGCTCAAATAATGGATTCATACTGGCCATTTCATAAATGAGAGAGGCCACTTAAATCCAAACTCGCAAGGGTCACATGCTGACGATAGAGATGTATCATCGATAATTCAACTCTTGCCAAAAGTGAGACGTCTAATTCAAAAGAAGTGAGTCTACTTGCACCTGTTAGTTTAGATGCCTCGTCCATTAGTACTGTCGTTGTTGCAATTGATAATGAGAGAATAAGTCAGAGAAGGATTGTTTGCTAAAAAGAGAGTAAGAATGAGAAAGTCAAGGAAATATCGTGACTATGGGTACGGTTTCCGTAGCATAGTCATGATACGTAATCACTAATTCGAGTGTGTGTTTCACGTGACTCAACCCTAACTTCAAATAATAAAATAAACATGTTGTAAAACGCGCGTGCATTTCACGTGGCGCTATTCGCAATGCGCACAAAAAAAAAATAAACGAGTGCGCGACATCGCAGCTTGTTCAAACAAATTTCATAAATAATAAAACGGTATAAAAGCGGTAATGTATAAAAGGTTCTAAAACATGTAATAACTCAAATATTCAAGCCAAGTTTAACTCAATAAAGCGACCGTGCTAGAACCACGGGACTCGGGGAATGCCTTGCACCTTCTCCCCGGTCAACAGAATTTCTTACCCGGACTTTGTTTTCGCAGACCGATAATAATAGAGTCAAACCTTCCTTTGACTAGGGATTCAAATAAAAGGTGACTTGGAACACCTCAAAACTCAATTCCAAGTGGCGACTCTGTAAGTAAAATAATCCCTACTCAAGTTTGTCACTTTAATTGGAAAAACTCTTTAACCCATAATCCATAACATATATCTTTTGGGGGCATAAAAGGGGTGTGACACACCCTGCTGGGGAACTTTCAAGAATTCGAGCTTGTACATTGACTTTATTTGGCTTTATTAATTTTTGTATATATTGTGATTTATTTGAGCCTAATGTGTTACTTGTCGAGTTTTTACCGTTTTGATATTGTTGAACTGTACATATAAATTGTATCTTTCCTCGCATCCCTCTGAGTCTTCTGATAATTAATTATGTTGTGTTTGCCTACCAGCATCACAAAATTTCTGTCTTTAGATAAAGCCAGTTAGCCTACCAGCTTCTGGTGAAGGATTTAGTCATACTTGTTTAGGCGGGAGAGCCGTTAGCTAGCCAGTGCTGTTCTACTACTGGTAATGCTTGACACTCCTCGGCTCGGGTTGTCTGCCCGGGTAAGCCAGGTCTAGATACCATCTCCTTTAGGATTTACAAACTTAGAAGAACAAGCCACAAGCAATGAATATCCCTAGTAGGTTACGCTTTATTTGCATCATGTGTATTTGACTTAGCAGCTTTCGACACAAGGGTCGAGTTCTATTTTAGGACAAGTACTTTGTTGAGACCATTATGTCATGTTATGTGCTACTTGTTGCATTATTTAGGAGGCTGGCATGTTGACCGACTTTAGCATAAATCAGTTGAACAAATATAGAAAAAATGATGTGGTCTAGTGCATACGGTTTTTAGAGATTAATTTTTCAAAAAAAAAAAATCAAAAAGAAATAGTCAGTTTTAACCGAACTACGCGGGTCTGATTCTCACCGGATGTGAGATACATAGGCAAACCTCATCGGTTCCGGCCCCAATTTTCAAAAAAAAAATCAAAAATATTTTCCTTTTCCTTAATTCCTTGTTTACAATTCTTTCCTTAGAAAATCCAAAAAAAAAAAAAAAAAAAATACTAAATCCAAAATATTTTTCATAGTCCCACAGTTGAGTTTTTATTTATTTATTTATGGAGTCAAAACACGAGAAATCGGAATTTTTGTGTGTCAATAATATGTTTGATCAAAGCCTAACCCTGTGTCTGGTTAGACAGGTATACCATGAGTGGGGGAAGAGGTAAGTCTGAAAAGAGGCACAGATTAGAAGGGATACCAGATTTTCTCATTGTCGATCAGATACCACAGTTGTTGTGGGATTGTGGAGAGACTTTAAGGAATATGAGCGAAACCAGATAAAGAAATACTTGGGACATTTGGTTCACATGATTACGATAAAGCCGATGAGGGATGTGATTGAAGCTTTGATTCCGCACTGGGATCCTGAAAATAATGTGTTTCGTTTTATCGACTGTGAAATGACTCCGACCTTGGAGGAAATCGCCCATTTCCAGGGGTGGGGCCGCAATCTTCGCCGCCAAAGGCCCATAGTACCAAAAAATGTGAACGAAGGTAGGTTTTTGAAGCTTTTGAACATAAATTACGGACAATATGAAGGTCTAGGAGGCAAATAGGTTAAGTTGGGCTTTTTGTTTCAGTTGTATGGCCTAGAATGCAATTTCGAAAGGAATGTGGGAAAATTGAAATCAAAGGAAGATAAGGAAACATGGAAGGTACATAGAAGGTTTGCATTTATGGTCACTTTTTTGGGGCGTGTAGTTTTCCCGGAAAGGGAGGGACGCATTGACATCCTCTTGGCAGGTGTAGTTGAGGCTCTAACCTCAGGAAGGGGTGATTATACTTTGGTCCCTATGATTCTTTCTTGCATTTTCCGTGCCTTAACTAGATGTAAAATAGGCGCGCGAAACTTTGATGGTTGCAACATTTTGTTACAGATATGGTTTTTGGAGCATTTCTATCGTCATCCTACGATCACTAATTTTAGTGAGCTATGGCCCAATCATACTTATGATCACCAGAAAAGAATTGACAAATGTGACTTACCAGAGGGGATTGGCTCCCGGAAAGAACTACTTCTTACTCTGTCTGCCAAACGGATCACTTGGAACTACGATTGGTTCTCCTCCAAAGAGGTCATTTGTGAGTCGGCATACCACTCTTATTTGGTACTCATAGGATTGGATGGTGTTCAGTTTTATGCTCCACTTCGGGTAATGCGCCAATTTGCACGACTACAGGAAGTGCCACCAACACGAGATATGAGCAAGTTCTATTATGATTTTGGTAAAGATCAACCTCATGACGAAGAAGAAATTATGAAAATTTGGTTTGCAAGTAAAGTATCGGAGTTGAATGACATGGTAGAAGACCGGGATCATGGAAAGGTGATCCCTGAATATATTACCTGGTTTCATGACCCTTCGTTGCTTGGAGATATGCCTGAAGGATCCAACAGGAGGAGAAATGATCAAAGAGCTATAGAAAAGTTAAAAGAGGAATTGGAGCGTTCCCGGATGACCATAGCTAAACAACAAGCCCAACTGCAAGCCGGAGTCGCTCAGATTCGTTTAAATATTGAGAAAGATTATCAATCGGCCTTACGGGGCATGGATAAAGATCTAAAGCATGCTAAAAATGAGGCGGCCCGCTTAGAAGAAGAATTGGCAAGCACTATTGGTTTAGTTAGAAGAGTTGAGGCAAATAACAATATTGAAATGCACAAGCTGCAAGAAAACCTGAGTATCATTGAAGAGGATGCGCACCAGCAACAATTGGAGTTTGATCAGCAGAGAGAGCAGTTTGATAGAGAAAGGGCACATTGGATACGCTCAAAGGGTCAGTTTCTTTCACAATTGGAAGAAATAAAAAGGCTTAAGGGAGGTCATCAACATGCAGATTTTGAGGTAGAGCGGCGTCAGTGGATGATTGAGAGAGCTGTGCTAAACCGCCGTATTGAAGAATACGAGGGACGCGAGACCGAGATGGGTAACACCCTCAACACTACCCAGATATGGTTGCAGAATTGTCACGTAAATATGGGGCTTGCTAGAGAGCAAGTACTTCAATTGGCAGAGAAAGCAGCATATATTCATGACGATCATCGTCATCTAAACAATGAGAAAGTTGGTCAACAGGCACGTGCCCTCGTTCCACAATTGCCGGGAGTGTTTCAGAATTTGTACGAGATGTTGGGGGGAGAGTGGAGGCCAAGGGATGCAGACCATTGATGATATCAGTTTAAGAAAGAATGCCATTAAATATTAACGTTTTAGTGCAGTCAATTAGTTTTTAGTTTCATTTTGCATTTGTCGTATTTTTAATTTTGCATTTGTCGTATTTTCAGTCATATTTATGTCTTTAGAGTCATTTTAAAAAAAAATAAAAAATAAAATAAAATAAAAAAAAATTATTTTGTCTCTCCTGAACTACGTAATGATCTGATTCATGCGGCGACATGATACGTAGGCAACCCACAAAAGGTTCGATCAAAATATTTTTCAATGATTCTAAGATGAGGGATCAAAATGAGGCGTGAGTGAAAAGAAAAAAGAAGATAAGAGAGTCAATAAGAAAATAAATAAATAAAATAAAAATAAATAAATAATAAGAGCGTCAATAAGAAGCTACCCCATAAGTCGGAATGAAACATGAAGCCTCCAAAAGCATGTTAGAAATAGTGACAATGATAGGAGCATGGCACATTATGTGTGATTTCATATCTATAAAATGCTTAACCCTAACACGTTTGCTGTCTCTTGAGTTTAGCTTAAGGTGGTTGGTTTGTGGTGAAACTGGCAACACACCATTACTTCACTAGATCTAAGGGAGCAGTAGTAATGACCAACGATGATGAGATCGAGCTGATCAGTGATGACCCCCAGGGTTAATCAGTTGAACAAGAGTGAGAGGAAATAAGAAAATTAAGACAGCAATTGTCTGATGTATATCAAGCTTGGGTGTCTGGTCAGCCTCCACCCCGTGGTCCCTCAGAGGGAACTTCCACTGTACCCCTGGCTACTCAACCACCGCTCCATGCAACGAGCGACCACATCCTACCACCAGGGTATGTGCCAAACTACAGCCTCCACGTTGCTCCTGGTACCTCTAATGCGCGACCTCCAGCTGCACCAGTCAGTAACACTCCTCTAGTCGTGTCTGGAGCACCGGCATACACAATCCCGCCTCCACCTCCTGTGACGAGGCCAATCAATGAGCCACCATCTCATGCTTATGATGGCCACTACTACTCTCCAAATATGGCTTTCGGGGTCTCGGCTCCTTATAATCAGACTCCTCAGTACGAGTCACCAGTGGAAAATGAAAAGCCTACCAAGACGGTTGAATCGGATGAGATGGCCAGGAAAATGAAAAGTTTTGAACAGAACATAAAGAACATACAAGGATTAGAGGGTCATAAAAGTGTTTCGTTCAGTGATTTATGCATGTTCCCTCACATCCATTTGCCACCAGGGGTCAAGACCCCAAAATTCGAGAAATATGATGGACACGGCGACCCTATCGCCCATTTGAAAAGGTACTGCAACCAGCTGAGGGGTGCAGGTGGAAAAGAAGAATTGCTGATGGCTTATTTTGGAGAAAGTCTGGTGGGGGTAGCCTCCGAATGGTTCATTGATCAAGATATCTCTCACTGGCATGTCTGGGATGACATGGCCCAAGCCTTCATCAAACAATTTCAATACAACATAGATATTGCGCCGGATCACAATTCTCTGTCCAATATGAAGAAAAAGCCGACTGAAAGCTTTAGGGAGTATGCGATCAAGTGGAGGGAGCAAGCAGCTAGAGTTAAGCCACCCATGGATAACCACGAGTTGATCACTGTTTTTCTGGAGGCCCAAGAGCCTGATTACTTTCAAAACATGATGTCCGCGATGGGTAGGCCTTTTGCTGAAGCAATCAAAATAGGAGAAATGGTCGAAAATGGCCTCAAGACTGGCAGAATTGTAAGTCAAGCTGCTCTCAAAGCCACCACCCAGGCTATCCAAAATGGGTCGGGAAGTTTGGCAAATAGAAAGAAGAGAGATGAAGGGTCCATGATGACTTCGGGATCCGGAGAAGTTCAAAGAGGGGCATCGCACCCTTATGTGCAAGCTCAGCAGGGGCACTCCAGCTACCCTCAACATTACTATCCCCCGCCAATTCCTCAGTACTCTTTGGGACCGCCACAATATACAGTGTTTAATGCTCAATCATATGCTCATCCTCCTAATCAACAGGTACGGGCACCAGCTCCAAGATTACCCCGACCTCAGCAGCAAAATTTTCGGGCACCCTACAACGCTCGTCCTAGGCAGGATTATGGTCGAGAGCAGAGGCCAGTGGAAAAATTTACTCCATTGGCAGAATCATACTCTAGTCTGTTCCAGAAGTTGAAGCAGATAGGCGTGATTGGACCCATCGCTCCCCACCATATGCATCCCGATTCACATAGATTTCAAGCAAACGCTAGATGTGAATATCATTCAGGTGCTCCGGGGCATAGCACTGATGATTGTTGGACCCTGAAAAGAGCCGTAGAAAGACTCATTGTTGAAAAATTGATTGTAGTCACGAATGGTGAGGACCCTCCTAATGTGACCAATAACCCGTTACCAGTACACAATGATGTTCATTTTGTGGGAATGATTGGCCGAGATCATGAATACAAGCCGGTTGGTCGAGCAGAAATGACAGTGGTAACGATTCAAGAGGGAACCAAACTGGAAGTAAATCCAAGCCTAGATGCACCGTTGATTGTGAAAGGTGCCCAGAGCTCAGAAGGGGCAATTTTATATGTTCCAAAAATCTCGAGGTTGGAGGTTTGCTCCAATGCTCCAAGCCCAAAGTTATACGTCCTTGGAGGTCACCCCATCACAAAGGAGAATCAGGGTGGTACGACGGGTATAATAGAGCCGATCATAATCAAGCCTGCCACACAACCCCGTATAACAAATACGAAAACCATCCCTTGGAACTACAACAAAACTGTAGTAACCTACAAAGGTAAGGAAATCATAGAAGAAGTGGGGGAAATTGGAGGTTTGACTCGATCAGGAAGGTGTTACTCTCCAGAAGAGTTGAGGAAGGCTAAGCAAATCAGAGAAGGCCAAATGCCAATAAAGAAACCGGTCACTGAAGAAGAGGCGGAGGAGTTTTTGAAAAAGATGAAAGTTCAGGATTACTCAATCATTGACCAGCTGAGAAAGACTCCTGCTCAAATCTCTCTGTTATCTCTGCTTATACACTCAGGAGAGCATGCCCGTGTACTAATCAAAATCCTGAACGAGGCACATGTCTCAGAGAATACCACTGTGAATCAATTAGAGAAGATGGCCAATAGATTTTTTGAGGTGAACAGAATTTCCTTTACTGATGATGAACTTCCTGAGGAGGGAGCCGGTCACAATAGGGCTTTGCACTTGACTGTCAAATGCGAGGGGCATTATGTGAAGCGAGTCATGGTTGATGGAGGCTCGAGTGTAGATATATGCCCTCTTTCTACCTTGCAAAGCATGAAGATCAATACAGACAGGATCCGACCCAACAATGTTCTCATCCGGAATTTTGATGGCTCAGCGAGGGATACCATTGGGGAGATCGACCTGACCATGACGATTGGGCCTGTTGATTTTGAAATTGTCTTCCAAGTATTGGACATGAAAACTTCTTATAACTTTCTTCTTGGAAGGCCATGGATCCATACAGCCCGAGCTGTGCCATCCACCTTGCATCAGATGCTCAAATTCGAGCACAACAAGCAAGAAATTATTGTTCACGGAGAAGACGAGTCATCCATTTATAAAGACCCGTTAATCCCATGTATTGAGGCCAAGGAAGGATGTGAGTCCATTGTCTATCAGGCTTTCGAAGTGGTTGTTGTGGACCATGTTGAGGAAGGAAAACCCATTCTACATCCGCGTCTCTCTGCCACATCTGTAATGGTGGCTGCACTTATGATGAGACAAGGTTATGAGCCAGGAAAAGGTTTGGGGGCATCATTGCAAGGAATTTCAGAACCCATTTCTCCGTTCAGTAACAGGGGTACTTTTGGTTTAGGCTTCAGGCCAACACAAGCAGACAAAGACAAAGCCAAGCACTGCAAGAAGCACGGGTGGGTCTTACAGCAACCTATCCCTCACATTTTCTACACTTTTGTCAAGCCACGATTCAAATATGGTCAAAATTCCGAGGCGCATGCAAACATTGATGAAATTTGCCACGACCTCAGGCAGATATTTTCTGAAGTGAACATGATCCAGGCGGGTGAAGGCACTAGTCGTGCCGATATGCAACTAATTGGCCCAGAAACCATGCTCAATAACTGGGAAGCAACTCCTCTCCCCACAAGGAAGGAGTTTTGGTAGTTGACTTTTGCAGCTTCTTTCTTTTGTACTTTGGGTTACTTTCAGGGTTGTAATCCGAATATCTTAGTATGATTGTTTTATTTTGACGTTAACCCTCCTATCCTTTCAAATTCAATGAAATGCAGTTCAGTTTCGTGTTAAATTTTGTATATTTTCCTTTTCCTAATTCCTGCCATTTTATTTCCATTTCAGTTTTGTTAATGCCGGCTTTAATAACATGACATGCATGCGGAATTCACGCCCAGATCTCAAAAGGCTGTCTAATTTTGAAATAATGCATCAAGAGGTCGAATATGATGAAGATAAGGTTTTTGATGAAATAAAAAGAGAGTTGGAACAATTTGAAAACAAGCCTAGGCCCAACCTCAATGAAACTGAGCCAATTAATGTCGGAGGTCATGAAGAAGTCAGAGAAACAAAGATAAGCATTCACACTGAACAAAAAACCAGAGATGCCTTGATTCAACTTTTATTTGAGTATAGAGATGTGTTTGCCTAGTCTTATGATGATATGCCTGGTTTAAGCGTCGATTTAGTGGTTCATAAACTTCCCACGTATCCTGATTTTCCACCAGTCCAACAGAAGCAGCGAAAATTTAAAACGGACATGAGTGATAAAATCAAAGAGGAAATAATGAAGCAATTGAGCACCGATGTTGTCAGAGCTGTACGATACACCACCTGGGTGGCAAATGTTGTGCCTGTGCCAAAGAAAGATGGAAAAACTAGAGTCTGTGTTGACTACAGAGACCTGAACAAAGCAAGTCTGAAGGATAATTTTCCTTTGCCGAACATCCATATTCTTGTAGATAATTGCGCAAAGCATGAGATACAGTCGTTCGTGGATTGCTATGCTGGGTACCACCAGATTCTAATGGATGAGGGTGATGCAGAAAAGACCGCTTTCACCACTCCATGGGGTACCTATTGTTACAGGGTCATGCCATTCGGTTTAAAGAATGCAGGGGCAACTTACATGAGGGCCATGACCACCATTTTTCACGACATGATGCACAAAGAGATTGAAGTATATGTCGATGATGTCATCATAAAATCAAAGACACAGGCTGACCACGTGAATGATTTGAAAAAGTTCTTCAAACGGCTTCGAAGGTATGACCTTAAGCTCAATCCAGCCAAATGTGCATTTGGGGTTCCATCTGGGAAACTCCTCAGTTTTATAGTCAGTCGGAGAGGCATCGAATTGGATCCATCTAAGATAAAGTCCATTCAAGATCTGCCACCCCCGAAGAACAAAAAGGAGGTCATGAGTTTGCTCGGATGGTTGAACTACATCAGTAGGTTCATTGCTCAGCTCACAACCACGTGCGAGCCCATCTTTAAGTTGCTGAAAAAGGATGCTGCAATCAAGTGGACAGACGATTGCCAAAATGCTTTTGACAGGATCAAAGATTATCTATCAAAACCCCCTGTACTGGTCCCACCTGAACCTGGTAGGCCTTTGTTTTTATATCTATCGGTGATGGATAATTCTTTTGGATGCGTTCTGGGGAAACATGATGCGACAGGCAAAAAGGAACAAGCAATATATTATTTGAGCAAGAAGTTCACAAATTATGAGGTTAAGTACACCCTTTTAGAAAGGACATGTTGTGCTTTGACTTGGGTCGCTCAGAAGTTGAGACATTATCTTTTGGCCTATACTACTTACCTCATATCCAGAATGGATCCTCTGAAGTATATTTTCCAAAAAGCCAATGCCCACCGGCAGGCTCGCAAAATGGCAAATCCTGCTTACAGAGTTCGACATCGTCTATGTCACTCGCACTGCAATGAAAGCACAGGCTTTGGCCGATCATTTGGCAGAGAATCCAGTTGATGATGAGTACAAGCCACTTACCACATACTTCCCAGACGAAGAGGTCAACTCAATAGAGGAAGTAGTTCCAGATGACAACCCTCTATGGAAAATGTATTTTGATGGAGCTGTCAATATCAAAGGAGTTGGGATCGGGGCAATCCTCATCTCACCTATTGGACAGCATTACCCTGCAACAGCCCGACTTCGGTTCTTCTGTACCAATAATACGGCAGAATACGAAGCATGTATCATGGGTTTGAAAATGGCCCTCGATCTGGATGTGCATGAACTATTGGTTATGGGAGATTCTGACTTGCTTATCCGGCAAGCCCAAGGTGAATGGGAGACTCGAGACATCAAGCTTATTCCATACAGACAATGTGTACAAGATTTGAGCAAAAGATTCAAATCCATCGAGTTCAGGTACATTCCCAGGTTTCACAACGAGCTAGCAGATGCTTTGGCTACTTTAGCCTCGATGCTCCCTTATCCGGGAAACACCCATATCGATCCACTAGAAATCCAAGTTCGGAATCAACACGGTTACTGCAATACAATTGAGACAGAACCAGATGGTGAACCATGGTATCATGACATAAAACGATTCCTGAAAACGAGAGAATACCCAGAGCACGCTAAGGGAGATCAAAAAAGAACTATAAGGAGGCTCGCCAACGGTTTCTTCCTGAGTGGGGAAATTTTGTACAAAAGGACCCCAAATTTGAACTTGTTGAGATGCGTAGATACAACAGAAGCTGAGCGGATCATGAGTGAAGTACATTCGGGGGTATGCGGACCTCACATGAATGGATATGTTTTGGCGAAGAAGATTCTGCGGGCAGGGTATTATTGGCTTACAATGGAGCGAGATTGCTTCAGTTTTGTTCGCAAGTGTCACCAATGCCAGATTCATGGTGACCTGATTCACTCGCCACCTTCAGAGTTGCATCCCATGTCCTCTCCTTGGCCTTTCGTTGCTTGGGGAATGGATGTTATTGGGCCAATTGAGCCAAAGGCTTCAAATGGGCATAGATTCATTTTGGTTGCAATTGATTACTTCACCAAGTGGGTGGAAGCCGTCACTTTCAAAGCAGTCACCAAGAAAGCAGTGTTAGACTTTGTTCATTCCAACATCATCTGCCGCTTTGGTATCCCAAATACCATTATCACTGACAATGCAGCCAATCTCAATAGTCATTTGATGAAGGAAGTATGCGAGCAATTTAAAATTATGCATCGCCATTCTACCCCTTACCGGCCAAAAGCCAATGGAGCCGTTGAAGCGGCGAACAAGAACATCAAGAAGATTCTTAGGAAAATGGTCCAAGGCTCGAGACAATGGCATGAAAAGTTGCCTTTTGCTCTTCTGGGATACCGCACGACTGCTCGTACATCGGTTGGTGCAACTCCTTATCTGTTGGTATATGGGACAGAAGCTGTAATACCGGCTGAAGTCGAAATTCCCTCTCTTCGGATCATTGTGGAGTCGGAGATTGAAGATGCAGAATGGGTAAAGACCCGATTAGAACAACTAATGTTGATTGATGAGAAACGGCTAGCAGCAGTGTGCTTTGGCCAGTTATACCAGCAAAGAATGGCACGCGCTTACAACAAGAAAGTGCGTCCAAGGTACTTCGAGGTAGGCCAACTCGTCCTGAAACGCGTTCTTCCACACCAAACTGGAAAGGACCCTACATCATCAATAAAGTGTTACCAAAAGGGGCCTTGCACTTGGTAGATGAAGAAGGACGGGTACCAGATATGACTATTAATGCAGATGCAGTCAAAAGATATTATGTGTGATATATACCCACTGTGGAACTTTCGCGCATGATTTTCTTAGATCGAGATGACGAAGGCTACCATTGCTCGCTATTCCAAGAAAGTGTCACCCTTTTGTTACCCCTTTTTAAGTTGTATTTCTCTTCTTCCTTTGTTTTCCACTTTTTGGAACATGTGTACTTTAAAAAAAAAAGTTCAAATTTTCTGAGTCATTGAACTACGTCCGACCTGATTCCGAAAGGATACGTAGGCAGCCTTACCCTGGGTTCGGTCCCATTGCAACAAAAATCCATATTCCCAATACTCCAAAACTGGGGCAGAAGTTTGTTTTTATCTTACGGTTTTTCCTGTAGAAACAGTTCCAAAGGTTGTAATTCAGTTCAAGGTTCCTTTCGACTTTTCCTGTTAAGAACTTCTGATCGATCTTTGAGAATACTTGAAGTCCACATGCCAGGGGCATCAGCCAACCTTTCGCGTGTCGTATCTTAGTGAAAAGAAAAAAAAAGGAAAAAAAAAGAAAGAAAGAAAGAAAGAAAGAAAGAAAAAGAAATGAGAGAGTCTTATCGGTGAAAACCCGTATGGGCACTGTAAGGCGACGGTGATTAGAGAAATGAGAGAGGTCAGTTAGCGAAAACCCGCAAAGGGCGCTACTAGCCGGATGAGGGTCTTCCATGCTCCGGCATGAGCACAACTAAGACAGTTTCAAGATTGAACATTTGCGACATATTTTGAGAATTAGACAGCTCAGACAGATCAGGCGTCCAGTCCAAAATGCATGTCATGATTCATTGAAGTCGGCACATATCTCCAGATAAGTCTCCTTATTTCTCTCCCCGAAAGGGACATCTTTTATTTAGACACAATTCCTTTTTCACTTCCAATTGCTCTTCTATTCTTTTCCATAATTTTTCTTAGATTCCCTTTCGGTCTAGTCTTGCATCAAAAGCAAAGCAAAAATGGATGCAAAACTGTCTACAGTTTTCCCGTAGTACCAAGCACAATTTGGAGCATATACGGCATTGACGAAGGCAGGAATCCATCTGTGATCTCTTTTGATAAGGCGGACAAAATGTCTCAAACAAACTGAAAAGGTCGTCTAAGCAAGACTTGCTTCATGGGAAAAGTTGATAAGCACTACAGACACAAACTGGTTCTGAGTGCAAGACAACTAAGTTTGATTTTAAAGGAAAATTGCTTTGCCTTAGGGACAAGGATTAGCGGTACCATGGACATCCGGGTATGAAACAGCCAGGGGCAACGTCAGAAAGACAATGTCTCTAGAAAGCGATACAGAGTATTCGGGAACCTCGGTATCACACTGACAAAATCAGTTCTTCGACAGCGGAGGGGTGAATTCAAACTACTAAGGGCATCAAGGCCACAAACTGACCACCACTTTAAAAAACTCACAAATTTTTCTTTGTTTGAAGCAGGATCAAAGCAGTGCAGAATGGCGATTTTCAAAGGGCGAATGTCACCAAAGGTAAGTTTTTGCGAAATCTCAACTTTCCTTTATTTGCAGCATGCATCACTACTGTTCATACCTCCCATTTTTGTAGCTTAACCCAGGTAGAACCATTTCGCCTAGGGGGATCCAGCTCATAGTTCCGGGTAGAAGTACTCTTCGCTCAGGTTATTTTCGTAGCTTAACCCAGGTAGAACATTTTCACTTAGGGGGATCCAGTTCATAGTTCTGGGTAGAAGTACTCTTCGCTCAGGATGTTTTACGTAGTTTAACCCAGGTAGAACCTTTTTCGCCTAGGGGGATCCAGCTTATAGTTTCAGGTAGAATTACTCTTCGCTCAAATTGTTTTACGTAGCTTAACCCAGGTAGAACTTTTTCGCCTAGGGGGATCCAGCTCATAGGTCCGGGTAGAAGTACTCTTCGCTCAGGATATTTTACGTAGTTTAACCCAGGTAGAACCATTTCGCCTAGGGGGATCCAGCTCATAGTTCCGGGTAGAAGTACTCTTCGCTCAGGTTATTTTCGTAGCTTAACCCAGGTAGAACCTTTTCACTTAGGGGGATCCAGTTCATAGTTCCGGGTAGAAGTACTCTTTGCCCAGGCTGTCTTTTCGTCGCTTAACCCAGGTAGAACTTTTTCGCCTAGGGGAATCCAGCACATAGTTCCGGGTAGAAGTACTCTTCGCTCAGGCTGTTTTTTGTAGCTTAACCCAGGTAGAACATTTTCGCTTAGGGGGATCCAGCTCATATTTCCGGGTAGAAGTACTCTTCGCCCAGGTTTGCTTTTCGTTGCTTAACCCAGGTAGAACTTTTTCGCTTAGGGGGATCCAGCACATAGTTCCGGGTAGAAGTACTCTTCACTCAAGCTTGCTTTTCATAGTTTAACCCAGGTAGAACTTTTTCACCAAGGGGATTCAACATTCTTTTTCTCAGTAATACAGGGCACCAACCCCCTGGTTACATTTCCTTTTTTAGTAATACAGGGCGCCAACCCCTGGTTACATTTTCTTTTTAGTAATACAGGGCGCCAACCCCTGGTTACATTTGCTTTTCAGTAATACAGGGCGCCAACCCCTGGTTACATTTCCTTCTCAGTACTACAGGGCACCAACCCCTGGTTATATTTCCTTTTCAGTAATACAGGGCGCCATCCCCTGATTACATTTCCTTACCAGTATAGGGTACACCAATCCCTGATCTCCTTACTAGTATAGGGTACACCAATCCTTTGTTGTGTTCTCCAACATATGGTACACCACTCTCTAGTTGATTTGATTTTAAAAGCAGGATACACCACTCCCTGGTATCATTGTCAATATAGGGTATCCCATTCTCTGACCATAGTTTCCCAACATAAGGTACACAAATCCTTAGTTGAGACATTCTTTTGGGATAATAAAAAAAAATAAAAAATAAAAAATAAAAAATCATCATGACCTTTTCAGGGTACACCATTCCTGTTCTTTTATTTCTTTCAATAAAGAAGTAGTTTAGAATTTTTGTTACAATAACTCACGAAATTTTCCTAGTAAAAACTGGGGCAGAAAAAATTCGTTCGTTTGTTTGTTGTGATGTCTGAGCAGGTTTTACCGCGAGGCACAGTGTTCGAGATGAACAAAAGAAAAAGTCTCAATCTAGAATAAAGAAAAGAAAAGGAAAAGAAGTGAATCAAAATGCAAAAGCAGATGGAAAGGATATGGACTACTCAAGACATGACTGAAGTTACGAGCTTCACATTTCCCGTCTTGCTCAGAAGAATCCGTAAAAGAATGAACTAGCACCTACAGCTAGCAAGCATCAAGGTTCAGATCAGAATCTGCATGAACAACCAGTCAAGACTCAAGATCAAGGTTCAGAAGACTTATAGATAGGAATTTTGTAACTCATAGTTTCTCTCAATTTTGATGTAATAGCAAGATCACAGACCGGAGGATCGACGGAACCTAGCTCGACTTTCGAACTCATCACTCCATCATTTTTCTTGAACTACACGCGACCAGATTCCCTTATAACCCGGAATATGTAGGCTGTCCAAAACCAGGACTCGGTTGCACATTTTTCTTTAATTTTCTTCCTCTTTTGAATATCGATATGGTCAAAACTTAGTCACACGGATCACTTTATCTTTGCCTGAAAACTTTTAATGTTTCCAAGCAAAGAGGGGCATGCTGTGAGCACCTAATTTCTTATCGTATTTGAATATTTCTCGCTCCCATCTTCCCACGCGTGTCCCCACTCTTTGTCCCCCACGCGTGTCCCCACTTTACCTTGTCCCCCACGCGTGTCCCCACTCTACCTTGTCCCCCATGCTTGTCCCCTCCCCACCATACCTTGTCCCCCCATGCTTGTCCCCCCCACGATTTGCTCCCTACTCCTCTCCCCATTGTTCCCCACTCTTTGTCCCCCCATGATTGTCCCCTAACCTCATGCCTAAAATCATCCAAAACAAAAGCCAACAACCACCCCAAAAAACGAGGTCCAAAAAAAAAAGAAAAGAAAAAAGAAGAAGAAAAAGTCAGCAAAAAATTCCAGCCAAAAACTCCATAAAAGCATGTTAAAAATGAATCCAAAGGGAAGAGGCATAAGAACCAGCAGCTCCAAAAAATCAGTCAGAGTAGCTCAAAAAAAAAATGCCAATAAACCCGACGAAATACTGTCCAAAACCAAAAAAAAAAATACCTCTGTCGAAATGACCCCTTTTACACTCGAAACGATGGTCTGTATAGATTTCGTCCGGGTCTTGATTCGAGTTTGTCATTGAGGTTTTGGCCGTTTGGTTCTGTTCCGTTGGAAGGTCCTTGTTTTGGTCGAATTTTGGTTTTCAATTTCCTTGTATTTTTGCCTCACCAAAGGTTCTCCAATATAAAAGGAAGTTCTCAGCGGTAAGGTCCACTCTTTGCACTTATATTATCTCAATTTGATTTTGCTAGCATAGTGAATGATATTGATTATTGTTGCTCCTCGGTGTTATTTTATCCTTGTTCGTCATCTTAGCATAGTGGATGAATTCATGCTAATCTTTTGCTGCTTTGAATTAAGTCATGTGCTTGATACAATTGTTAGATTAATGCATTGGCTTGTTTTTTATTCATTTATGTAAAAATATGGCAGTATGCTTTCCATCTATTAAAGTGCAATCCAAATTGTATGGTAGGAATTTAGAGGCTAGAAGTAATTAATGGGCTCAAATAATGGATTCATACTGGCCATTTCATAAATGAGAGAGGCCACTTAAATCCAAACTCGCAAGGGTCACATGCTGACGATATAGATGTATCATCGATAATTCAACTCTTGCCAAAAGTGAGACGTCTAATTCAAAAGAAGTGAGTCTACTTGCACCTGTTAGTTTAGATGCCTCGTCCATTAGTATTGTCGTTGTTGCAATTGATAATGAGAGAATAAGTCAGAGAAGGATTGTTTGCTAAAAAGAGAGTAAGAATGAGAAAGTCAAGGAAATATCATGACTATGGGTACGGTTTCCGTAGCATAGTCATGATACGTAATCACTAATTCGAGTATGTGTTTCACGTGACTCAACCCTAACTTCAAATAATAAAATAAACATGTTGTAAAACGCGCGTGCATTTCACGTGGCGCTATTCGCAATGCGCACAAAAAAAAAATAAACGAGTGCGCGACATCGCAGCTTGTTCAAACAAATTTCATAAATAATAAAACGGTATAAAAGCGGTAATGTATAAAAGGTTCTAAAACATGTAATAACTCAAATATTCAAGCCAAGTTTAACTCAATAAAGCGACCGTGCTAGAACCACGGGACTCGGGGAATGCCTTGCACCTTCTCCCCGGTCAACAGAATTCCTTACCCGGACTTTGTTTTCGCAGACCGATAATAATAGAGTCAAACCTTCCTTTGACTAGGGATTCAAATAAAAGGTGACTTGGAACACCTCAAAACTCAATTCCAAGTGGCGACTTTGTAAGTAAAATAATCCCTACTCAAGTTTGTCACTTTAATTGAAAAAACTCTTTAACCCATAATCCATAACATATATCTTTTGGGGGCATAAAAGGGGTGTGACAGACATCACTCAATCATGTACCTCACTAGCCTCACCATCATCAACAAATAAGGGAACACATCCCACATCAAGTATCACAACATATTAGCAAATAATAGAGATTGGGGTAAACATGTACAATATTTTTATGACTGAGTACAAATAATGTGAGCATGAATAAAGCCTGAGCATGATCTCTAACATGAAGGCAGACAAGTTCAACAACAAGTAACTACGTAAACACAGATGATGGCCATGAGGCCTCACGGGACGGACCAAGTCTCAATACTTCGAGGTATATACCCACACGCCCATCACCTAGCGTGGGTATCACCTCCAAACAGTCACACGATATCAAATTCTCCGGGTTTATACCCTCAAAACCAGAGTTAAAACTGTTACTTACCTTAACAACGTAAAATCCTACTCCGGGATGCCCTCGTCTCTGGAATCGGTCTCCAAAAGCTCTGAATCTAACCAAAAATCAGAATACTACTATCAACATAGTCTAAAGAATCGAATTCCACAATAAAAACTACATAAATATGCCAAAAATCCGAAATCGGCCAAAACCCGGCCCCTGGGTCCACATCTTGAAATCAGTCAAAAATGATAGAAGAATAAACCTCGTCCTCTCTCGAGTCTAACCATATAAAATTCATCAAAATTGGACTCCGTTTGGTCCCTCAAATCCTCACTTAAACTCTCCAAAACTCAAACCCTAAATCCCTTAATTTCACTTTGAAATCATCAATCAAATCCCAAAAATGAAGATGGATTCATGAAATATATCCAAAACCGAGTAGAGAATATTTACCCCAATCCTTATGGTGAAAATCGCCCCCAAAATCGCCCAAATCCGAGCTTCCCAACTCAAAATATGACTGAATGAACAAACTCTCATTTTATATATTTTTCTGCCAGCTATTCAGCCTCGTTTCTCATGCCAAATGATCCCAAAACTCGCTTTTTATGCCTCCAATGGATTCCTTGTGAATGTTTAGTCAAGTTAGGCTTTTGAATCACTCAATTTGACCTTATAATGAAGGAGATATGTAGGTTTTAATATTTGCAAATCGTGTAGATTTTTAAATACACCGATAGTGGCAATTTCGTAATTAATATAAAAAATCTAGCAACCTAATTCTTAGTAAAATGACCATAACATCCTCATACGATGCCCAAATTCGATGATTCTTTTTGTTACGGGTCTATAATTACGATACGGATCTAATACTTTAATCAAAAAAAGAAATCGGAGCTCATTTGTTCAATATGATATCATCTATGCTTGAAGAAACGACGTCCAATTATAAGAAAAACGAGTGCAACACAACCCAAACCTATCTGAAACTCACCCGAGGCTCTCGGGACCTCAACCAATAATTCCAAAAAGTCATATATCACTACCCGAACTTCGTCGAACCTTCAGAATACCCAAAACAATAACAAAACACCAAATCAACCTCGAATTCAAGCCTAAGAATTTCTAAACTTCCAACTTTCGCCAATTCAAGCCTAATTATACCATGGACCTCCAAATTATATTTCGGACACACTCCTAAGTGTAAAATCACCTAACGAAGCTAATCGAATCAAAAAAATCTACATCCAAATTTGTTTACTCATAAGTCAACTTCCGGTTGACTTTTGTAACTTAACTTTCTAACTAAGAGACTAAGTGTTCATTTCACTTCAAAATTACTCCGGACCTAAACCTACCAACTCGATACAACTCAATACCGTTGAGCAACATATAAAGAAGTAGGAATGGGGAAACAAGGTTATAACTCTCGAAACGACTGGCCAGATCATTACAGTTCTCTCTGCTAAAAACAAGTTAGGTCTCAATATCACTGGTAGGACATACAAACCACAATTTAACTCTCCTTATTATCATTTTTGGGAAAGGTGCAATGACATGGTCATTGCATGGATGATAAACTCCTTGTCTAGGGATATAGCCAATAGTGTAATGTGTTTTGACACTGCTAAAGATATATGGACTGACATTAATGAGAGGTTTGGTACTTCTAATGGCTCTAAGTACATTCAACTTCAAAGGAAGATTAGTCTTACTTCCCAAGGTCATTTAGATATTGCCATTTACTTTACCAAGCTGGGAGGTATTTGGGATGAGCTTAATACTACTTATGTTGGTCATGTATATTCTTGTGGTGCTCTCCCCAAATTCATTGAAGATCAGAAAATCTATCAATTCTTTAGAGGTCTGAATGAGTCTTATTCTATCTGCAAAAGCAATATTCTTATGATGCTTTCGCTTTCATCCTTAAGTAAGGCATACTTCATGCTACAATATGATGAGAAACAGAAAGAGACTTTTGCTCCTGTTCCTGGTTTCTCCCATGATTCTGTCTCCTTCAATGCCTCAGCTGGTCCTGTGAACAATTCTAGGGGTTTTAGTCAAAGGGTTCAATTTGATATAAAGAGGGGGTCTAGTTCATCTTCCAACCTTTCTTGAAGACATTGTAAGAAGTCTGAGCACACTATAGATAAGTGTTACAAACTGCATGGCTTCCCCTCAGATTTTAAATTTACGAAGAATAGAAGGTCTGCAATTTGTGTTCTATCTGCTGGGCATCTTATGGATTCTACTTTCACCAAACCAAATTCATCTAATGACGGTGGACATTAGGGGTGGGCGTTCGGTATTTCAGTACGGTATTTAATAATTACGGTTCGATATTTCGGTATTCGGTATATCAATTGTGCTTACCAAATACCGTACCAAAGTAGTTCGGCATGCCCCTAGTGGACATGGATTCAGTAAAGAACAATACCAATATCTCATGACCCTGCTTCAACAAGTCCACACATCTCTTACTCTTCCTTCTAAGAATATTGCCATTGCAAATACATGGCTTGCCAATTTTGCAGGTGTGTACAATCACCCTGAGGTGCATTCTGCTTCTTTTCATGTATGTGCAGTTTCACACTGAGGATAAACCCTTGGATCATAGATTCTGGTACCACCAACCACATGACACCATACAAATACTTACTTCACAATCTTAAGCCCTTAATAACATATTTCCTAATTACTTTACCTAATGGATATAAAGTAAAGGTCATATCTACTGGTTCTTTAATTCGCAGATATGACTTTGCATAATGTCCTATTAGTTCCCTTATTTCATTTTAATTTGATCTCTGTACACAAGTTACTTCTTCAGTTCAAATGCCTTGCAATCTTTACCATTTCTAACTGTATTTTACAGGGCCTTTCTCTGATGAGGCCTATGGAAATTGGTAAGGCTACAAATGGACTGTACTTCTTGCATTCAGTTGATTCCCATTTTCCTTTGTCTATTCCTAGTTCTGTTTTTTCTTCTGCTCAGTCTAATATTTATGCTTTTGTTCCTAGCACTACTGTTATTTCCAATTCTGTTGACCATTCTGTATCGCATAGTTCATCATCTTGTGATCCATATGTTGTTGCTAATAAAAATGATATGTTTTGGCATCAAAGATTAGGTCACATTCCATTTGCCAAGATGAGATCTATTTTATTTTTGTCAAATAAGATTCATCTAAAGAACCATTTTTGTGCAATATATGTCCAATGGGTGGACAACATACACTTCCATTTCCTGATAATACTATACCTTCTTCTCTTCCTTTTCAACTTGTTCACATTGATATTTGGGGCCCTTACAACACTCAAACTTACAATGGCTTTAGGTATTTTTTAGCTCTAGTTAATGATTTCACTAGAGTTACATGGACTCATCTCCTTTCCTGCAAGAGCAATGCTCTTTCAATTCTCGAAGCTTTCATCCCAGTGGTAAGAGTACAGTTTCAATCTTATGTCAAATGTTTTTGGTCTGATAATGCCTATGAACTAGGGGGTAGTTCTGAACTCCAACAATTCTTTGCTGACAATGGTATACTTCACCATACTACTGTCCCTCACACTCCTCAACAAAATGGTATTGTTGAAAGAAAACAGAAACACCTCTTAGAAGTTTCTAGGGGTTCTTTATTCTAATCCAAACTCTCTCTTAAGTACTTGGGTGAATGTGTTCTCACTACTATACATCTCATCAATAGAATTTCCTCCATAGTTTTACACAACATCTCACCTTTTGAGAAACTGCATGGTCATGCTTCTTCTTAAGATCACTTGAAGTCCTTTGGTTGCCTTTGTCATGCAGCCAGTCCTAAGCTTGATAGGGATAAGTTTCAACCTAGGTCGATCTCTATTATTTTCTTGGGGTACCCTTGTGGGAAAAAAAGGGTACAAATTACTTAACTTGTCATCCTTTTCTATCTTTTTCTCTAGAGATGTTGTCTTTTATGAACACATCTTCCCTTATCACTCTCCTTCTCCTTCTCCTTCTCTAACTTTCCCTCCTTATTCGGATTATGTTAAGGTCTCTCCTTCTCCTGTACCTTCTGCTGCACCTTCCGCCTCTCCTGCTTCTGCTTCCATCCCTCCTCCTCATCCTCCTCTTGTTTTAGTTCCTGAACTTAGGAGGTCTGGCAGGCCTGTTCAGGTTCCTAAGTACATTAAAGATTTTGTTTGTAATTCTGTTATTCCTTCTTCCTTTTCTGCTTCTGTGTCTCCTCACGTACCTAGTGTTAAACTACACATGCATGAGCCTCAATTTTACCAACATGTTGTTTCTAATCCTGCTTGGTAAGAGGCCATGCTAAAAAAATTTCAAGAACTAGAAGCTAACCACACTTTGGACATTGTTCCCCTTACTTCTCATAAGAAGGCCATTCTATGCAAATGGGTGTATAAGATTAAACAAAAATTTGATGGTTCTATTGAGAGATACAAGGCTAGACTTGTCATAAGAGGGGACACGCAGAGGGACGGTATTGATTATATAGAGACCTTTTCCCATGTTGTTAAACTCACTACCATCAGATGCCTTCTTACTCTAGCTATGAAGAGAGGTTTGACTATTTTCCAATCGGATGTCAACAATACTTTTTTGCATGGTGACCTCTATGAGGAAGTTAAAGATTCCCCCTGGTTTGAAAGAGTCTCCATCTTCTTTTACCTCTCATCCTTTGGTGTGCAAGCTTTAGAAGTCACTCTATGGTCTTAAGCAAGTATTCAGATAATGGTTTGTAAAGCTGTCTGAATCCTTGTTGTCCAGAGGCTACATATCTAGCAAAAATGACTATTTCTCTATTTATCAGATCCTCTGGCGCTTCTTTGGTGGTTATGGCTGTCTATGTAGATGACATTTTATTAGCTGGTGATAATCATGATGAGTTGAATGCTTTGAAAGCTTTCCTGGATGCTCAATTCAAAATTAAGGACTTGGGATCTGTCCATTACTTTCTAGGTTTGGAAGTTACTCCTCATGACCCTGGTTATCTTATGACTCAACACAAGTACACTTCTGACTTACTTTCTGAGTTTCATTGTGACTATTTCTCCCCTATTACCACCCCTTTGGATCTTAGTGTGAAGCTGGTTTCTGACATGCATGCCCTCTTGCCTGATCGTACTACATTTATGAGGTTAGTTGGCAAGCTCAACTTCCTACAACACACAAGGCATGATATATCTTTTTCAGTGAAACACCTCATTCAATTTTTACAATCCCCACATGTTCCCCATATGCTGGCAGCTTTACATGTCCTTAGGTAGCTAATGAATGCCCCTGCTCAGGGTATTCTCCTTTCTGCTAACTCAGATCTTTCTCTTCTAGCATATTCAGACTCTATTGGGCTGCATATTCACGAAGGTTTGTGATTGGGTTTTAGATTACTCTTGGGGGTAACCGAGTTTCTTGTAAGAGTAAGAAGCAACCCATTGTTTCTCTTTCTTCAGCTGAGGCTGAATATAAAGCATTGAGGATGGTTGTGGCTGAGGTTTCTTGGTTGGTTTGTTTGCTTGGTGATCTGGGCCTTCACATTTCTGCTCCTGTTTCTTTATTTTGTGACAGGCAGGCAGCTTTGTAGATTGCCAAGTACCCAGTGCTCCATGAACGCACCAAACATATTGAAGTTGATTGTCACAATGTTCAAGACAACCTGCATTCTGGTTTGATATCCCTTCGGTTTATTTCCAGCTTTGCTCAGCTTGCTAATATGCTGACCAAAGCTCTGCCTACACCCTCCAGCTTGAGGGGAGGTATTATTGGGCCTCATTATTTTCTACTTAGTCTGGGCCTCCTTGTATAACCGTCCCAGTTTGCTTTTAGTCATTCATTAATTTCTATATACACTGATGATGAAACATTTCAGACATAATAAGAAATAAGAATTCATTTTCTCTCTCAGATGTTTGTTCTTCTCGTTTCTCTCTCTCTTCTCTTTATTAGCGTTTCAATCCTAAATCAATTTCTACGATTACACTAAGAACTAATGAACTAATATTACTCAATTCGTATACTAAGTGGTTCAATGACATTTTTCAACCAATCAAATAAGGTCCTATCACATTACCTTAGAAATCCAATTTGATTGGTTAATAAATCAAATGAGTCAATCAAATTGAGCAAAGGAGTGGAGGACCTTATTTACCGCACTACTAACTTTTCTTCAACTGTATATATAGGTTGTTTTCAAGAACAAAGAAATCAGGACATCTTTTCGATTTGAAGTGAGATTAAACGGCATCAATTTAAAGCGCTCTAGCAGGGAGAATAATAACAAACAACAATAAAACGGGATCAATCTAAGCGCTCTAGCAAGGGTCAACAAATAACAACAACAACAACCCAGTAGAATCTCACTAGTGGGGTCTGAGGAGGGTAGTGTGTACAGACCTTACCTCTACCCTGGAGTAGAGAGGCTGTTTCCGATAGACCCTCGGCTCCCTCCCTCCAAGAACTCCCCACCTCGTTCTTGGGGTGACTCGAACTCACAACCTCTTGGTTGGAAGTGAAGGGTGCTTACCACTAGAGCAACCCCTCTCAAGAGAGAACATATTAATAGAACTTTTTTCTCAAGATCAAACTTAAGCATTGTTGGAATCTATTTCCTTGAAGATCAAATATCACATGACAGTTTGTATCATCATCTATTCGATGATTATATTAGTTTAGCCCTCAAATCAAAGAAGACAGGAATGAGATATCTAGATAAGAGCTTCAAAGTAAGTCTAAAGTGCTATCAAACTTTTCTTGATGACCGATTACACCATTAGGAAATCGTCGTCATTCTTCATTCGATAAATATGATACTTTTGCCATCAAATGAAAAAAAAAGATAATTATATTAAAGACAAGATCAATGGATACTCACAGTTGTATACTCATATTTATTAAGGAAGTAATTGCCTACATATGTTTCGTAATTCCAATTATTTTCTTCACGCGAAATTTGTTGTGTATATATAAACATGTAAATTGTTGTTAAGTTAATTAGAGTGTGTTTGGTATGGCGTAAGCCACTTCCCACGATACGTGCTTTTGGATGTTTGGTTGGTAAGTGAAATATATTAGAGATAAATAATATTATTAGTAAATCCGAGCATGTTATGATGCATTTTTTTAATATTATAGCCTAATGATAAAATATACTATGTATTAGTAGAAGCAAATAATATAAAAGGCCAAGATAGTTTGACGGAAACTAACATCTATACATAATTGAAGAAAGTCATTTTTCCCATTTTGATGGTAATCAAACATAAACAAAACAACTTCTTAATTAATAGTCCTTTGGACTTTTATATTTTTTACATTTTTCATTGGAATGGGCTCCTACCCTATCTTCTATGTAATAAATTATCAAAAAAAGAAGAAAAAGAGTACTATTAGTAAAACTTGTCCCGTGTCAATGATAGATCAAATAGCAACTCACTTTGACTCATATTAACAACATCACAACACAAAATGTTAACAATAACAACAATAATAAACGCAATAACAAAGAAGTAATAGGAAAAAATCTCCTTTGACCCCCAACTCTTTATTTAGTCAATATGTTACACAAATAAAAATGAAATTTTACTAAAAGCAGTAACCACTTTTTTGCAAATGTAACTACAAAATTACCATCATAATCGCGAATATTATATTTTTGTACAAAATTGTACAAATACAAAGGGGATAATAAATAAATTTTAGTTAATTATAACCTCTAAGAGTCTTATTATGGAGGATACCTTTGTAAAGAGCTTGCCAATTCAAAGGCATGGATTCCAAGCTCTCATCATCAGATGATTCTCCATAATTAATCATATGCTTCCTTGAAATATGATCATCACCTTCATCTTTATTATTTTCAGAGCCCAATTCCACAACTTTATTGGAGAAGATTACCTTCTTCTTTGTTTGATCTTTATCTGATCACACAAGGTAATTATCACCAAATAAAATGTTAGTACTATTATTTTTTCTACATCGTGAATCCTTATTTAAATAGATTTTGTTTCGTGGGAGTTGAGGGCTAGCTAACTTGGTGAACTTCTAATCCTCCGCAGTTGGAGGTTCAAACCTCATCAGTTTGTACATTCCCTTTTCCTTTCTGGCAGAGACGGATCCATGATTTAAATTCTATGGGTTCAATTTTTAATATATATATATATATATATATATATATATATATATATATATATATATATATATATATATATTTCCCCCCTTCTTTTAGGCAAGAAAGTAATTCGAGTTCATAACTAGACATAAATGATCAAAAGTCAAATCTATCAAAACCTTAGATAAAAGGTATGAACACTTGGAATATGGACAAATAAAAATAAGAACAAAAAGATACCATAAATATTTGCACCATCTAAAAGTCAACTTCTTTATACATAGCTAGATCTGCGAATTCATTTGACAAAAACTTTTTTTTGATGACTTACATTTCGTAGAACTGATCTAATAAGGTAAGTAGTAAAATATTCAAGAAATGGGTAGGCAAATAGTAGGGAAAACGTATCCACATTCATTAGGGGTAAATACTTTTAGTGTAAGTAAGTTTGCTTTATACAATCGGATAAAAGATTCTAGCGGTTTTAGCTTATATATAGGAGGGAGAAAAGCCTTATATTTATATATGAGGGATAATAAAGATTGTTTTTATAACAAATCCAAATTGGAAAAAAATTAAAGTTGGCAACTTTCTCAAAATTTTCAAATTTGATTATCACAAGCTCCAAAATATAAGGAGAGATGTCAAAATACCTATTTCAAGTTCCTGCAGCTTGTTCATGAAATCAGAAAGAAGGTGTTTATGCACTCTCATTGCAAGAAGGACAACACTTCCTGAAACTGCAAAAACAGCCACAAATGCAGATCCCAAAGATTTCTCCATTGATCTTTTTTTTCCTTTCAAATTTCCTCTATATCAATGGTTTTCTTTCCTTTTTTTTCTAATTGGATATTTTTGGGGGGCAAAAATTAAAGGAAACTTTTATGAAAAACTACAAATGAAAACATTTTCTTGAGTTGGAAAATGAGAATATAATGAGAGAAGTTCATGGAATTAGATGGAACAATGGAACAGTAAACTTGCATTTAAATGGAATGGATCTGTCAAATAGACAATGAATTGTCAAAAAGTCTTTATTTTCATTTTCTGTCGAATGCCATCAGCACATATATCTGTGGCATTTGACTATTCTTGAAATTACCTAATCAGACAATATAGGTAGCCCTTTTATTTTATTTGGGATTCTGTACCTCCTAAATGTTAGTTGTATCTTAGAAAAATGAGGGGCCGTATAAATCGTAAATTCACACGGTAAAATTAATTATCAAAAATAAGAAAAATAAAAGGTTAGGTAAAAGTGGAAAATCAGAGAAAGAGAGAAAGGGAGTCAACTGTGTGGAGCTGCTTATAGTTATATACTTGCATGTGTTTGGTGTGGCGTATAATTATGGGAAATATATTTGGCACTTGTTTGGAGAACGGATCTCGTTATTTAATAATAAGGAATTCAAAATAATAATAATAATAATAATAAAGAATTCATATACCGGTAATTATATTTCAGATGTTAAAAAAAATTATATTTATTTGAATTGGAAAGTCAAGTTTAATCATCTTTACGTGTAATGGTTGCGTATTGATACCTTTAACAGTGTAAATGTGCAATGAATATTTATAGTAATAGTAATAGTATAGTATATATAGAAATTAGATCTACTCTCAAGTTGTCTTGTTCATAGTAGATTATATTGTACACCTGCCCCCATTTCAAAAAACTTAATTTGATCCGCAAAATGTGTTTAAAAAAACCACGCACAATGGTAACTGTTGGTTAAGAAGGAGGAGAAGCGGAAGTTTGCCCTATTCAACCTAAACTTTATATATTGTTTACCCGAAAACAGATATAGTTAAATTTGTACGTAGTTCTAAGGGTACGTGGTATAACTTGACACAAATTGTAAGAGTAAATAGGAATATCGAATATTGACTATAAAGAATGAAAATACAAACAAAGTTTAAGGGAGGATAATTTATGAACAAGCAAAATGAAATAATGTCTAAAGCTCAAAAATAATAATCTCTCAATGTGGGAGTGTATCAACAATATCTGAGTTATAGTATATTACTGCCTTCATGGATCATGCTTTACGGAGATAATAGCCACCTCTCTTATAATGGAGGATCCTAATTTAAATATAATTAAAAATACATAGTGGGAAACCTTGATAAATCAGCTTTTTTCCCTTTTTTCTGCCGAGATTCTCTCTCTTAGTGCGGCCGTAACAGCTCTTGTCTATAGGCTCGATATTGACTCGAGCTCAGTACTGAATCGAGCTCGATATTGATTCGAGCTCGATTTTGACTCGGGGCCCGGTATTGATTCGGACTCAGCTTTGGTTGGTCTTTGGCTCTCAAGCTCGATAAAGACTTCGAGCTCGGTAACCCGGCTTCGGATCTTATCCCGAAATTATGAAGACGCTCTTCGGTTTATTATGTTCCCATCTCGACCAGTCGTACGAAGGTCGAAATCGATTTCGATATCGATATATTTTAAGTAGCACATATTATAGCGAATACCTAATGTAAATTTCAAGCTATTTACACTGCCTAAAATTTTAATGAGCAGAATTTGGGCTAGAAAAGTTGAAGTCGCATCGCAAATTTTTTTTGCAAAATATGACATTATTATAAGGCGTCTTGAATTCTTATAGGGAGAAATTCAAAAATAGTCAGATTTACAAGTGGTAATTGAAAAATAGCCACAGTTTCAAAAGTAATCGAAATTAGGCACTTTTCATGTAAAGGTAAATATGAAAAAAACACTGTTCAAAATTCGAAAATATTCCAGCATAATATACTGAAGTTCCAGTATAATATACCGATCCAGCATAATATGCTGGAAGTTCATACACAGGTACTCCAATTTCCTCCCGTATATTATGCTGGAACTTTCCGTGTGTTGGAGTTTCTGCATAATATGCTGAAAGTTCATACACAGGTGCATCAATCTCCAGTATATTATACTGGAGTGGTCCGTGTTGCAGCAAAATAGTAGTTATTTTTTAATGACTTTCCAAACACTGACTATTTTTAAATTACTAATCCGAAAACTGATTAACCCGTGCTATTTTTATATTTTTATCCCGCCGCCCCTCCATATGGGGCAAGCGCGATCAAAAGCTCAAGACCACCTACTTCTAAGGTCATCTTATGCACGTTGCACATGGATGAACACAAATGATTTATCTTCTTTTTTTTATTGATGAGATGAAGTTTGGTTTTACTTAACATTAATCAACCAATCAATTATGTTCCTAATCTTAAATTATTCAGGATCGATTGTACGAAAAATGCCTATAAGTTCTACTATATTTGGATTAATTTCATTTTAAAACTAGTAAAATTCCTTGCAATTTAAGCGCTCAAGAGAGTGACCTACCCAAACACAATGTCCTTATTTCACAATGTTTAACATTGTTAGAGTTTAACATTGTTAGGTTTACTCACAAAGTAGTCACCATATTGTTTCCCCTTTTACCAAAAAACAATCTCTATTCTAATATATGGTCAAAAGTCGTTAAGAATTTAAGATGTAAGTATTTTTCACATGGATTTGGATAAACTCATAAACTAGCATCATCGTCATGTTAGGAATAAGTTTTACCTTTTCCTTTTTCCAGTGGCAAACAATTTATAGTACTACAGACCTTTTCTAATCTCTTAATCTCTTTTTCTAGAGGAGCTTTTGTTTTCTTCACTGGTCCACATTATTCTCCAGTTGACATCAACTAACAGAAATTAATCATTGTTCATTATTATTAAGATGTCTTACAACTTTTCTGATCCATTATCTGATCTTGTTTACTAAATTAAATTGTAAAATTCTTTTTAAAACAAGTATAAATTCTATTTAACTCCTCTAATATTTTGAAGGAAACAATGTCATTCATTTTTAGCATGAAATAGAAAACTCATCTTCCCATGAAAAAAAAGCTGATCTGAGTTAATATTT
Organism: Nicotiana tabacum; assembly: GCF_000715075.1. Classification (NCBI taxonomy): domain Eukaryota; kingdom Viridiplantae; phylum Streptophyta; class Magnoliopsida; order Solanales; family Solanaceae; genus Nicotiana; species Nicotiana tabacum. The sequence goes on along the minus strand of NC_134103.1, from coordinate 99,896,680 downwards.
TCCAGTGATGCTCAAACTTTTGAGATATATAGAATTATGATCATATCATTATAAACTATATTAACATTCAGCATTTTACTTTTCATTTTTATGAAATTATAAGGTGATAACTAATTCCCCATGTTTACCCGTAAAATGGTACAGTTGAATTTATACGTGGTTTCTAGACAAGTAAACTAATATGATCCTGAAATAATACAATAATTGAATAAATATACAATACTTAGCCTTAAAATGTAGATAAACACCAGATATGACAGTTCTGGGAATAAGATTTCGGGCACAACAATGATGAGATCAAAAAGCGGAAAAGTAAGATTGTATTAAGTTTTGTATAGAATGTAGTGTAAGTTTAGCCAGAAAATTCGTGTCCTTTATAATGATAACTGGGCTCACTATATATAGCTGTGTCTAGGGAAGGAGGTCTTAGGATCGTGTCCTCCTTTAATGTCAATTATGAGGGTCATTGATGAAGATGTAACGATGAACATAAATGCCAAATTCTCTGTAACGGGTCGTCGCTCTTAATGCTGCAGAATATTCCTTATTAAATGCTACCGGGCGCAAAGCATCTAATACACCTTTATGAACGTTATCTCTTTCGGTGACAAGCGGAATGACTGCGTTCGGTCTTCGGTCATCCCCGTCTTGGGTTCCACGTGTCTTTCCCTTAGATGACCACGAGTCATATCATATTTCACCCTATACAGATAGTCCCCCTGCTTTTCGGTGACATAACTTTATGTTACCGGGAAGTTGGTAGAAACACTTTTTTGGCGGGAATTACTATAACTCCCTCTGAAGACTTCTGATGGTTGATTAGACGCACGTCTCTCCGCATTTAATATCCCGAACATGCGTCATCCCACGATTCCGCATAATTTTTGCCGATTATCGAGGTAATCATAGCCATGAATTTAGCCGCCAAAATTTTACTTATACGCATCATTCTTTTCCTTTGCACTTCATAATTTCTCGAGCTTTTGATTTGCATCTTTGTTCTCCATCCTTTCTCTAATTCTCTTCAAACAAAAACCTTTTCCTTCTTATAATTCAATGGCTCTTCCTCCAAGCGTGTCGGTTCTTCAAAGAACAAGAACAAAGCCGAGGACTCTGTTAATCCAACGATGGGTTCCATCTTCCCAAGAAGACTCAATATTGTTTACCCGTAAAATGATACAGTTGAATTTGTACGTGGTTTCTAGACAAGTGAACTAATTTGATCATGAAATAATGCAATAGTTGAAGAAATATACAATACGTAGCCTTAAAATATAGATGAAACAACAGAGATGACAGTTTTAGGAATAAGGTTTCCGGGCACAACAATGATGAGATCAAAAAGCAGAAAAGTAAGATTGTATTAATCTTTGTATAGAATGTAGTGGAAGTTTAGCCTGAAAATTTATGTCCTTTACAATAATAACTGGGCTCACTATTTATAGTTGTGTCTAGGGAAGGAGGTCCTAGGATCGTGTCCTCCTTTAATGTCAATCATGAGGATCATCGATGAAGATGTAACGGTGAACATAAATGCCAAATTCTCTGTAACGGGCCATCGTTCTTAATGCTGCAGAATATTCCTTATTAAATGCTACCGGCGCAGAGCATTTAATGCACCTTTATGAATGTTTTCCCTTTCGGTGACAAATGAAATGGATGCGTTCGGTCTTCGACCATCCCCGTCTTGGGTTCCACATGTGTTTCCTTTAGATGATCACGTGTCATATATCATATTTCACCATATACAGATAGTTCCCCTACTTTCCGGTGACATAACTTTGTATTACCAGAAAGTTGGTAGAAACACTCTCTTGGCGGGAATTACTATAACTCCCTCTGAAGGCTTCTAATATTTGATTAGATGCACATCTCTCCACATTTAATGCCCCGAACACGCGTCATCCCACGATTCAGCACAACTTTTGCCGATTATCGAGGTAATCATGGCCATGAATTTAGCCACCAAAATTTTACTTATACGCATCATTCTTTTCCTTTGCACTTCATAATTTCTTGAGCTTCTGATTTGCATCTTTGTTCTCCATCGTTTCTCTAATTCTCTTTAAAAAAAACCTTTTCCTTCTTCTTATTTAATGGATTCCTCCTCCAAGCGTGCCAGTTATTCAAAGAACAAGAATAAAGCCGAGGACTCTGCTCCTCCAACGGTGGGTTCCATCATCCCTAGAAGTCTTATTACCATAAAAGACTTTGAAGAGAAATTCTCTACTGCTAATTTTCGTACATGGGCCATTAGCAGGTATCCTTCTTCCATGCGTCCTTCGAGCATTCCTGCTGTGAAGGAAGCCTGTCGCTGCCATGACTTAGAAATTATCACTCCCGATATGTTGGAGCGAGTCACCCTTCCCAAGGAGGGTTTTACATATGCTTACACGTATCCCTTTACTTTTGGTGCATTTTCTTTAAGCAGGGAACTTGATTCCGTGATTGCGAAGTTTTGCCTCCACTACCAAATGTGTTTGGCACAAGTAAGTTCTTCTGTGTGGAGGACGGTTGCTTTCCTTCGGCGTTTGTTCTAGAAAACTGGAGATGAGCTAACCTTAGCTCATATGATGAATCTCTATTCTCCCAAAATATTCCACGGGGGAGAGATAAACCTCTGCAAGAGTGGCCACCATGCTTTACTTTCTAGCATGGATAATAACAACGACCGTGGGTGGATGGAATGATTCGTTGTAGTCACCACCAACGACATCATTCCAACAATGGCTTCATCCTTTTTGGCCGCTTGGAACCGCATTCATAAGCTCTTTGTTTAGTATTTATTTTTACTAAATATTTTTATATAGCCGTATTGATCCTCCATACTTCATTTCTATCAGCAACTCGATTGTTCCCACCGGTGAACGAAGGTTTGGAATGGTGGGTACAAAAGATCTTGGACGTTACGAGGTCCGAGACTCGCTTGTGTAAAGAACTGGCCCTTAAATATGGGTGGAAGGCCAAGAATCATGGTAAGTCAAACTCGCCTTGTTTGAATTTTTCATGTAAAGAACTTGATTGATCTCTTCTAACGTGTCTACAAAATTAGGTCTACCCGCATGCTCTATTGCCATTACCTAGGAGGATGTCTTGGCTGATCCTGCTGATATAGCGAGGCTGCTTCAGGAGGCGCTTACTCAAACAGGTGGATCCGGGCCTGCTTCAAGAACAAATGCTTCTTTACGGAGTCCCCGGCTGGAGGACAAACAACCAAAGAGAAGAAGCTCCTCTTCAGCCGGGGAAAAGAATAAGAGAAAGAGGATTGATTCCCCCGAGTCATCTCCGGTAGCAATGGTGATTGGCCCTCCTTCTGGGCCGGTCATAGACACTATGACGATTGACGATGATGAAGAAGCTAGTGATGAGGGAGCTTCTTTACATAGAAGACAACGATCCTCATCATCTCAACAGGATGCTCGACTTGTTGAGAGAGTTACACCAACCGAGGACGATGCCTTGGCACTTTGAGGAGAGTATGACTTGGTAGATAATGTCAACTCCCATTTTCAGGCTCCAATTGCTGTGTCCGATACTGCGGGGCTGAGTACCGGATCCTTGCCATCTTTGGTTGGCGAGCATCCATCCACCAGCACTGCATTTGATGCAACTGCTTCTCACCCTTCGACTCCATCAACTTCATCTCCACCTTCACCAACACCAGGAATTGCTACATCATTTCTACCTTCATCCACTCTTCCACCATCAACTGCTATATCATCTCCGCCGGCTGCACCTAACCATGGCGAGGGTGTTCCTCTTCCCCAGTCCCCAGTTCATGAATTTGGGGCAAATTTATGCTGCCCCTTCTGAAGATCCACAACGGAGGAGGAACATTACTCTTTTGGTCTCTACTTGATGCAACTTGATATCCCGGCCGATGGAGCTTGCTAATTATCTAAAGCCTTTGGCTTCAGAGAAAGATTGAGAAAAAATTCAAGCATTCTCGGGGGAGGGTTTGTTGAACAATGCCATGCACAATACCGCAGCGGTGCGTTCCTTTCTTATTTCTTCTACTTTTGTATGAATGTATTCAAAGTTTTACTTCTTCTTGTTTTTTAGTCCAACTTCTTTCTTCTGAGGGCCTTCAAAGGTTGATTTGTAAGAAGGAAGAACTTACTTCTGAACGGAATCAACTTTGGTGGAACGGGACAAAATTGTTCTCCGCCTCTCGGAACTGGAAACCAAAGCAATTGAGGTCGTTGTTTTGGAGGCTCGTTTGTAGAAAAACGAGCAAGAAGTGGTAACCCTTAGCAAAAATATTGGCCCGCTGAGGGTTATATTAGATGAAGCCAAGGCCAAATGGGATGAAGTCCAGGACGCCGTTCTTGCTGCAACCGAGCACGAGGCTGCTACTGCCAAAACAGTGACTGACTTAGAAGCAGCCTTGAACTCCAAAATAGAAGAGCTTTCTGGTGTGAGGGGGAAATATACCCAGGTTGAAGAGAAGTATAGGAAAACTATCGAGCATAATAGGCTAATTAGTTCAATTGTCTGCGACCTTGATGTCAGCCTTAAATCTGCTAGGTCCTCCCGGGAAAACCTTTCTGCCGAGGTAACCCAACTCAAAGAAGAACTCAAGTGCCGAGAAGCTTCCCTCGTTGTTGAAAAAACTTACTCCATGTACAACATGAGGAGAAAAACCTTGGAAGAAGTCGAAGATGGTGTCATTGATTTTGATGTCGAAATTGCTAAGGCACGCGAGCTTGGGTTAGCTGCTAAAAGTGGACTCCCATCGAGGTCTGATGTACATGGCCCTTCTGATTCTGGTTCTGAGTTTTTGGGAACTGAAGAAGAATAGGAAGATGATGATGCCGAAGGCCAAACTGATAAAACTGTTGAGACATCGGTAGACCCACCTACTTCTCCTGGGGACGCAAACACTTCTCTTCCTCCTGGTTCCGAAGACACTGCAATTTATCTTTCTTTTCTGTTTCCCATTTTGTATTTTTACCGTTTTGGAACGTTCATGTAAATAAAGACATATTTTTGCTCAAGTATTGTTTGAGTCTTACTTTCGTTTGAATATCCAGGAAACTCTTTAACCTTCGCATTTGCTTAAGAATTCTGCGCATGTTTTTCTATTCGCGCTTTACTATGTGTAGCCTCGGATGCATTTTCCTAAAAGCACTTTGGTTCCGAGCATTATCCCTTTTACGTGAGGGTTTCTATAAGTATTTTTGCAAGTTTACTTTTTGCGTCCTTTCGTCTATGTCTTCGGGTGCATTTATCCTCGAAGGCATTTTGATTCCGGGCACATATTCTTTCGAAACCAACCCTTCAATGTGAGAATTTGCTATCGAACTAAAAATTATCTAACCGTCCCTGAGTGGAAGCTTATTTGTTTTCCTTGCTATCAAAGGTCTTATTGCTGATGTCTTCGTAGTATGCTTTCTATCGCTGCCTCATTAAAAACCTTGCTAGAAAAACCCAATTGGGACAAAACCTAAATGAAGGGAAAAAGAGTGTAGCACATACTTTCCGCTTGAATAATGTTCATCAGCAATAATATCTTTTGAGGTGTGCCACGTTCCAGTTGCTAGGCAACTTGTCTCCATTCAGGTTCTCCAACTTGTATAAACCTTTACCAGTGATAGCTGAAATCCTGTAGGGACCTTCCCACGTTAGACCTAGCTTCCCCGTGTTGAGCTCCCGCGTATTTTGGGTTACTTTCCTCAGAACCAAATCTCCTATTTTGAAATAACGAAGATCGATTCTTCGATTATAATATCGCTCAATTCTCTGCTTTTTATCTGTCATTCTTACACGCGCCAAATCCCTGCATTCCTAGAGCAATTCCAAGTTGATTAACATTGCTTCGTTGTTCGATTTTTCATCTGCCCAAAAATAGCTCAAAGTGGGTTCACCCTCTTCCACCAGGATTAGGGCTTCAGTATCGTACACATGGTAAAAATGAGTTTCTCATGTGCTCGATTTGAATAATCACTTTGTTTGTTGACTATTTGCGCTCGAATGATAAGGAGAAGATGTGATCCTCTTTATCTTCAAATATTCGAGGAACTTTGTAACTTTTGCACCGATAAACTGTGGCATGTTGTTGCATGCTATCTCTTTTGGTATTCCGAACCTGAAAATTATGTTTTCTCACAGGAAATCGACCACTTCACGTTCTCTGATCTTCTGATAAGGAGCTACTTCCACCAATTTAGAAAACTAATCAGTCAGAATTAAAAGAAACCTTACCTTTTTGGGAGCCGGTGGCAGCGGTCCGACGATGTCTATCTCTCATTTCATGAACGACCATAGGGATATAACAGAATGTAAGGGTTCTACCAGTTGGTGTACTAGTAATGCATAGTGTTGGGACTTATCACATTTTTGTACGAAGTCTTTGGCATCATGTTCCATGCGAGGCCACTAATATCCTGCCCATACCAACTTTAGCACTAAAGAATCTGTGCCCGAGTGATTGCCGCATATCCCTTCGTGGACTTCTTTCATGACATAATTAGCTTCTGACGCTCCTAAGCTCCGGTCCAGCGGGCCTTGGAAAGATTTTCTATACAATTGGCCTCTCTTGAAGCTATAACGTGCAGCTTTGGCGCGTAACGCCCGTGATGCTTTGGGGTCTTCAGGCAACTTCCCGTGATCGAGATAGTCGATTGTTTCATTTCTCCAGTCCCAGACCAGACTAAATGAATTTACCTTATAATATCCATTCATATCTAGGACTGAGTTCATCAGTTGCACTACCGTCCCGGACTCCGATCCCTTTATTTCCATCGATGATCCTAAGTTTGCTGCATATGTTGCATATGTTCTTCTTTGGTTGCATATCGATGATCCCTTTATTTCCATCGGTCCCGCAATAATGCCAAAAGAGCCTGGCCTTTACCACATATTGTTGCATATGTTCTTCTTTGGTATCAAAGATCTCGTAGACCTGATTTACCACCCGCTTCGAGTCACATTTTGATAACCTTGAAATCGAGTCCCAGGGCCAATTCGAGCCCTGCAATCAAAGCTTCATACTCTGCTTCATTGTTAGTTTAAGAGATCGTTCTGATGGCTTGCCTCAAGATTTTCCCCGTAGGCGTGATTAAGACTATTCCGAGTCTGGAGCCTTTTACGTTGGAAGCTCCATCTTTAAATAAGGTTCAAACCCCCGATGTCAATTCCGACACCATTACTGCCTCCTTAGTTGCTAGAGGCAGTAGTCCCAGACTGAAATCGGCCACGAAGTCACCCAAGACTTGCGAATTAATTGCAGTCCTTGGTTTATATTCTATGTCGAACTCACTCATTTTGATGGCCCATTTGGCTAATCTTCTCGAGAGCTCGGGTTTATGGAGGATGTTACGCAAAGGGAAAGTAGTCACTATCAGGTGGCATTGAAAGTAGGGCCTCAGTTTCCGAGCGGCGACTACGAGAGCTAAGGCCAGTTTTTTTAAAAGTGGGTAGCGAGTTTCTACTCCCATTAAAATTTTGCTAACATAATAAATGGGAAATTGCGTACCTTCGTCCTCCCGGACTAAAACCGCACTTACCACAACTTCTGAAACCGCGAGATAGACTAGAAATGTTTCACCTTCGTTTGGTTTTGAGAGCAATGGAGGGCTTGATAAGTACTTTTTTAGGTCCCTCATAACTGCTGGCACTCCGGTGTCTATTCGAAATTATTTTTCTTTTTGAGCAGTACGAAGAAGCGATGATATTTTGCTGATGACAGGAAAATAAACCTGCTCAAAGCTGCTAATCTTCTCGTGAGCCGTTGGACTTCCTTTATGTTCGACAATTGATATAATATATCCTCGATGGCCTTGATTTTGTATGGGTTTACCTCAATTCCCCTTTCTGAGACTAGAAATTCTAGAAACTTACCAGAACTGACCCCGAACGCGCACTTCTCGGGATTAAGTTTCATGTTATGCTTCCTCAGGACGTCGAATGTTTCTTGCAAATGCTTAAGGTGGTCACCTGCATTCAAAGACTTAACAAACATATCGTCTAATAAACTTCCATAGTCTTTCGTATTTGATTTTCAAACTTCTAATTTACGAGTTGTTGATAAGTGGCTCCGGTATTTTTCAACCCGAAGGGCATCACATTGTAACAATATGTACTGAAATTTATTATGAACGAAGTCTTTTCCTAATCTTCCGGGATCATCTTGATTTGGTTGTACCTGAAATAAGCATCGAGGAAACTCATTAACTCTTATCTGGCCGTAGCATCAATCATTTGATCGGTATTTGACAGTGGGAACGAGTCTTTCGGGCACGCCTTATTAATGTCTTTATAGTCTACACACATGCAAAAATTTTTGTTCTTCTTCGGAACTACTACTACATTGGCTAGCCAGTCCGGATATCTTACCTCTCGGATCAAACCGATATTAAGGAAGTGACTTACCTCTTCTTTAACGAATTTATTCCTGGCCTCGGAAATAGGGCGTTTCTTTTGTCTTACCGGAGGTATGTTGGGATCCAAGCTCAGCTTGTACATGACTACTTCCGTCGGGATACCTATCATATCCTCGTGCGACCATGCAAAACAATCGACATTAAATTTAAGGAATTCAATAAAACCAGACCTAAGCTCCGGGTGCAATCTTGTCCCCAAATGGAATTTTCTTTCTAGGAATTCTTCGAGCAATGTAACTTGCTCTAGTTCCTCCACCATGGACTTCATTGCGTCCGTCTCTTCTCTAACTTGGAAATATCTCGTCACCTGATATTGTTCTGACGACTCTACTCCCGGGCTAACTTTCTCTAGCTCGGGAGTAGGTGCCAGTTCCTGTAATTGCTATTCTGTATGATCCTTCCCTTTACTACTGGAAACCGAAATTGCATTCATCTCCCTTGCTGCCAGTTGATCACCTCTTATCTACTTGATTCCTTCGGGAGTTGGAAACTTTTGTAATTGGTGATATGTTGAGGTTACAACTTTCATCTTGTGTAACCATGGCCTTCCCAGGATGATATTGTATCCCATGTCACCATCTACTACCTCAAAGAGCGTTGTTTTCATTACTCCTTCAGCATTCGTGAGCAGCAAAATCTCTCCCCCGGTCGTCACGCTCACAAGGTTGAATCTAGCGAGGAGCTTTGTTGCCGGAATAATGTTTCTTGCGAGTCTAGCTTGCCCTAATACTCTCGATTGTATGATATTAGCCGAACTTCCTGGATCCACTTGAACACGTTTAATCTTAAAATGCAACACATTTAAAGAAATTACCAGTGCATTGTTGTGTGGTAACATCAATCTATCTGCGTCCTCCTCCGTAAAAGTGATATCGTCTTCTCGGAGTATTTTACTATGAGTTATTGATAGTTTTGTCTTCTTATCAGCCGAAAAGGTGATCCCGTTAATCTCATTCCCTCCGAAGATTATATTGATCGTTTGGCGTGGGGGTTCTTCTCCTGCTTTCGAAATTTCTGCGTTGTTTCTGTTATGACCATAATTGTTCTTAGCTCGGTCACTCAAGAATTCTCTATGGTGACCATTCTTCAATAGTGTTGCCATTTCTTCCCGGAGGTGTCGGCAGTCCCTTGTTCGGTGGCCGTTCATCCCATGGTATTCACACCATAAGTTGGGATTCCTCTGGATGGAATCAAATCTCATAGGTCTAGGGAATCATGCCTCTTTAATGTTTCTCACGGCCGACACCAACTCCACTATACTGACGTAGAAGTTATATTCCGATAACTTGGGGGTTTGAAGGATCCTGGGAGCCCGACATCTCTATATCCTGAAGTTATCTATTGTTTCGACCACGATTGGTCCCTCTGTAAACGGTGAACTTGTTTGCTTCCTGGAAGTTTCTGACACGGCCTTCGGTGTAAGGCCCCGAAATATTTCGCTAAGGAATCAAGGTTCTGTGGTGCGGGGTAGGCTAATTTATGGTAGTTTTGGACTTTTTGGGTTGAGCAGTGTGTTGGGTAGTTGAATCGTTTCGACCTTACGAAGCCAGGTTTGTAGCACATTAGACCATGCTATAGAGCTCGCGACGCAAGGTCTATAGCGCACTAGACCATGCTATAGAGCTCGCGATGCAAGGTCTATAGCGCACTAGACCATGCTATAGAGCTCGCGAGCAAGGCTTATAGCACACTAGACCGTGCTATAGAGCTCGCAGTGCAAAGGACCATTTTTGAAGGGATTATTTGATATTTTTAGAGAGAGGAAGTGCCCTAGAGTGAGAGGAGAAATACCTAAGCTAAGTTTTCATCAAAATCTTGCTCAAGCCTTGAAATTCAACAAGAAACCTCACAAGTTCTTCATCTAAGAGGTAAGGTTCCATACCCTAGTTTTCAATTTCAAATTTGGATAGAAGATGATTGATTGGGAGTATGATTCTTGGGTGTAAGAGTATTATTTATACATGCATGTACCAATAAGGTTTGTGGAAAGATTGTTGAGCTCAAATAAGTAAAGATTGGGTTGTGTAATGAGGAAAATCTTGTAGAAGGACCTTGCAGTAAAATTCGCACACCTAGTGTTTGATAAAATGCTCAAATGAGCTGAAACCATGAATATCTTCCTAATTTGTGTTCAATTTTGTTATGTCTCAAAATAGATTGAGATTTCTTGGATTTTCGGAACGTTGTAGTAATATAAGGAAAGCTCAAGCAAGGTATGTTGGCTAAACTTCTCTCTTAGAATTGAATCCCACGATATTCTTGTAAGTCCCGAGTTGTTCATTATAAAGTGACTATTCCGAACAAGCTTTGTGCCGAAAAAGATATGTTCAATATGTGTTCTGAATGCTCTTATCATATTATGTTATCCTTCGGGAATGTGTTCAAAGTATGAGTTGTGTATTAAAATATTATGGCTTTGAGTTGTGTTTCAAATGAAAGTTATGATGCCAAATTGTGTGAGAAAAACTCGATGTTCTTAAGACTCTTAATTTTTCATATATGTATCGAAGGTCTTGATTAGAAATTCCTTGTTGTTGATAACCCATAAAGATGATGGAAAGTTCAAGAAGTGGGTTGGAGATGTAAAGTGTGGCTACCGTGCCAATAATGAAAGTTATATTTGTGGCCAATGGTGCTAATGAAATGAAATGATGCGAAAAAGGTTATGAAATAAGCCTTGATTCAACTGTTCCAAATTTACTTTGAAAATAGATTTTCCTAAAAGCTTATGTACTCAAGTCGTGCCCAAATGTGGTTGTTTCAACTAATGCTATGTTTTGTAAGTATTCCCAACGTGTTTTGAGCTCTTATATATTCATGAGTTTAAATTGTGTATTGTCCTTTTAGGGAAAAGTATTTCAAGAATAAATGATGTGTTACTCGTTTATGATTTTAACTTGTGCTTCGAATTGCCAATTATTTTACTCCATTTCTTGGAAAGAAATCTGTTGTGTTTAAAGCCTTCATTACTAATGAACCTAAAGTTCTGATTTTCGGAATATTCTATATGTTGATATTTATGATGATGATCAATGAAAGGAAAGATATAAAAATGTGGAATATGATATACGACCACAATGCCATGATTGAAGAATAATATGTATGGCCAAGGGAGCTAATGAAATAATAATGTTATAAGTAGTTGAAAGTACTAATGAAGTGATATATGGTGTGAAAGGTTATGAGATGAACGTATTCGTACTTATGTTTCCAATGTGCTATAAGCTACTACTCCCTTATGAGGAGAGGCTACGGTGTTCCTAAATGTTTTAAATATTCTTAATGTCTTATGATCACCCATGGCAAGTACAAGTAAGTGATAGTATGAACATGAAATGCGGCCGTTTGCCAAAATGAGAAAAATGAGGCATTGTATGTCCCAATGGTTTCAATCATAGTATGTATGTGTAAGGCCCCGTAAAATGTTTCCTAAAAATCTGGATTTCCATGATGTCTAAGGCACCGTAAAATTGAACAGTGCGCTGGGGAGTTGAAGGAAAATGTTGGGCAGAAGTAAGCATTTCTACGGTCCGTTCTGCGACCGTAGAACTACTCTGCGGACCGCAGAATGGCCGCAGAGTAGAGCCGTCTTCTGGGCCAATTTAATGTCATTTTGCGGCCCATTATGCGACCGCATAACCATTTTGCGGGCTGCACTCTTGTCGCATATCCCGCCTTGGGATTTTTCGGAGGGAGGTTATTCGGTGCACCATGCGACCGCAGAACCATTTTGCAGTGCATTATGCGACCGCGAAACAGGTCTGCGGGCCGCATAGCGACCGCAGACCTGGTCAGTTCCTCTCTAGTTTTGGCACCCTAATTTTTCGGACCGCTTAACCATTATGCGACCGCTGATCCTATTTCGGAACTTTATTTTTGGGTTTTTAAAACCCGACCCTACTTCATTAAAATAGATGTAAGGGGCCATTGTTTATCAAAATCTGATACTTTGTTGTGAGTGAGAGAGTCCTAGAGGGAGAAAGTGATCTTCATCAAGTTAATCTTCAATTCTTGCTTAAACCTTTCAAGATTATCAAGAGAAGCACCCTAGGTCTTCATCCAAAGAGGTAAGATTCTATCATCAAGCTCTTAATTTCGAAATATAACTAGAATGGGCAATTAGTAAGGAAGTTCATGGGGATGGGAGTGCTTACCTTGCATGCATGTATTCTTAAGGTACGTGGGGAGATTGTGAGTTAAAGATAGAAACGAATGGGGTATGGGATGGTGAAGTCTTTCATAAAAGGGCCATGGAACCTTAATACACACATAGTGTTTGATAAAATGCTCAAGTGAGCTAGAATCATGATCGGTTTCCTAATTTTTGGTTGAATTTTGCTATATTGCTAAAGTAGATTGAAGTTGCTAATATTCTGGAATATCTTAGAGTTTTAAGAAGCTCAATTGAGGTATGTTGGATAAACCCCCTCTTCTTAGAATTGAACCCCATGGTAATCATGAAATCGATGCAAGTCCCAAAATGAACATAATAGAAACTACTATCCCGAATGTGCTTGTTTTGAAAATATATGTGTAATATGTATTCCCATGCTTTCATCATATTATCTCGTCATCTGAGGAAATGTTCAAAACCTTGAATATATGCTAAAAATGCCTGGGCTTCAAGTCAAAGACTGCTATGTCAAATTGTGTGAAAAGCCTCTATGTGGCTTAGATTCTAAATTGCACACATGTGAAATCATAAGTCTTGAATGAAAAAAAACGTGTTGTTATTGATGCTTGCAATAATGTTGGAATGTGAAAAAAAACTTGAATCATGAAATACGGCCAAGCGCCAAGAATAACTTTATAATTGGGGCCACCCGTGCCACTGTATTGAAAAAATGAGAGAGAAATATGAATTGAGATGACTGATTGAAAAGGGGTGATGTCTCAAATAATATGACCTAGCCGATCGGGCCAAGATCGGACTCCATGTAAAAATACGGTGGTATTATGGATGAAATTGTGAAAATGGTTGATGTCTCAAATGAGATGGCCTAGCCGATCGGGTCGAGATCGGACTCCGTGTAAGACGACAGTGGTATTGTGGATGAAATTGTGAAAATGTTTGATGTCTCAAATGAGATGGCCTAGCCGATCAGGCCGAGATCGGACTCCGTGTAAGAACACGATAGTATTGTGGATTGTGGCATATTGGCACTAAAAACCATCCTACCTAATAATGCGGGAATTGACTTAAAAACCTATGTGATCCTTAACTTGATGTTTTAATATTATTTGAAGCTCTTATTGAATTCTTGATTGTTCGTCTTGTCTTATTATTCATTCTATTGAGATGATGTTTAGTTATACATACTAGTGCTATTCGACGGTACTAACGTCCCTTTTTCCGGGGGTGCTACATCTTTAAATAGTTGCAGGTGGTTACATAGCAGGCAATGTTGATCACAGGTAGTGTTGCATCCTCTTCTCAGCAGACTCGGTGAGACCCATTTCATTTCGGGGTCATGTATTGTACCTTTTGTTTATATTGTGGTCACTTTTTGAGGTATAGTCGGGGCCTTATTGCTGGCACCATCTTTACTTTCCTTTGTATCTTTAGAGGCTCCGTAGACACTATGTGGGTTGTATATAGGTGTTGGGAATATTAAGCGAGTTATGTGTGTTTGATCACATGTTCTATTCAGACTACAAGAATATGTGTGTTTTGAGACTCAAAGGCGAAATAGCTAATGAAACAATTTAGTATTGCATGAATGAGCTTCCTACTGTACAATTAATGAAATCACATCTTTTCTAGATCATGAGTGAGTTGGGTAGAAAGTATCTAACATGCTTGCTCGGCCGGGTTCACTCGGTTGGGGCGTGATAGTATGCTTCTAAAATAACAATGCAAATGACTTCGATGATAAGTCCACAAGAATCATGAACTTAGCTAATGACCTTAAGTTGACAAGAGGATTTATAATGAGGTGGAAGAGAGATGTCCCATGCTAAATGATGATGAACCTTAAGAAAAGAAATTAGGCTCATATGACATTGAAATCGACTTATTGATTCACCATGCATGTGCTAATGTAATGAGTTATGTTTCTCCATGATGATCATGAACATGAAGTGTTCCAATGATCCGAGAACTTACACCTTAAATGTAACCTATGGGCGTGCTATGAAATACATATGTGTATAATATGTGAACCCTATGGACGGTATATTAAATGCATAGGTGTATAATATGAATGAATCCTATGGACGGGCTATGAAACACATAGGTATATAATAAAATATAAATGAATCCTATGGACGGTCTATGAAACACATAGGTGTATTGTATATGGAATTCTATGGACGGTCTATGAAATGCATAGGTGTATTGTGTATGGAACCCTATGGACGGTCTATGAAACACATAGGTGTATTATGTATGGAACCCTATGGACAACCTATGAAACACATAGGTGTATTTTGTATGGAATCCTATGACGGTCTATGAAACACATAAGTTTATTGTGTATGCAATGTATAGGTGTACGGTATGAATAAACACTATGGATGGTCTATGAGATGCATATGTGTATAATATGATATGTGAACACTATGGACGGTCTATGAGACGCATAGGTGTATAATATGATATATGAACACTAAGGACGACCTATGAAATGTATAGGTGCAAAATAAGAGAGGGACATGGACGGTCTAGTGAGACGCATTGTTAACGCAGACAACAGGTGCCACTTTAATTGGCCTTGTTCCTACATGTTGTTTCAATTATATTATATTATATATTCCATGTATAGTTCATATGGCTCAGTTGATCCTAAAAGAAGTTTAGAATGATGCAGGTTTAATAAGACTTATAATGTGATTCTATGGTATGTTTCATAGTTTCTTGATGTACTTCACTTGACTATTATTTACGTTACCATAACTTCATATGTTGTTCTGTTTGCTTTACATACGAGTACTATTCCACATGTACTCATGTCCTTTTTGCCGGGGGCGCTGCATCTTTTAATGGATGCAGGTATACTTCTACCGGATGATAGGGATTTTCTTCACTACTCAGCTTATGGTGAGTCCGCTACAGTTCTAGTAGGTGTTTGGGTCTAGTTCATTTTATGTATTTAGGTATCTATTTTCATAGAATCTCCATGTACACTGTTGTTTATGTGCTTAAAGTTTTGATTTTTGTCATGTATCTATGTTCACAGTATTTACAGTTATTTATAAAGCTATGTATCCATCATGAGGAAAATTTTGGGCCATTGATCCAATGTATTGAATTTTATAGTCAAGATCTAATTATGTTATGGTAATCATGCATGAGTAATGATGAGAGGTTAATGTAAATTAGCCTTGCTCGACTGGTATACTCGGTTGAGCATCGGTCGCACTCCTCGAGGTCGGGGCGTAGCAAACTTGGTATCAGAGAATGGTTTAAGAGTCCTAAGGTGTTATGGAGCTATGTCAGTAGAGTCCCTCTTATTGGTGTGTTTCCGGTCACACTTATAATAGGGAGGCTATAATGACATTTAGGAAATGTTTCTCTTCTTCTATCCTCGGTCGTGCGTTAAGGTTCCGATTTAGTCTCGGAGTTCCCTTGTTAACATCAAGGAATGTTTTCACATCGTGCTACATAATGAGAAAGAACTAAGGATTAAAGGAATAACTCACATAGCAGGCATAATGTGTGAGGTGCCTAATTGTCCTCGTAATAAAGGAAGGAATAGTCAAGGATACGACCAAGGTAAGCACGGTCATAGAGTTGGCCTCGAGAGTCATGGTTGTTGTTGTTTTCATGTATATGGTACAATGTGGTGTTATCTATATGTTTTTTAGGATTGATTTCTATGATTTTATGGCAGATGGATGGGCCCCATTTACAGGGGAAACTCTGCTGAATTTTTTGAAAAATTTGGGAGTTAGTTAAATTTGGGAGCTTAAGATGTGTGGAAAAAGAAACGAGCTATGTTAAGTGTTTGGGGACGAACTCTACTCCTCATTCGAGGATGGATGATCCTATGTGGGGGAGAATGTAAGGCCCCAGAAAATTTAGCTAAGGAGTTTAAGGTTCCGTGGTGCCAAGGTAGGCTAATTTAATATATTTTCGGACTTTTTAGGTTGAACAGTGTGTTGGGGAGTTGAATCGTTTCGATCTCGCGAAGCCTGGTCTGTAGCACGCTAGACCGTGCTTTATACCTCGTGAAGCAAGGTCTGTAGCGCGCTAGACCGTACTATAGAGCTCGCGGCGCAAGGTCTGTAGCGTGCTAGATCGTGCTATAGAGCTCGCGGCATAAGGTCTGTAGCGCGCTAGAACGTGCTACAGAGCCCACAAAGCCTGGTCTGTAGCCCAGTCCAAATTTCGGAGGGTTTATTTTTCTATCCTTATAACCCGACCCTATCTCGATAAATAGACGTAAGGGATCATTTTTGAAGGGAATATATGATATATTTAGAGAAAGGAAGTGCCCTAGAGTGAGAGGAGAAATCCCTAAGCTAATTGTTAATAAAAACTTGCTCAAGCCTTGAAATTTAATAAGAAACCTCACAAGTTCTTCATCTAAGAGGTAAGGTTCCATACCCTAGTTTTCAATTTCAAATTTCGGTAGAAGATGATTGATTGGGAGTATGATTCTTGGGTGTAAGAGTATTATTTATATAAGCATGTACCAATATGGTTTGTGGAAAGATTGCTGAGCTCAAATAAGTAAAGATTGGGTTGTGGAATGAAGGAAATCATGTAGAAGAACCTTGTAGTCAAATTTTCACACCTAGTATTTGATAAAATGCTCAAATGAGCTGAAACCATGAATATCTTCCTAATTTGTATTCAATTTTGTTATGTCTCAAAATAGATTGGGATTTCTAGGATTTTCTGAACGTTGTAGTAATCTAAGAAAAGTTCAAGCAAGGTATGTTGGCTAAACTTCCCTCTTAGAATTGAATTCCACGATATTCTTGTAAGTCCCGAGTTGTTCATTATAAATTGACTATTCCGAATAAGCTTTGTGCCGAAAGAGATATGTTAAATATGTGTTCTGAATGCTCTTATCATGTTATGTTATCCTTCGGAAATGTGTTCAAAGTATGGTTTGTGTATTAAAATATTATGGCTTTGAGTCGTGTTTCAAATGAAAGTTATGATGCCAAATTGTGTGAGAAAAACTCGATGTGCTTAAGACTCTTAATGGTTCATATGTGTACCTAAGGTCTTGAATAAAGATGATGGAAATTAAAGAAGTGGGTTGGAGATGTAAAGTGTGACTACCGTGCCAATAATAAAAGTTATATTTGTGGCCAATTATGCCAATGAAATGAAATGATACAAGAAAGGTTATGAAATGAGCCTTGATTCAGCTGTTCCAAATTGACTTTGAAAATAGATTTGCCTAAAAGCTTATGTACTCAAGTCGTGCTATGTTTTGTAAGTATTCCCAACATGTATTGAGCTCTTCTATATTCATGAATTTAAATTGTGTATTGCCTTTTTGGGGAAAAGTATTTCAAGAATAAATGATGTTTTACTCGTTTATGATTTTAACTTATGTTTCGAATGCCAATCATTTTACTCCATTTCTTGAAAAGAAATCTATTGTGTTTAAAGCCTTCATTACTAATGAACCTAAAATTGTAATTTTTGGAATATTCTATATGTTGATATTTATGATGATGATCCATGAAAGAAAAGATATAAAGGTGTGAAATATGATATACGACCACAATGCCATGACTGAAGAATAATTTGTATGGCCAATGAAGCCAATAAAATAATAATGTTGTAAGTAGTTTAAAGTACTAATGAAGTGATATATGGTGTGAAAGGTTATGAGATGAACGTATTCGTACTTATGTTTCCAATGTGCTATAAGCTCATACGCCCTCATGAGGAGAGGCTATGGTGTACCTAAATATTTTAAATGTTCTTAATGTCCTATGATCACCAATGGCAAGTACAAGTAAGTGATAGTATGAACATGAAATGCGGCCGTTTGCCAAAATGAGAATAATGAGGCGTTGTATGTCCCAATGGTTTCAATCAAAGTATGTATGCTTCTAAAATAATAATGCAAATGATTTCGATGTTAAGTTCCCAAGAATCATGAACTTAGCTAATGACCTTAAGTTGACAAAAGGATATATAATGAGGTGGAAGAGAGATGTCCCATGCTAAATGATGATGAACCTTAAGAAAAGAAACTGGGCCCATGTGCCATTGAAATCGATTTATTGATTCACCATGCATGTGCTAATGTAATGAGCTATGTTTCTCCATGATGAGCATGAACATGAAGTGTTCCAATGATCCGGGAACTTACGACCTTAAATGTAATGTTAATCATGTCACTTTGACTTATATATGGTTATGTGCATAATGATGTGTTATGAATCCTATGGACGGGCTATGAAACGCATAAGTGTTTAATATGCAAACCCTATGGACGGTCTATGAAATACATAGGTGTATAATACGAATGAATCCTATGGACGGGCTATGAAATGCATAGGTGTATAATATAATATGAATGAATCATATGGACGGTCTATGAAACGCATAAGTGTATTGTATATAGAATCCTATGGACGGTCTATGAAACGCATAGGTGTATTGTGCATGGAACCCCATGGACGGTCTATGAAATGCATATGTGTATTGTGTATGGAACCCTATGGACGGTCTATGAAATGTATAGGTGTATTGTGTATGGAATCCTATGGACGGTCTATGAAATGCATAAGTGTATTGTGTATGAAATGTATAGGTGTAAGGTATGTGAACACTATGGACGGTCTATGAGATGCATAGGTGTATAATATGATATGTGAACACTATGGACGGTCTATGAGATGCATAGGTGTATAATATGATATGTGAACACTAAGGACGGTCTATGAAATGTATAGGTGTAAAATAAGAGAGGGATATGGACGGTCTAGTGAGACACATTGTTAACGCAGACAATAGGTGCCACTTTCATTGGCCTTGTTTGTACATGTTGTTTCAAATACATTATATTATGTATTCCACGTATAGTTCATATGGCTAAGTTGATCCTAAAAGAAGTTTAGAATGATGCAAGTATAATAAGACTTGAAATGTGATTCTATGGGATGTTTCGTAGTTTCTTGATGTACTTCACTTGCCTCTTATTTAAGTTACCATAACTTCATATGTTGTTCTGTTTGCTTTACATACGAGTACTATTCCACATGTACTCATGTCCCTTTTGCCGGGGGCGCTGCATCTTTTAATGGATGCAGGTATACTTCTACAGGATGATATGGATCTTTGATAGGAATCTTATTCACTACTCAGCTTATGGTGAGTCCGCTACAGTTCTAGTGGGTGTTTGTGACTAGTTCATTTTATGTATTTAGGTATTTATTGTCATAGAAGCTCTATGTACAATGTGGGTTATGTGCTTAAAGTTTTGAGTTTTGTCATGTATCTATGTTCACAGAATTTATAGTTATTTATAATGCTATGTATCCATCATAAGGAAAATTTCAGGCAAGAGCTAATATATTCAATTTGAAAGTCAAGATCTAATTATGTTATGGTAAATCATGCATGAGTAATGATGAGAGGTTAATGTAAATTAGGCTTTCACGACTGGGCTTACTCGATTGAGCGCCATTCGCGCTCCTCAAGGTTGGGGCGTGACATTCGGTCCGCTCGTAAGGCAAAAACCGACCCCTCAAAGTCTGTCTGTCCGCGTCGTAGTCATCTTTTGATTTTTCTCTGCTCTTCTCCCGTCCTTTGACCGATGATGTAGAACCGAATTGATCATCTTCGATCCTTATCTTTGACGTGTACTGATTGTGGACATCTGCCCAAGTTGTTGCCTGAAAGTCAAGCAGACTCTCCTTCAGCTTCCGGGAAACATCTGAGCTTCTCAGATTCAATCCTGTGGTGAATGCTTCAGCTTCCCATTCATCCGGTATAACCGATAGTAACATTCTTTCTTTTTGGAATTGAGTAACGAATTCTCGTAATAATTCGGATTCTCCCTTTGCGATCCTCAATATGTCGGCATTCCGGGCTTGTACTTTTCTGGCCCCGGTATGATTCTTGATGAAAGAATCCGCGAGCATCTCAAAGGAATCTATGGAATGCTCTGGTAATAATGAATACCAGGTTAGAGCTCCACTCGTGACAGTTTCTCCAAATTTCTTTAGCAACACATATTCAATTTCCTGAGGAGCTAAATTAATTTCTTTTATCGTCATTGTGTAGCTGGTAATATGCTCCGATGGGTCAAAAGTCCCGTCATACTTTGGCACTTCAGGCATTTTGAACCGCTTCGGGATTAGTTCTGCTGCCGCACTCGGCTTGTACGACAATTGGGTATACTTTTTGAAAACCGTAAAAGTTCATTCTTAAACGGGTCATTCTCGTTGTTGAGACCGGATCCACTCCCCCCCGGCCCCGTCGGAGCCAACTTCACCCCTGGGAGTATTGTTGTCGACTCTCTACGTTGTTTGGTTTGCGGGAACACCGGGAGAAATTGAATCTCGTTTGTTTGCATTATTCGAAACCCCCGATAGCGCCTACTTCAGCTCCGTCATAACCTTATCCTGTCGCGTGAGATGGCCTAGAATGATTGCATGTTGCTCTTGTAGGACCCTCACCGCATCCATGACATGCTCCCCATCAGCATCATCGGGAGTTGTCTCCCCAACTTGTTGAGGGTTCTTCCTGCCATGTACCGGCGTGGTGTCATTTTCCTCATTGCGGGTGTCACTAATTGAATCCTCGAAATGAGGTTGATCCCCTTGAATTTCAGGGTTGTACGTGTGTGTTAACAGTGTTATCTGCCTTTTTATGATTTTTTCTAAGATAAAATAATCAAATCACGTTAGTAAAAAAAGGCAAGGATCAATTTAATTGCACGACTGTCTAGGCCCCACAGTGGAAGCAAAACTATTTACCCGTAAAATAATACAGTTGAATTTATACATGGTTTATAGACGAGTGACCTAATTTGATCATGAAATAATGCAATAATTGAAGAAATATACAATACTTAGCCTTAAAATATAGATGAAACAACAGAGATGACAATTCCGGGAACAAAGTTTCCGGGCACATGACTTATGAGATCAAAAAGCAGAAAAGTAAGATTGTATTAAGCTTTGCATAGAATGTAGTATAAGTTTAGCCAGAAAATTCGTGTCCTTTACAATGATAACTGGGCTCACTATTTATAGTTGTGTCTAGGGAAGGAGGTCCTACGATCATGCCCTCCTTTAATATTAATTATGAGGGTCATTGATGAAGATGTAATGGTGAACATAAATGCCAAATTCTCTGTAACGGGTTGTTGCTCTTAATGCTACAGAATATTCTTTATTAAATACTACCCGGCGCAAAGCATCTAATACACATTTATGAACGTTATCCCTTCCGGTGACAAACGGAATGACTGCGTTCGGTCTTCGGTCATCCCCGTCTTGGGTTCCACGTGTCTTTCCCTTAAATGACCACGTGTCATATCATATTTCACCATATACACCCCCTTCAACTTTATTTTAAAAAATTAAGCTCTCCATCTAACTTTAAATAATAGGCATTCTTCCAAACCAACTCTATAACTTATCAATATTTTTTTTAAAAGAATTATCTACACATGGTATCATGAAGAATATAAATACAAGACATTTGCTATGCATAATTTTTTTTTATCACTTAACTATATATATTTAATTTTATAATTGCATTACTTGATTTGATCTAAATACTGTGCGCGAATAACTATTTTCCCTCCTTGATTTACGTCTAACCCTCAAATTTTTGAGAGAGGGAGAAAGAGGAGAGCGGGAGGGCACTAATACAAAGTTAGCCAAAATCCTAAATATACCAACAACAACCCAAAAAGAATGCCAAAATCCAAATTTTAGTTCACGATCTTATGTCCCCTATTGTATAATCTCAAAATATACCCTTATCTTGTCCTACCTCTGTCACTCCTATTTAACTTCCTCACGTATCCGTGTTCCCCTAACCTCAAACTCACACTCGCAATTTAAGGGCCTTCATATTTTTCAATTATACTTCCTACTTATTACTCGAAAATAACATATTTAATGTGATCTCGTTAGTCAAGTCTCGATAGTGAAGTCGGAAGAGTATATGATAAACGCAAACTTTACCTCTATCTCTTTTGATATTAAAAGATTGTTTCTAATAAATTCTCAAAAAAATATTTTTAAAACAGATTTAATTATTAGTCGTCTATTCGTTAAAAAAAATTATCCCCCTTAAATTTAAGCCAAAAGTACCCCTTAATATCTTCTTTAAAACTCATCCCTACTTCCCCGGACCCCTATAGGACAAACCTTCTTTTTCTCCGTTCCACTATATTATCACACCTCAAACACCATTTTCAGCATTTACCCTAAACCATTAGTATATTTTCTTGGATCAATCAAAACCAAAGAAAAAACAAATATCAAAACAGATAAGCACCAATAAACCTTTTTATAACCCAAAATTCACCAATCTCCAAAAAACAAAATCATTATATTCCTATCTCTTTAGTCAAAAACAATCTCCGACCATTTCGGAGAGGGGGCATATTTCCCTTAGATCCAAAAAAAACTTCTTTCCCCCTCCGAAACCTCTGCCTTTTGAAATCATCTCAATTTGTTACAACTCAAAACGTTGTACAAAAAATTGAGAAAATTAAAATCTCTTCTTTGTCTTCTTCAATTTTAGTGCATGATATGACGAGACCAATTACTATACGTTCACCACCATCATTATCCCTAGATAAAAGACAACCTCTTTTATCTAGCCAAGATTCCTCGTCATCACGCGGCGGCGGTGTCCGAAAGGCTCGGTTTGCGGAGGTTGCCGGCGGTGCGACGGCGGAATGTGCGGCGGTGGCTTGTTGTTGTCCTTGTGGGATTGTGAATTTGTTGATTTTGGCTGTATATAAGGTACCAGCTGGACTTTGTCGTAAGGCTTTGAGGAAAAACCGTAGAAATCGGTTAACGAAAAAAGGACTTTTGCCGTCGAAAGGACACTGCAGCTGTGATGAAATTGAGCTAATTCATAGTTATCCTATTTCTAGCCCCATTGCGGTGGTCGGCGGCGGAAACCTAGAATCTGATAAGGATGCGCTGGAATTGGAGAAGGAAATGTGGGACAAGTTTTATGGTGCTGGCTTTTGGAGAAGCCCCTCTCAACGAGCTGAAATATAACGGTAAATTACAAAAAGAATTATTTTGTTTGAGTTAATTTGTGACACCTCGATTATCTCATAAAATATCTCTTATTTTTTAGTGGTTTAATTATTTTTATTTGGTAGTCAAAAAAGTATATAAAGTTTGTTTAAATCTTGTATATAACCTACAGATTATATATATGTATATTTTTGACAATGTCATTTTTCCTATTTTTTATCCATCAAAGTTGAAACTGATCAAAGAAATCTTCTAATATTTTAACATTGAGAGCAAACAAAGATAGTTGCAATTAATTTACTTGATTTGGTTTAAACGCTGTGTCCGAATAGCCTACAAAAATTTATTTATTCTTTTTCTTAACGGAATTTGAGTTCTATCTTTTATGATTTGTACTCATTTCATTGCCAACCTGACTACATTTTTAATTATATTGTCGGTCATTCATTTTTTTTATAATTAGCATCCTTTAATTTAATAGTCAATAATTTAAATTAAAAAATTCAAACAAGAAGGATTAAAATAAAAAATTCAATACATTTTAATATTATTTACTGGTGATCTTTTAATTTCTTAATCGTGTGGTCGTGAGAGATTGATACATGTTTTTTCAATTTTCAGTCTTCAGATGAATCAGTGGCAGAGGTGGTGATGTCCAGTGGTTAAATGAAACAATCAGAAATATTAAGCCAGTGAAAAAAAAGGAGAAAATGTTCTACTTTATTTTCTCTCTGGCTCTCTTTCTCTCTCTCTCTGTAATTAAAGATGATTCACTCTTGTATCACCCAAGAAATCTTTGTATTATATTTTTCTATTTGATTGTCGTATTTTCGTTTCAAGAATCAAATGAAATTTATTGTTCAATTGCAATTTTGTTTTGTTTTTTGATATTTTGTTCATCATATTTACTCCACTTTCGAGTGTCTAATGGGATATTTTTATGAATCATATTTATATGCAAACTCTTTACTCTTCCATGGGATTTATGATTTTTGGTAATGTTATGAATCTTTGTATTCTTAAGCTACAAAGGCACAAGTTAATTAATATTCTACTCGTTTCGAGAATTCACTTAATTTGGCCTTTTCCTCGTGCTCTTATTTCTCGACCTAGGGAATTTGGGTGTGATAGTGGTGGCAAAATGGATAAAAAATAATTATTCTTTCATATTATTCACTAAAAATGAGTTGAATTGTAAACTTTTTTAAAAATGAGTCAAATATGGATAATATCCATTTAAAAAATAGATAACAAAGGACTCGTTTGGCCATAAATTTTGCTAAAATAAACTTGGGTTTTATTTGGCAAACACATGTCTGGCATAGATTTTGCCTACATTTTGGCCAAATCCCAAATTTCAAATGCCAAATCCCAATATCACTATTATATTTTTTAAAAATTACCCCAAACTTTTATATTTTATAAAAGAGACCACCATTTATTATTTTGTAACGATGTTGCTTCGTCTTCTCGGTCATCTGATAGTGTATCATGTAGTTCATTATAAAAATGATAATTTTGTATCAAATTTATTTACGTTCAGGACTATGGTTTGCGATAATATAATGAATGTTATTGATAATGGTATTGTTGGGTATTTGTGATAGTTTTTAGAACTTGTGGGTATAAGTCATGTTTTATGTTTTTCCAAACCAAACTTCACCCAAATCAGATTTTTCAGAATAAATTTGGGAATCTATGGCCAAACGCTAGCTAATAGATAGCCAATGAGTTTAATTTTTACATTGCAAAGACTCAAATAGGGGTTTTCAAGTTTAGGAGACTAGAAATTCTCTAAAAAGCGATCATATTCAAGAAGCCATAGATAATATGGATATCCATATTATCTATCAGTTAACCCGTTTTTTATTCGTATTAAATATGGGTCTGGTCGGATAATTTATTCATTTTTTATTACCCATTTTTTACCCGCCCGTATGCGATCCGACCCGTCTGTTTTCCACCACTAATCATAACACAAGCTGATATAAGCACCATAATTATTAATAAATAAAAAATCCTCGTACCGTTATGGAGTTATTAGTCGTTAATTATCTTCCTACCATTTTGTTTAACCTCTCTTCAATCCCATATTCCACTTGAATTTCGACTAATACAACTCATAATTTCTAGCTATACTTTTAATTTTTCTTCTTTTATTTCAATGATGACAAGATAAGCAAATGGTAGCGTTTACGTGGAGAATGAAGAAGTTTCAGAGGGACCGCATTAATTTTAACAACGATTTTAGAAGCTGATTAAGCATGTTTTTAAGTTTTAATTATACGCAATGATCTTCTTTCTATTAGCTGCGATACTAATCATTGCCGTTTGACTATATGCTTCTTTGAACTCAACTTTTCCGGGAAAATATCAAATAAATTTTGATAAATTGAAGTGGAGAGTCCACTTTTTCTTATTGTACTTAGGGTTATAGAAACTTTTCAATGGGAATTGGAATAAAAGAAGTCATTGTTTTTCTAAAAAAAAAGCACATAAATGGTAAATAAATTATAATGTACTAACTAAGAGCACGTTTGGACATAAGAAATTTTTCCTGCTTTTTCAAAAAAAAAATATTTTGTTCGAAATCATCGTTTGTTCATAAAATTTTCAATTTTCACTTGAAAATACATTTTGGAAATTTTCGAAAATTTGAAAAACCGCAAAAAAATATTTTTCAAAATTTTCACTCAAATCACTTACAAAACTTCAAAAACAACCCAAAATTATATTCATGTCCAAATACAACTCTAAATTTCAAATATTATTTTCGATTAAAAAACATTTTTCACTCTATTTTGGAATTTTACAATTCATGTTCAAACGCCCTCTAAGTGACTGTAAAGTCTGAAAAAAGGGGAAACAGGTTATACTCTTAATTTTCTTTCAAAAAGTTTCAATACTCTCTTAATAAATTTTAGCAGTTGGTTTGATGATAAAATAAACAAAAGCTTAAAAAATGAAACCTCCGATTCCCACTCTTTATTTTTTATGTTTTGGGCAACATGATAATGATCTCTATGCATATTGGCAACCTTATTCCGATATATAGGTATTGTGATAATTTGGATTAGTACCGAGTATGTTGTAAGAGAAAAAATATTTTTTATTTGACGATATTTTCTTTCTCAAAAGTTTGAATTTGAAATCTTTAATTAAGGATAAGCAATTTATCATTGCATTGCATCACATCCTCGAAAGCAAAAGAAAAAAATACTATGAGTTGATACCGAAAAATACGACTCGAATTGCTGTTATAGTAATAAATTTGTGATCATTACTCAAGTACAGAAGTAACTCTTTCCTAAAAACATAGAAAGAGCAAACTACAGCCAATCTAGTATAGTTTATATAAATTAGAGCGGAGGAAATAATAATATAATAGAGTAAAGAATCATGCTTCTACGTATTCACATACCTCCCCCACAAAAAGAAAAAAGTGAAAAAGAAACCTCCATAAAATTACTTTATTCCTATCGTTTTCATTAGAAATTTGATAAATGCCAAAAGAAATTGAATATACTAAACCTATGATGGTAAGATACTGTTCTTTTCCACAAAGACCAAAGTACAATAATTATTTAGAGGGTCCAAACACCTGTGGCTTGTCATTGGTGTAAATTACTAGTACTTCCTATTCATCAGTCTCTATCGAAAGTTGCACATCTTGTAACTCCAGGGGAGTTTTACTTATTTGACACCACCTACCTTTTTTTATTACCATTTAGTGTCTATATATATATATATATATATATATATATATATATATATATATATATATATATATATATAGCCAAAAAGGTGTGGGGTTCTTAAGTATCATAAAAGTCAATAAATTATTTTTATGGGATAAATGGGTGCACCGAGAATTTTACTTCAAACTATATGACATTTAGCTAAATCATAAAAACATATATAATGGAACAACAATTTATAAAATAAAACTAACATAGAATAAGGCAACAATAGATACATATTTCAAGTAAGCATAAAACCAAAGGAAAGAAAGAGTCGGAAGGGTTTGTAATATGTAGATAGCTTTTTGTTAAAGAAATTTTGTAGAGATTGATTTTTAAGTTATAAAATCTATTTAAGAAATAAATTTTAATTAAAAAACTATTTTTAAGATTAGTTGTTTATTTTAGAGAATTTTCAGAAAACAACATCGCTAATATTTCTTCTCTTTTCTACATTTGTGTTGTGTACCGAAACTTTAGAAACTTCAACAACAATCACTCTTTTTGTAGATTTTGCACCGTTAACTTGTTTCATGGGGTCATTGCGTAGTTTGGTTCGCCTCTACGCTTCCATGGCATAAACAAAGCCTTCAAATACATCTTCTCTTGAGTGATGCGCAAATTAAAAGATGGTCCATCAAAATTGAGGGCAACAGTGGGTATACCTCGTATAACCCTATTCAGAGTGCTTAAATTAGCCATTAAAGCCTAAAATTAAACTTTCTTCGCAAAACCCAAAAAATGGCTGAATAGAATTACTAGTAATGAGAAATAAAAGATTGACAGTGAACTAAGAAATAAATACCCAAAACCTTTACCTATTTGTATGGGAGCACTTTTTAGGAACAAAATTGGGGTTGTATTCGTGGAGAGAAATTCGTGAGCTTGATCAGGGATTTGAGAATCTTATTGAGAGAGAGAGAAAGCGTATGAAATCGTGGAGGAGAAAAAGAGACAAAGATATCTGGCATATTTCACGCCTTAATGGTACAAGACAAAATGTAGGACTGGTGCCAACAATTCATCAGACTCACTAAGTCGGGATCACTAACTAATACTAATCTAATATAATATTCTAATATATCTAATATAATAGAAAATACTAATATAATAGAAAAGAACTGTCTTTTCTGTATACTTTCCCCGATTCCATTGCTACCTCGGGCTTTACGTAATCGATCGGATTAGATAGATATCCCTTCAACATAAGCCGAAGGATCTCGGAGACCCAACAAAGTATGAAAGTCAGGATCTTTCAGAAAACGGATTCCTATTCAAATAGTGCATAACCGCATGGATAAGAATAACAATATTTTTAAAGTATTTTGATTTATAATAAATAGGGTGTAATATTTAGCTATAGCATGTAAAATATTCTTTATTTTACACAATAATTAATGTTTAGACAAGGATTTGAACCTATGAACAATATCTAACTTTGAACACCATGAGCCGCTAGGTTACCTCAATCAATTGTGCCAAGCATGTTCTATATATATATATATATATATATATATATATATATATATATATATATATATATATATATATATAATGATAGTCGGCCTATATAAATAGTATAATTTTCCGGCGAAAGGTGTTTGCTTGACCACTCTTGAAGTAGTGTAGCTACGCCATTGTATATATTGGGGCACCGATTAATCCGCATTTGTATTGCGTAAGGCCCCTTAAAGAGGAAAATGATCTCTAATAAAAAACAATTCTATTTTCAAAGGTCGAACACGAGACCAAGGATGAATAAATCTATCCATCTCTGAATAATCCTTAATGGCAGACATTACCTACCATATCCCTACACAAACCACCCTTCACAATTTTTCATGTTTCTTTTTCTTGTGATAACCCAAAATATCATCTTTAAATTTAATAATTAATTATGTATTCTAAGACCTCTAAAAGTACTATTTATCATTTTTTGACTTGCGTGTATAGTCCGTAAAATTTTCTGGAAAATATTTATGTGAAAAATGGATTAAAATGTAGATTAGAGCTTTAAAACTCAATTGAGTTGACTTTGGTCAACATTTTGAGCAAACAGACTCGAATCAGTATTTTGACAGTTTTGGTAGGTCCGTATCGTAATTTGGGACTTGGGCGTATGTCAGGAATCAAATTCCGAGGTTCCTAGCCCGAGATATGGAATTTTGATGAAACATTAAAATGTTTAAGTTCAAATAGTGATCGGATGTCTAATTATGTGAAAGCAACCCCGGAATTAAATTTTGATGATCCAACAGCTCTGTATGGTGATTTTGGATTTAGGTGCATGTTTGAAATTTTATTTGGAAGTCCGTAGTTAAATTAGGCTTTAAATGGCTAAAAACAAGAATTTAAGTTTGGAAGTTTGACCGAGGAGTTGACTTTTTAATATCGGGGTCGGAAACCAGTTCTGAAAATTTTTATAGCTCTGTTATATCATTTATGACTTGTGTGCAAAATTTGAGGTCAATCGGACTTGATTTGATAGGTTCCGGCATCGAATGTAGAAGTTAAAAATTCTTAGTTTCTTTAAGCTTGAATTGGTGTATGATTCGTGGTTTTAGCGTTGTTTGATGTGATTTAGAGGTACGACTAAGTTCGTATGATATTTTAGGACTTGTTGGTATATTTGGTTGAGGTCTTGAGGGCCTCGGGTGATTTCGGATGGATAACGGATCAAAAATTGGACTTAAACAGCTGCTGCAATTTGTTTTCTCTTTTGCTGGAAATTCTGGGCTGTGATCGAGCTCAAGATCGAGGTCCCGAGATCGAGCTCCCGAGATCAAGCTCCCCTGATCGAGCTCCCTAATCGAGCTCCCTGATCGAATTGGGCAGGTATGTAAGTTATAAAAACAGAGGCATTCGACCCATTTGCCATTTTTGACAAACTTGAGCTTGAGCAGAGACGAATTTTGACAAATTTTCAAGGAAAGACATTTGGGGTAAGTGATTCTAACTCGGATTTGGTCTATATATACAAATATATCATTGTTTTCACCATTTAATTAATGTTTTGAGATTGAAATTTAGAAAATTTTAGAAATCTCATAGAAATGAATTTTTGAGATTTCGGTATCGATACTGAGTCGGATTTGAGTGAAACTGGTATGGTTGGACTCGTAATTGAATGGGTTATCGGATTTCATAATTTTTGCCGGATTCCGAAATGTGGGCCCCACTGACGAATTTTTAATTAATTTCGGGATTTTTATTAAAAATTTAGTATTTTCTTATAGAATTGATTCCTATAATTTTTAGTGATTGTATCAAATTATTTTGGCTAGATTCGAGCCAGACAGAGTTGGATAATCGTGGAAAAAGCCTTATAGTGGATTAAATTGGAGCAAGACGAGGTAAGTCTCTTGTCTAATCTTGTGAGGGGAAAATTACCTCATAGATGATTAAAATTAAATAATTGTTGTTAATTGTGGGGGCTACGTACGCACGAGGTGACGAGAGTCCGTGCGTAGCTACTATTAATTCTAAAGTTCGGGTACTTTAGAACTCAAAGCAGGAATTACTTGTGTAAATTGTATTCTTTGTTTAATTAATATTATTTGATATATACATATATTGTGAATTGTTAGATAAAAATATTAAATGATGAAAATATCATATACTTGATTTTCTGTTTAAATTAATTAATTGTTAAGAGAAATTATTCTTCCTCCCGAATTTATCTTATGATAAATATACTCTCCTTCCGGAGGTACATAAGAAAATGTCCTCCTTTCTTGTGGAGCGGGCCGAACACCTCGGCAGGATAGATGCATCTATGGATCGCGCCGCACGTCCCTCAGCAGTGTACACGACACTCTGGATTGGGTCGTACGTCCTCGGCAGAAATCGTACTTAATAATAATAATCACACGATACCTTAATAGCTTATTTCATCTTGCGAAGCTAATTGATAAAATTGAAAATCCTTGGAATTTAATGAATTATTATGCCTGATTGTTAAGGAATTAATTGTTATTCCTGTAAATGATATTTAATTAATATATTGAGAATTGTTGCGATTGAAGGAATTTGATTATTTTCGCTGGTTAAATGATTTATTGTAAATTCTGTAAATCATGCTGATTTAAATATTTTAGTCGTATTTCTATTATTATTATTGACCCATAGTGAGTGTCAAAGTCGGCCATCTCGTCTCTACCACTTTGAGATTAGGCTTGATACTTACTGGGTATACGTTGTTTACGTACTCATACTACACTTGTTGTACTTTTTGTGCTGGACCTGAGGCAAGTTCTAGTGGGGGACCTATCGTCTTACACCCACGCTATCCAGGGGCATAGTGCTGAGCTGCCTTTCTGAGCCGTTCTACAGCTACTAGTGTCTCTCCTTGCATCTTTTTATTCTGTCTATTTTATTTCAGACAGTATTGAGGTTTTGTATAATCTACTAGATGCTCATACACTTGTGACACCAGGTCTTGGCACACACATTGGTAGAATTTGAGATTTATTATTTTTTTTGGTTTTAAATTTTGTCAATATATGCTTAATTTATTAACTGGGCTTGTCTAGCTGTAGTGTTGGGCGCCATCATGACCTATAGGTGAAATTGGGTCGTGACAACCTGGTATCAAAGCACTAGGTTCACGTAGGTCTCACAAGTTATGAGCAGGCCTAATAGAGTCTTGGGGATCGGTACAGAGACGTCTGTACTTATCTTCGAGAGGTTATAGGGTGTTAGGAAATTACCT
The DNA here is from genome assembly GCF_000715075.1 of Nicotiana tabacum. Lineage (NCBI taxonomy): Eukaryota > Viridiplantae > Streptophyta > Magnoliopsida > Solanales > Solanaceae > Nicotiana > Nicotiana tabacum. The sequence continues at coordinate 99,864,692 of NC_134103.1, read as the reverse complement.
TTCTTCATATTCCATCGTGCAATTGATGTAGTTCTAAATGTCCTTTTCTTATTCTCTCACAGATGGTGAGAACGCGCTCTAATAAGGTCCAGACCAGGGAAGAGCTACTCCCCTAGTTGCTAGAGGTCGAGGCAGAGGCCGAGGGAGAGCTCCAGCCCGTGGTAGAGGGCGAGGACATCCCAAGACTGTTCCAGTTATGCCGCCAGTGGGTCCAGCAGAGAATCCCATTATTGAGGAACAGGGTGAGGTGCGTGTGGCAGAGCCAGCTCCGGTGGATTTCACATCTGCACCAAGATTTTAGGATGTCATGGGTCGTATGCTGCGGTTCATGGATAATATGACTCATGCCGGTTTATTTTCGGCTGACCCAGCCATATCTCAGGCGGGCGGGGGAGCACAAACCCTTACCGCGCAGGCTCATGGACAGGCAGTTGCTATATATCAGACCCAGGGTGCACTACCCGTGGGTGGAGCCCAGCCAGTGGCAGCAGCTACACCTGAGCCCAGGCCAGCTGTAGCCGCCGATCCTCAGAAACTATTTGACAGATGGACTAGACTACATCCTTCTGTCTTTGGGGGTGAGCGACATGAGGATCCACAGGACTTCATTCATCATTGCAGGGACAGACTGCACAACATGAGGATATTGGAATCCCATGGCATTGATTTCGCTACTTTTCAGCTAGAGGGCAGAGCCTGTAGATGGTGGTAGTCTTATGCTCTTGGTAGACCAACAGATTCTCCTCCCATGACTTGGGACAGGTTCACCAGTATCTTCCTGGACAAGTATATTCTACCCTCCAAGAGAGGAGTCGCTTTCAGTTTGAGCAGCTCCAGCAGGGTCAGATGTCAGTGACTGATTATGAGGCGAGGTTTTTTGAATTATTTCGCCATGCACTTATGATACTCCCTACTGAGCCGGAGAGAGTGCAGAGATTTGTAGCCGGTTTACATACTGGTATTCAAGCCACTATGGCTCGAGATGTTGAGATGGGTACTTCTTATGAGCGAGTTGTGGAGATAGCCTGGAGGATTGAGGGTGTGCGTCAGCGGAGCCGAGAGTAGATTATGAGAGATAAGCGGTTCAGGTACTCTGGGGAGTTCAGAGGTGCTTCGTCTGGGGGCAGAGGTTGGTTCGTGAGGGGGCAGTCCAGTAGACCCCCATATCCAGCACCACCACCTCCTCGAGGTGCTCCAGTGCGACCTTATCTCAATGCTATACCAGAGAGTTCCTACCGCCCACCAGCTATTCGGGGTCCTCCCAATGGGTAGTCAGCATCCCAGGGCACCGAAGAGTTGTTACGAGTGCGGGGATCCTAGTCACATGCGTAGGTTTTCCCCAGGCTTCGGGGTAGACCAGTACAACAGGGTCAACGGCCTATGCTTACCGGACCAGTTGCTCCACCAGTAGTCCGACCACCAAGAGGTGGAGGACAGGTGGGTAAGGGCCGTCCTAGAGGTGGAGGTCAGCCAGGCGGAGGCCAGCCAGTTGGCGCTCCAGCTCAGTTCTATGCTTTTTCGGCTAGACCAAATGCAGAGGCCTCAGATGCCTTGATTACAAGTATTATTTCTGTTTGGGGCAAAGATGCCTCAGTATTATTTGATCCAGGATCTACGTATTCATATGTGTCATCTCTATTTTCTCCATTCCTGGGTGTTTCTCGCGAGTCCTTGAGTACTCATGTTTATGTGTCCATTCTTGTGGGCGATTCTGTTGTTGTGAACCGGATCTACCGGTCCTGTATTATTACATTCAGTGGTTATGAAACTTGAGAAGATCTCCTATTGCTTGAGATGACCGATTATGAAATTATTCTTGGCATGGACTGGTTATCTCCATATCATGCTATTCTAGATTGTCATGCCAAGACTGTTACCTTGGCTATTCCAGCATTGCCTAAGCTGGAGTGGAAGGGTTTGCATGTTAGTTCATTTAATCGAGTTATTTCTTTTATAAAGGCTCAACACATGGTTGAGAAGGGTTGTTTGGCTTATCTAGCCTATGTTCGGGATACTACTGCAGAGAATCCGGCTATTGATGTAGTGCATGTAGTTCGAGAGTTCTCCGATGTATTTCCTTCAAATCTTTCAGGTATGCCACCTGATCGTGATATTGATTTCTGTATTGACTTGGCTCCAGATACTCAGCCTATATCTATTCCACCGTATCGCATGGCTCCAAAAGAATTGAAAAAGTTGAAAGAACAGCTTGAAGAGTTACTAGCCAAAGGGTTCGTCAGACCGAGTGTGTCGCCTTGGGGTGCACCGGTATTATTTGTGAAAAAGAAGGATGGAACAATGCAGATGTGTATTGATTATCGCCAATTGAACAAAGTCACTATTAAGAACAAGTACCCGTTGCCGCGTATTGATGATCTATTTGACCAGTTGCAGGGTTCTAGGGTATTCTCTAAGATCGACTTGAGGTCGGGGTACCATCAGTTGAAGATTCGAGATTCGGATGTTCCGAAGACTGCTTTCCGGACAAGATATGGTCATTATGAGTTTCTGGTGATGTCCTTCGGTTTAACTAATGCCCTGGCAGCATTTATGGATCTGATGAACAGGGTATTCAGGCCATATATTGATTCGTTTGTCATTGTCTTCATTGATGACATATTGATCTACTCACGCAGTAAGGAGGAACTTGAGCAGCATATGAGAGTAGTGCTTCATACATTGCGGGAACAAAAGCTATATGCTAAGTTCTCTAAATGTGTATTTTGGCTAGAGTTTTAGTATTTTTGGGACATATTGTATCGTGTGAAGGTATAAAAGTTGATCCCAAAAATATTGAGGCGATTCAGAATTGGCATCGTTCCACTTCGGCGACTGAGATCAGGAGTTTTCTGGGTTTATCAGGTTATTTTCGTCGATTCGTGGAAGGTTTTTCATATATTGCAGCACCTTTGACCAAATTAATCCAGAAGGGTGTTTAGTTCCGATGGTCCGATGATTGTGAGTCAAGCTTTCAGAAACTCAAGACAATATTGACTACAACACCCGTGTTAGTGTTACCTTCTGGTTCAGGAATATATACAGTGTATTGCGATGCTTCACGCATTGGCTTGGGTTGTGTATTGATGCAGGAAGGGCGAGTTATTGCTTATGCTTCACTTCAGCTGAATCCCCACGAGAAGAATTATCTGGTACATGATTTGGAGTTAGCTGCGATTGTTCACGCTCTTAAAATTTGGAGGCATTATCTTTATGGGGTGTTTTGTGAAGTTTACACTGATCATCGCAGTTTGCAGCATTTGTTCAAGTAGAGAGACCTAAATTTGAGGCAGCGCAGATGGCTGGAGTTACTAAAAGATTATGATATTACTATCTTGTATCATCCGGGCAAAGAAAATATGGTTGCACATGCCTTGAGCAGAAAGGCCGAGAGTATGGGTAGTTTGGCTTTCATTTCAGCAGAGGAAAGGCCATTAGCCTCGGATATTCAGTCCTTGGCTAACAGACTAGTGAGGCTGGATATTTCAGAGCCCAGCCGAGTTCTTGCATGTGTTGTGGCCCAATCTTCACTATTTGAGCAGATCAAGGCTCGCTAGTATGATGACCCACACTTGATGGTTCTTCTTGAAACGGTACTATGAGGTGGTGCCAAGGAAGTTACTATTGGTGCGAATGGTGTTCTGCGACTCCAGGGTCGTCTATTTGTTTCTAATGTGGATGGACTGAGGAAACATATCCAAGATGAGGCACACAGTTCTCGGTATTCTATTCATCCAGGTGCTACTAAGAAGTATCGTGACTTGAGGCAGCATTATTGGTGGCAACGAATGAAAAATGACATAGTTGAGTATGTATCTAGGTGTCTAAATTACCAGCAAGTTAAATATGTGCACCAGAGGCCAGGTGGCCTACTTCAGCAGATGACTATACTAGAGTGGAAATGGGAACGAATTACTATGGACTTTGTAGTTAGGTTGCCGCGGACCTTGAGGAAGTTTGATGCAGTTTGGGTGATTGTTGATAGGTTGACCAAGTCGGCACATTTTATTCCTGTTGTGACTACGTATACTTCAGAGAGGTTGGCCCAGATTTATATTCAGGAGATAGTTCGGTTGCACGGTGTGCCAATTTCCATCATATAAGATAGAGGCCCTCAGTTTACTTCACATTTCTAGAGAGCAGTACAGAGTGAGTTGGGGACCCGTGTAGAGCTCAGCACAGCCTTTCATCCGCAGACTGACGGGCAGTCAGAGCGGACATTTCAAATTTTGGAGGATATGCTCAGGGCATGTGTGATTGACTTTGGAGGTCAGTGGGATCGTTTCCTGCCTTTGGCCGAGTTTGCTTATAATAACAGTTACCAATCCAGCATCGAGATGGCTCCATTTGAGGCTTTATATGTCCGTCGATGCAGTTCACCTATAGGATGGTTTGAGCCCAGTGAGGCTAAGTTATATGGTACTGATTTGGTAAGAGATGCCTTGGAAAAGGTAAAGTTGATTCAGGACTGACTTCGTCCAGCACAGTCCAGACAGAAGAGTTACGCGGATCAGAAAGCTCGTGATATATCATTTATGGTAGATGAAATAGTTGTCTTGAAGGTTTTGCCGATGAAGGGAATTATGAGATTCGGGAAGAAGGGCAAGTTGAGCCCAAGGTTTATAGGCCCATTTGAGGTGTTGAGACGAGTTGGGGAGGTTGCTTATGAGCTTGCATTGCCTCCCATCCTATCGGGAGTTCATCCGATTTTCTATGTATCTATGCTCCGGAAATATCATGTTGACCTATAACATGTGTTAGACTTCAGCACAATTCAGCTAGACAATAGCTTGGGTTATGAAGAGGAGCCAATTGCCATTATTGATAAACATGTTTGCCAGTTGAGGTCCAAGAGGATTTATCCAGTTAAAGTCCAGTGGAGGGGCCAACCAGTCGAAGAAGCGACTTGGGAGGTCGAACAAAACATGCGGAGCAGATATCCACACTTATTCAGCACTTCAGGTATAATTCTAAACCCGTTCGAGGACGAACGTTTGTTTAAGAGGTGGAGAATGTGATGATCCAAAATATCATCTTTAAATTTAATAATTAATTATATGTTCTAAGACCTCGAAAAGTAATATTTATCATTCCTCGACTTGAGTGCGCAGTCCATAAAATTTTCTGGAAATGTTTATGTGAAAAATGGATTAAAATGTGGATTAGAGCTTTAAAACTCAATTGAGTTGACTTTGGTCAATATTTTGAGAAAACGAACTTGGATCAGTGTTTTTACAGATCCGGTAGGTCCGTATCGTGATTTGGGACTTGGGCATATGCCCGGAATCAAATTCCGAGGTCCCTAGCCCGATATATGGAATTTTGTTGAAAAATTAAAATGTTTAAGTTCAAATAGTGACGGGATGTCTAATTATGTGAAAACAACCCCGGAATAGAATTTTGATGATTCCAACAGCTCCGTATGGTAATTTTGAACTTAAAAGCGTGTTGGAAATTTTATTTGGAAGTCTGTAGTTAAATTAGGCTTGAAATGGCTAAAAACAAGAATTTAAGTTTGGAAGTTTAACCGAGGAGTTGACTTTTTGATATCGGGGTCGGAATCCAGTTCTGAAAATTTTCACAGCTCTGTTATGTCATTTATGACTTGTGTGCAAAATTTGAGATCAATCGGACTTGATTTGATAGGTTCCGGCATCAAATGTAGAAGTTGAAAATTCTTAGTTTCATTAAGCTTGAATTGGGGTATGATTCGTGGTTTTAGCATTGTTTGATGTGATTTAGAGGTACGAATAAGTTCGTATGATGTTTTAGGACTTGTCGGTATATTTGGTTGAGGTCCTGAGGGCCTCGGGTGAGTTTCGGATGGTTAACGAATCAAAAATTGGACTTAAACAACTGCTGCAACTTGTTTTCTCTTTTGCTGGAAATTCTGGCCCAAGATCGAGGCCCAAGATCGAGTTCACGAGATCGAGCTCCTAAGATCGAGCTCCCGAGATCGAGCTCCCCTGATCGAGCTCTCCTGATCGAGCTCCCTGATCGGACTGGGCATGTCTGTAAGTTATAAAAACAGAGGCATTCGACCCATTTGCCATTTTTGACAAACTTGAGCTTGAGCAGAGGCGAATTTTGACAGATTTTCAAGGAAAGACATTTGGGGTAAGTGATTCCAACTCGGATTTGGTCTATATATACAAATATATCATTGTTTTCACCATTTAATTAGTGTTTTGAGATTGAAATTTGGAAAATTTTAGAAATCTCATAGAAACGAATTTTCGAGATTTCGGTATCGATTCGGAGTCGAATTTGAGTGAAACTGGTATGGTTGGACTCGTAATTGAATGGGTTATCGGATTTCATAACTTTCCCCGGATTCCGAAACGTGGGCCTCACTGACGAATTTTTAATTAATTTCGGGATTTTTATTAAAATGTAGTATTTTCTTATAGAATTGATTCCTATAATTTTTAGTGATTGTATCGAATTATTTTGGCTAGATTCGAGCTAGACAGAATTTGATAATCGTGGAAAAGGCCTTATAGTGGATTAAATTGGAGCAAGACGAGGTAAGTCTCTTGTCTAATCTTGTGAGGGGGAAATTACCTCATAGATAATTAAAATTAAATAATTGTTGCTAATTGTGGGAGCTACGTACGCACGAGGTGACGAGAGTCCGTGCGTAGCTACTATTAATTCTAAAGTTCGGGTAGTTTAGAACTCAAAGCAGGAATTACTTGTATAAATTGTATTCTTTATTTAATTAATATTATTTGATATATACATATATTGTGAATTGTTAGATAAAAATATTAAAGGATGAAAATCTCATATACTTGATTTTCTATTTAAATTAATTAATTGTTAAGAGAAATTTTTCTTCCTCCCGAATTTATCTTATGATAAATATACTCTCCTTCCGGAGGTACATAAGAAAATGTCCTCCTTTCTTGTGGAGCGGGCCGAACGCCTCGGCAGGATAGATGCATCTATGGATCGTGCCGCACGTCCCTCAGCAGTGTACACGACACTCTGGATCGGGCCGTACGTCCTTGGCAGAAATCGTGCTTAATAATAATAATCACATGATACCTTAATAGCTTATTTCAGCTTGCGAAGCTAATTGATAAAATTGAGAATCCTTGGAATTTAATGAATTATTATGCCTGCTTGTTAAGGAATTAATTGTTATTCCTGTAAATAATATTTAATTAATATATTGAGAATTGTTACAATTGAAGGAATTTGATTATTTTCGCTGGTTAAATGATTTATTGTAAATTCTGTGAATCATGCTGATTTAAATATTTTAGTCGTATTTCCATTATTATTATTGACCCATAATGAGTGTCAAAGTCGGTCATCTCGTCTCTACCACTTTGAGATTAGGCTTGATACTTACTGGGTACACGTTGTTTACGTACTCATACTACACTTGTTGTACTTTTTGTGCAGGACCTGAGGTAAGTTCTAGTAGGGGACCTGTCGTCTTACACCCACGCTATCCAGGGGCATAGTGGTGAGCTGTCTTTCTGAGCCGTTCTGCAGCTACTAGTGTCTCTCCTTGTATCTTTTTATTCTGTCTATTTTATTTTAGACAGTATTGAGGTTTTGTATAATCTACTAGATGCTCATACACGTGTGACACCAGGTCTTGGCACACACATTGATAGAATTTGGGCTTTATTATTTTTTTTGGTTTTAAATTTTGTCAATATATGCTTAATTTATTAACTGGGCTTGCCTAGCTGTAGTGTTGGGCGCCATCACGACCTATAGGTGAAATTGGGTCGTGACAGTTGTGTACGATTGCAGTGTATATTGACAACTTTTACTGTGTAATTTCATTGTGGGTGTTTCTTACTAAGCAGTATTTTTTTTTTAAGACTTGAATTAGAGGGATGGAGGAATTCCGATCAACAACAATAATATATTAAGTATAATCCTACAAGTAAGATCTGGGAAAGACAAGTGTGTATGAACACATTACCTTTACCTTGTTATATAGGATAAAATATGCTATGCTATGTGGCCGTCCAAAAAGAGGAACACATGGAACCTAAGACGGGAGATAGCTAAAATCGAAGGCGATTGTCTCGCCTTTCACCGGAAAGAATAATGCTCAAAAAGATACAATAAATACCCTCCGCCCGGTAGCATTTAATGGAGATTATTCCATAGTATTTAGTGTGTTGCCCGTTATAGAGAATTTATGCTCACTGTTATACCTTCTTCAATGGCCCTCATAATTGACATTAAAGAAAAGCATGATCCTAGGACCTTGTTCCCTAGGTGCAACTATAAATAGTAAGCTCTATTATCATTGTAAAGGACACGATTTTCCTGGAAAACTTACGCTATAATCACTAAAAAGATTTACACAATTTTACTTTCTTGTTCCTTGGTTTCATCATTGTTGTGCCCGGAAGCTCTGCTCCCGAATTATCTTCATTTCAAGGCTAAGTATTGTGCATCTCTTTAATTATTTTATTATTTCAGGATCAAATTAATTCACTTGCCTAGAAACCACGTATAAATTTAATTGTACCATTTTACGGGCAAACAGTTTGGTGCCTACCGTGGGGCCTAGATAGTTGTATAATTAAGTTGATCCATGCCTTTTTTACTAACATGTTTTGGCTATTTATCTTAGCAAAAATCATAAGAAATGACAGATCATGGTGTTAACAACACACACAATCCTGAGGTTCGAGGGGATCAACCTCATTTCGAGGACTCAATCAGTGACACCCACAACGAGGGGAATGGCGCCACGTCGGTGCATGACAGGCAATATCCTCGACATGTTCGGGAGACAACTCCCGATGATGATGAGAAGGAACATGTCGTTGACGCGGTAAGGGTACTACAAGAACAACATGCAATCATTCTAGGCCACCATACGTGACATGATAAGGTTATGACGGAGTTGAAGCAGGCACTGTTGGGGGCTTCAAATAACGCGAATAGACGAGATTCGGTTCCTCCCGGCACTCCTGTGAATCAAACAACACAGAGGATCGACAACAACACCCCGAGGGGAGAAGTTGGCTCCGATGGGGCTGGGGGGGAGTAGATCTGTCCCCAACAACAAAAATGATCCCTTCAAGAATGAACTCTTACGGTTTATGAGGGAAGTGAATGCCCACATGGATCAAATCTCGGGTGCACCACCAGTGCTGAAAGATCCGTACTCAAAAAAGTATACTCAGTTGCCGTACAAACCAAACGTCACACCAGAATTAATCCCGAAGCGGTTTAAAATGCCTGATGTGCTAAAGTATGATGGAACTTCAGACCCCCAGAATCATATTACCACCTATACGACGGAGGTGAATGGGAATGATTTAGCTCCTTACGAGATTGAAACTGTTTTGCTGAAAACATTTGGAGAGACCTTTCATGAGGGGAGCCCGGACGTGCTATTTGTTGTTACCCGAGCATTCCATAGATTCCTTTGAGATGCTCGCAGATTCTTTTATTAAGGCTCACGTCGGGGCCAGAAAAGTGCAGGCCCAAAAGGCTAACATATTCAGAATTGCACAAGGAGAATCCGAGTTGCTGCAAGAGTTCATTACCCGGTTCCAAAATGATAGAATGTTTTACCCGGTTGTTCCGGATGAATGGGCAGCGGAAGCATTCACCAAGGGTAAGAATCCGAGAAGTTCAGACGCTTTCCGAAAACTAAAGGAAATCTTGCTTGAATTTCAAGCAACAACTTGGGCGGTTGTTCACGACTGGTACAAGTCAAAGATAAGGATCGAAGATGATCAGGTTGGCTTCCCGTCATTGGCAAAAGGACGAGAGACGAACAGAAAAAAATCAAAAGATGATTTTTGACACGAACAGACTGTCTTCGAGGGGTTGATTGTTTCCCTATGAACGGGTCGAAGGCCGTTGTAGAGGCTTTCGGTCAACGGACAGGATCGCCACCGATAGAAGGACTGATTGCAGTCAGAACAATAGATCATTGCAGAAAAAAGAAGCGTCAGGTACGTGGGATCCTTCCTACCCAGACTGTCAGAATACAATTTCAATGTCAGTGTAGTAGCGTTGGTGTCAGCCATGAGAAACATCAAAGAAGCACGGTTCCCAAAACCTACGAGAACTAATCCCAGCCAAAAGGATCCCAATTTATGGTGTGAATACCATGGGACGAATGGCCACTGGACTGGGGACTGCCGACATCTCTAGGAAGAAGTGGCGACACTATCTCAGAGAATTCTTAAGTGACCAGGCCAAGAACAACTACGGTCGCAATCGGGATAACACGCAACCCTCGAAAGCAGGAGAAGATCCTCTGCGCCAGACAATCAACATGATCTTTGGGGGGAATGAAATTAACGGGGTCACCTTCTCAGTCGCAAGAGAGACAAAAGTATCGATAACCCATAATAAGAGACTCCGGGAAGTTGCTGAAGATGACATCACTTTCACGGAGGAAGATGCAGATGGATTGTTGCTACCGCACAATGACACATTCGTAATTTCTTTAAATGTGCTAGACTTTAAAATCAAACGTGTTATAGTGGATCCAGGAAGTTCGGCCAATATCATACAATGGAGAGTATTGGAGTCGGAAACATCATTCCGGCCACAAAACTCCTTGTCGGATTCAACCTCGCGAGTGTGACAATCCGAGGAGAGATTTTACTGCCCACGAACGCTGAAGAGATGGTGACATAGGATATAATATTATTCTGGGAAGACCATGGTTGCACGAGATGAGAGTTGTACCGTCAACATATCATCAGCTGCTGAAATTTCCAACGCCCGAAGGAATTAAACAGGTAAGGGGCGACCAACCGGTGGCAAGGGAGATGAATGCGATTTCGATCTCCAGTAGCAAAGGGAAGGAACACGCGGCATATCAAATATAGGAATCGGCGCCCGCTCCCGAATCGAATGAAGTTAGCCCTTTGGAAGAGGCGTGAATCTTATCAGGTGCTAAGGTATTTGCATGTACCAAAAGAGACAAATGCAACAAAATTCACAGCGGAATAGATCGAGCAAGTTGCATTGTTTGAAGTGTTCTTAGAAAGGAAATTCCACTTGGGGATCGGACTGCACCCCGAGCTCAGGTTTGGCTTTATTAAATTTCTTAAATTTAATGCTGATTGTTTTTCTTGGTCGCATGAAAACATGACAGGTATCCCAACGGAGTTGGCCGTACACAAGTAAAGTTTGGATCCCAACATCCCTCCGGTAAGATAAAAGAAACGCCCTATTGCGGAGGCCAGGAACAAATTTGTCAAAGAAGAGGTAACTCCCTTACTCAAATTCGGTTCGATCCAAGAGGTAAAGTATCTAGACTGGCTAGCTAATGTAGTAGTAGTTCCTAAGAAGAACCATAATTTTTGCATGTGTGTAGATTATAAAGACTTGAATAAGGCGTTCCTGAAAGACTCATTCCAACTGCCAAACATTGGTCAAATGATTGATACTATGACCAGGAACGAGCTAATGAGTTTCCTCGATGCTTATTCCGGGTACAATCAAATTAAGATGAACCCGGAGGATCAGGAAAAGACTTTGTTTATTACAAATTTTGTAACATATTGTTATAATGTGATGCCCTTTGGGTTGAAAAACGGCGGAGCCACTTATCAGCGTTTAGTAAACAAGATGTTTGAAAAACAAATAGGGAAAACTATGGAAGTTTTTATAGACGATATGCTCGTTAAGTCATTGAATGTAGGTGATCACCTTAAGCATTTACAAGAAACTTTTGACATCCTAAGGAAGCATAACATGAAGCTTAACCCCGAGAAATGCGCGTTCGGGGTCAGCTCCGGTAAGTTCCTAATATTTCTGGTATCACAAAGGGGGATCGAGGTAAACCCCGATAAGATCAAGGCCATCGAAGACATTCTGGATCAACTGTCAAGCATAAAAGAAGTCCAAAGGCTCACGGGGAGATTGACCGCTTTGAGTAGATTCATTTTTCGTCCATCAGAGAAATGCCACCATTTCTTCACATTGCTCAAAAAGAAAAACAACTTCGAATGGACCCCAGAATTCCAGCAGGCTTTGAGAAATTTAAAAAGGTGCTTGTCAAGCCCTCCATTACTTTCTAAACCAAAGGAAGGTGAAACACTGTTGGTTTACCTCGCAATATCGAAAGTAGCGGTAAGTATAGTTTTGGTCCGAGAGGATGAAGATACGCAATCTCCCATTTATTACATTAGTAAAATTTTAATGGGAGCAGAAACTCGCTACCCACACTTGGAGAAACTAGCCTTAACTCTCGTAGTCACTGCTCGGAAGCTAAGGCCCTACTTCCAATGTCACCTGATAGCTGTGATGACCATATTTCCCCTATGAAATATCCTTCACAAAACCGAACTCTCACGTAGTCTGGCCAAATAGGTCATCGAAATGAGTGAATTTGACATAGAATATAAACCAAGGACTGCGATTAAGTCACAAGTCTTGGCTGACTTTGTGGCCGATTTCAGTTCGGGATTGCTGCCTCTAAAAACGAAAGAGGCAATCATGGTGTCAGAATTGACATCAGGAGTTTGGACCTTATTCAAGGATGGAGCCTCTAACGTAAAAGGGTCCGGGATTGGCACAGTATTAGTCACGCCTTCGGGAGAAACCCAAAGGTAAGCCATCAGAACAGTCACTTTAACTACCAATGAAGCAGAGTACGAGGCTTTGATTATAGGATTCGAACTAGATGAGGGACTAGATTCTGAGGTCTTAGAAATCAAGTGCGACTCACAACTAGTGGTAAATCAGGTCTACGGTATCTTTGAAACCAAAGAAGAGCGCATGCAACAATACGTGGTAAAGGTCTAGGCTCTACTGGCTCGATTTCGGGAGTGGTCGATTACTCATATCCCAAGGGAGGAAAATGCAGAAGCAGATGCACTGGCTAACCTCAGCGCATCAACGGAAATGAAGGGATCAGAATCCGGGATGGTAGTACAACTGATGCACTCAGTCCTGGATGCAGATAGCTATTACGAGGTAAATACTACTAATTTGGTCTGGGACTGGAGGAATGAGATCATCGATTATATCGAGCATGGTGAATTTCCAAAAGATCTCAAGGGCGTCTCAGGCGCTGCGTGTCAAAGAAACACAATATAGCATTAAAGGAGGACAATTGTACAGAACATCTTTCCAAGGCACGCTGGCCCGATGTTTGGGAGCATCCGAAGCAAATTATATTATTCAAGAGGTCCGCGAAGGGATATGCGGAAACCATTCTAGCGTAGATTCCTTAATGTTAAAACTGGTATGGGCAGGATATTATTGGCCCCGCATGGAACAAGACGCCAATGCTTTCGTACAAAAATGCGATAAATGCCAATGCTACGCACCGCTAGTACATCAACCAGAGGAACCACTACATTCAGTCATGTCTCCGTGGCCGTTCATGAAGTGGGGGATGGACATCGTCGGACCGCTGCCGCCGGCTCCCGGTAAGGTAAGATTTCTTTTAATTTTAATTGATTATTATTCTAAGTGGGTGAAAGCAGGTCCTTAACAGAAGAACGGTGAACGCGAAGTGGTGGATTTCTTATGGGAAAATATAATATGCAGGTTCAGAATATCAAAAGAGATAGCATGCGACAATGGGTTGCAATTTATCGGCGCAAAGATCACAAAGCTCCTTGAAGATTTGAAAATAAAGAGGATCACATCTTCACCCTATCATCCGAGCGCAAATGGTCAAGCAGAGTCAACCAAAGTGATCATACAATACCTCAAGAAAAGGTTGGAAGAGGCTAAAGGTAAATGGCCTGAAGAACTACCCGGAGTTTTATGCCCGGAAAAAAAATGCTTTCTTCTGCCCGGAATCAAAATGCTTTCGGGGAAAATACACCCAAGGCTTCACATAATAAGATGCAAACAGTAAAACTTGCACAAAACACTTAAGCAAAAAGAAGAGAATGAAAAGATTTAAACTTGCATAAATGTTCAAATGAAAGAAAGACTCAAACAATACTTGAGCAAAAGGATGTTTTTATTTACAATAACATACTAAAATGGCACAGATACAAATGTTGGAAAAAGAAAAGAAAAGCTAAACTGCTGCATCTCTAGAATCCGGAGGAAGAGAAGTGTTTGCTCCCCCAGGGGGAGTGGGTAGATCCATTGATGGCTCAACATTTTGGCCCTCGCCAGTTTGGCCTTCAACATCTTTGCCTTCCGCTTCCTATTCAGTTCCCGAAGTTTCTGAACCGGAACCGGAAGAACTGGAAGCATCAGGCTCCACAGGGAGACCACTTTTAGAAGTTAACTCAAGCATACGGGCCTTAGAAATTTTAGCATCGAAGTCAATGATACTAGCTTTGGCCTCTTCTAAGGTTTTTCTCCTTATGTTGTACATAACGTAAGTTTTCTCAACAATGAGGAAAGTCGCTCGGTGCTTAAGTTCTTCTTTTTGTTGGATTATCTCGGCAGAAAGATTTTCCCGGGCGGATCTAACGGATCTAAGGCTAACATCAAGGTCACAGATAGTTGAACTAAAGAGCCTATTATTCTTAAGAGTTTTCCTATACTTCTCCTCCAACTGGTCATGTTTCACCCCCACAACAACAAGCTCTTTATTTTTGGATTTCAAGGTTGCTTCTAAGTTGGTTAATATTTCAGCGAAGGCAGCCTCGTGGTTAGTTACAGCAAGAACGACATTATGGACTTCAGCCCATTTGACCCTGGCTTCGTAAAATTTAACCCTCAGCGGGCCAATCTCTTGGATCAGGGTTATCACTTCTTGCTAGCTTTGCTGCAAACGAGCCTCCAATACAACGGTCTCAGTAGCTTTGACTTCCAATTCTAAGAGGCGAGTGGCAGTTTGCTCCCGCTCGTCCAAACGTTGATCTCATACTAAAGTAAGTTCTTCCTTTTCCCGAATCAAACATTGGAGGCCCTCGGAAGCAATAAATTTGGCCTACAAAGTAAGAAAGGCAAACTTAGGATATTTTCTGGCAAAAGCAAAAAGATTAACAAAGAAAGTAAGGAATGTACCGCTGCGGCGTTGTGCATGACATGGAATTGTTCAACAAGCACTCGAGAGAGAGAGCTTGTATCTTTTTCCAATCTTTCTTTGAAGCCAAAGGCTTCAGATAGTTAGCAAGTTCCATCGGCTGGGATAGCAAATTCCATCCGGTGGAGACCGAGAAAGTAACGCTCATCCTCCTTTGTGTATCTTCTGGGGGGGAGCATAGTTTTGCCCCAGATTCCTATGAACTAGGGACTATGGGAGAAGTACACCCTCTTCATAGGTAGATGCGAGCGATGGATATAATATAGTAGTTGCTGGTGGAAGAGTTGATGAAGGTAGAAATGATGTAGCACTTGCTGGTGTTGGTAAAATGGAGATGAAGATGAAAGAGTTAAAGAGTGAGAAGCAGTTGCAACCAACGTTGTGTTGGTTGTTGGTTGCTAGTCAGTCGAGGATGGAAGGGACCCGGTACTCATCCCGAAAACACCGGGCGCATCGACTGGGACACGGAACTGGGAGTTGACATTTTGCACCATTTCATACTCCCTCTAGAGAGCTGAGACATCGTCCTCGGTTGGTGTAACTAACTTGATAGGTTGAGCATTCTGTTGAGTTGATGAGGATCATTGCCTTCTATGTAGAGAAGCTTCCCCATCACTAGCTTCTCTATTGTCATCGATCATCACAGTGTCTACGACCGGCCCGGGAGGACGGCTAGTCACCACAATTACCGAAGACAACTCGGGGGAAACAGTATTCGCTCTTTTATTCTTTTCCCCGGCAATGGAGAAGCGTCTTCTTTTTGGTTGTTTGTCCACCAGTCGGGGACTCCGTGAAGAAATACTTATGCCCAAAGCAGGCCCAGAGACACCTTTTCGACTAAGCGCCTCCTGAAGCAGCCTCGCCACGTCAGTAGGATCAGCCAAAATATCCTACTCGGGGATGGTAACCGAGCTCACAGGTAGACCTGATTTCAGGAAAAAGGGAGAAAGAGTCAATCAATTTCCTAGTGTAAAAAGCAAAAAAGATATGAGTTTTAGTTACTGAGGTTTTTGGCCTGCCACCCGTATTTAAGGGTCAGTTCTTTCCATGTGCGGGTCTCGGGTGAAGTAACGTCCAAGATTTTATGGACCCTCCGAGCCAAGCCTTCAATCCTAGGTAGAACTGACTGAGTTGCTGAAATGGGGGAAAGGAGGAGGATCAGTACAAATATGAAGGAATTTCTAGTAAAAGGGGTATTAAACAAGGAGCTTATGATGGAAATTCCATGATTCCGGAAAGGATGAAGTCATTGCCGGAATGATATCATTGTTGGCAACAACAATGAATCATTCCATCCACCCGCGATCATTGTCATCATCCATGCTAGATAGTAGAGCATGGTGGCCGCATTTACTGAAGTTTATCATTCCCTCACGGAAGATTTTGGGGGAATAGATTTTCATCATATGAGCTAAGGATAGCTCATCTACCGTCTCTTGGCACAAACGCCAAAGGTAAGCAATCGTCCTTCACACCGAAGGACTTACTTGTGCCAAACACACTTGGTAGCGAAGGCAGAACTCCGTTATAACCGAGTCAAGTTCTCCACTCAAGGAAAACACATCCAAAGTAAAGGGATACAAGTAAAAGTATGTAAAACCCTCCATAGTTAAGGATACCCGCTCTGTCAGATCGGGGGCAAAAATGGTTAGGTCCTGGCAACGACAGTCTTCCTTCACAACAGGAATGCTATAAGGACGGATAAAAGAAAGATACCTACTAATGGCCCATGTATGAGAGCTAGCAGAAGGAGATTTCTCTTCGAAGTCTTTTGTTGTAACATGACTTCTAGGGATAATGGTGCCAACTGATGGAGGAGCAAAGTCCTCGGCTTTGTTCTTGTTCTTTGAAGAACTGTTATTCTTTGAAAAAGAAGCCATTATATAGACGAAGAAAAAGCTTTTTCGTTTGAAGAGAGTTGGAGAAAGGTTGAAGACGGGATGCAAGTCGAATAAAGAGAGTTTGGAGAGTTATAGAGTATGAATGAAAGAGGATGATGCGTATAAGTAAAGGTTTAGGAGGCTAAATCAGTGGCCATGATTACCTCGATAACCGGTAAAGGTTATGCCGAATCATGGGATGGCACGTGTTCGGGACATTAAATGCGGAGAGACGTGTGTCCAATCAACCGCCAGAAGCTTTTCAAAAGGAATCATAGTAGTTCCCTCCAAAAAGAGTGCTTCTACCAACTTCCCGGTGACACAAAGTTATGTCATCGGAAAGTAGGGGGGCTATCTGTATAAGATAAAATATGCGATGCTACGTGGCCGACCAAAAAGAGGAACACATAGAACCTATGACGGGGGATAGCTAAAACCGAAGGCGATTGTCCCGTCTGTCACCGGAAAGAATAATGCTCATAAAGATGCAATAAATACCCTCAGGACGGTATCATTTAATAGAGAATATTCCACGGTATTTAGTGCGATGTCCGTTACAGAGAACTTATGCTCACCGTTACACCCTCTTCAATGGCCCTCATAATTGATATTAAAGAAGAGCATGATCCTAGGACCTTGTTCCCTAGGTGCAACTATAAATAGTGAGCTCTGTTATCATTGTAAAGGACATGATTTTCCTGGCAAACTTACGCTATAGTCAATAAAAAGCTTTACACAATTTCACTTTCTTGTTCCTTGGTTTCATCACTATTGTGCCCGAAAGCTCTGCTTCCGAATCATTATTTTCAAGATTTTATCTTCTTTCCATGTGCGAGTTTCAGGCATAGTAACATCCAAGATCTTCTGGACCCACTGGTCTAAGCCTTCAACCATCGATGGGACCCATCGAGTTGCTGAAACAGGAGAAAGATGAAGGATCAATATGGGTATAGAAGAATACCTAATAAAAGAAATATTAAACAAGGCGCTTACGAGTGAGGTTCCATGCTTTCAGAAATGATAAAGTCGTTGCCGGAATGATGTCGCTGATGGCAACCACAACGAACCATTCCATCTACCCACGGTCCTTGTCATCATTCATGCTAGATAATAGAGCATGGTGGCCACATTTGCTGAAATTTATCATTCCCCCGCGGAAGATTTTGGGGAAAGAAATATTCATCACATGAGCTAAAGATATCTCCTCTCCTGTCTCTTGGCAGAAGCGCCGGAGACAGGCAATCGTATTCCACACAGAAAGACTTACTTGTGCCAAACATACATGATAGCGGAGGCAGAATTCCGAAATAATGGAGTCAAACTCTCCACTCAAAGAGAACGCTCCCAAAGTAAAGGGATACGTGTAAAAAATGTAAAGCCATCCTTGGGTAGGGTCACTCACTCCGATAGATCAGGTGCAACAATATCTAAATCATGGCAGCGACAGTCTTCCTTCACAACAGGAATACTGGAGGAACAGATGGAAAAATGATATCTGACAACAACCTATGTGCAAGGGAGAGCCGAAGGGAATTTCTCTTTGAAGTCTTTTGTTATAACAAGACTTCTAGGAATGATGGAATTCACCGTTAGAGGAGCATCATCTTCGGCTTTGTTCTTGACCTTTGAATAGCTAACATTCTTTGAAGAAGAACCCATTTGGATGAAAGAAAAGCTTTTTTATTTGAAGGGAGTTAAAGAAAGATTTATTAACAGCAAGAAAGATTATAAAATGCTTGGAAACTTATGGAGTATAAGGGAAGAAGGTTGATGCATATAAGTAAAAGTTTTGGCAGCTAAATTCATGGCCATGATTACCTCGATAATCGGCAAAAGCTGTGTTGAATCATGGATGACACGCATTTGGGGCTCATAATAATTCCCACCAAAAGAGTGTTTCTACCAACTTCTTTGTATAGGGTAAAATATGATATGCTACATGGCCGTCCAAAAGAGGGACACATGAAACCTAAGACGGGGGATAGCCAAACCAAAGGCAACGATCCTGTCTGTTACCGAAAAGAATAACGCTCATAAAAATACAATAAATACTCTTCGTCCGGTAGAATTTAATGGAGAATATTCCACAACATTAAGTACTTTCCCCGTTACAAAGAATTTGGCATTTATGTTCACCGTTACATCTTCATCAGTGGTCCTCAGAATTGATATTAAAGAAGGGCACGGTCCTAGGACCTCATTTCCTAGACGTAGCTATAAATAGTGAACTCCGTTATCATTGTAAGGACACAAATATTCTGGAAATCGTATACTACAATCTACTCAAAGCTCTAATCAATTTTACCTTCTTATTTTCTGTTCTTGTTCCTATCATTGTTGCGCCCGGAGGATTCACTACCAAAAGTCTTTATTTCTGTCATTTCATCTTCTTATCAAGGCTAAGTGTTATATATCTCTTCAATTATCTTGTTATTTCAGGATCAAATTAATTCATTTTTCTAGAAACCACGTATAAATTCAACTGTACTATTTTACGGGTAAACAGTTTGGCGCCCACCGTGGGGCCTAAACTGCCATGCAATTAAGTTGATCATTGCCTTCTTTACTAACATGTTTTGATTATTTTGTTTTAGAAAAAATGATAAGAAATGGCAGATAACGGTGTTAACAAGACACACAATACCGAGGTTCGAGGGGATCAACCTCATTTTGAGGACTCAATCAGTGACATGCAATATCCTCGACATGTTCGGGAGACAACTCCCGATGATGATGATGCGGAATCATGTCGTTGACGCGGTAAGAGTACTATAAGAACAACTGGCGATCATTCTAGGTCACCTCACGCAATATGATAAGGTTATGACAAAGTTGAAGCAGGCGTTGTCGGGGGCTTCAAGTAATGTGAATAGGCAAGATCTGGTTCCTCCCGGAGCTCCCGCGAATCAAACAACATAGAGGGTCAACAACAACACCCCGAGGGGCGAAGTTGGATCCGATAGGGCTGGGGGAGCGGATTCGGCCTCAATAACGAAAATGATCCCTTCAAGAATGAACTTTTACGGTTTATGAGGAAAGTGAACGCCCGCATGGACCAAATCCCGGGTGCACCACTGGTGCTGAAAGGTCCGGTCTCAAAGAGGTATACTCAATTACCATACAAGCCAAGTGCGGCACCAAAATTAATCCCAAAGCGGTTTAAAATGCCTGATGTGCCAATGTATGACGGAACTTTAGACCCTCGGGAGCATATTATCACCTATACAACGATGGTGAAGGGAAATAATTTAGCTCCTCGCGAAATTGAATCTGTTTTTCTAAAGAAATTTGGAGAGACTCTCACGAGGGGAGCCTTGACGTGATATTCATTTTTACCCGAGCATTCCATAGACTCCTTTGAGATTCTCGCGGACTCTTTCATCAAGGCACATGCCAGGGCCAGAAAAGTACAAGCCCGAAAGGCCGAAATATTTAAGGTTGCACAAGGAGAGTCTGAGTTGCTACCAGAGTTTGTTACCCAATTCCAGAAGGAGATAATGATGCTCCCGATTATCTTGGATGAATGGGTGGCTGAAGCATTCACCAAGGGACTGAATTCCTGGAAATTGAAGGAAAGCATGCTTGAGTTTTAAGAAACGACATGGGCGGATGTCTACAACCGATACAAATCAAAGATAAGGATCGAAGATGATCAGGTTGGCTTTCCATCGTCGACAAAAGGACTGGAGAAGAGCAGAGAAAAATCAAAAGACGATCTCGACATGGTTAGACGGTCTTCGAGGGGATGGTTTTTGCCCTACGAACGGACTAAAGATCGCGACAGAGGCTTTCGATCAGCGGACAGGTTCGCCATCGATAGAAGGACTGATCGCGGTTGGAACAATAGATCATTACAGGATAAAGAAGCGTCGGGCACGCGGGATCCTTCCTACCCCAAGCTGTCAGAATACAGTTTCAACATCAGTATAGTAGAGTTGGTGTCAGCCATGAGAAACATCAAAGAAGCATTGTTTCCGAAACCAATGAGATTTGATCCTATCCAGAGGGATCCCAACTTGCGGTGTGAATACCACAGGACGAATGGCCACCGGACAGGGGACTGCCAACATCTCCAGGAAGAAATGGAAACACTGTTGAAGAATAGTCATCTTAGAAAATTCTTGAGTGAACGAGTTAAGAACAATTACGGTCGTAACCGGGACAATGCAGAACCCTCGAAAGCAGGAGAAGATCCCCTGCGCCAAATGATCAACATGATCTTCGGGGAGAACGAGATCAACGGGGTCACCTTTTTGGAAGCAAAAAAGACAAAAGTATCAATAACCCATAGCAAAAGTCTCAGGGAAGTCGCCGAAGACGATATCACTTTCATGGAGAAGCACGCAGATGGATTGCTGCTACCGCACAAGGATGCATTGGTAATTTCTTTAAATGTGCTAGATTTTATGATTAAACGTGTGCTAATGGATCCCGGAAGTTCGGCCAATATCATACAATGGAGAATATTGGAGCAAGTTGTGATGACCCGATAAGTCATATTTAAATTTATCATTCAATTCTGTGCTTCGAGACCTTGAATAGCACCATTGAGCATTCCTCGACTTGCGTGCACAGTCCGTATATTTTTCCGAAAAACGTTTATGTGAAAACAATTGATAAAAATGTGAAATAGTGCTTTAAAACTCACTTATGTTGACTTCGGTCAAGATTTTGGGCAAATGGACCCAGATTAGTATTTTGACGGTCCCGATGGGTCCTTATCATGATTGAGACTTGGGCGTATGCCAGAAATCAAATTTGAAAGTCCCTATTTCGAATTATCGCCATGTTGACGAAAACTAGAAACTTAAAGGCTAAAGATTTTCAAAGTTTGACCGTAGATTTGACTTTGTCGATATCAAACTCAGATTGAGATTCCGAGAGTTGGAATAGCTTCATTATGTCATTTGGGACTTACCTGCAAAATTTGAGGTTTATTCCGGATTGATTTGACATGTTTCGGCATGAGTTATAGAATTGAAAATTTCATAAACTCATAAGTCCAAATCGAGTTGTGATTTGTAGTTTCAACGTTGTTAGACGTAATTTGAGACCTCGAATAGGTCCGCATTATGTTACGGTACTGGTTGGTATAATTGAACGAGATCCCGAGTGGCTCGAGTGAGTTTCGAATGAGTTTCGGACCATTTTGGTAAAAATTGACAGGTCTAGTTTTGGTGTTTCGCACCTACGAAGCTTGAACCCCGCTTCTGCGTGGAATTCGTCGCTTCTGTGACCTAAGCAATGGAATGATGCTCCACTTCTATGGAGTAATGTTGCGCAGATACGCAATCGCTTCTGCGAAGGGAGGACCACTTATGCGGTAGCAGACCGCTTCTGTGGTTAGCTCGTGGCTTCTGCGATGTCGCAAGTACGACACTCCTTGCGCAGGTGCGGCCACTGGCATGTCAGCATGGCATCGCAAATGCGAGCCTTGTCTCACAAATGCGAACCTTGTCTCACAAATGCGAGTCTGCAAATGCAAAAATGCTGGACAAAATGCTTAAAATCGGGAGTTTGCCATTTTTACTCATTTTTGAGTTTTTAGTCTCGGATTTAGGCGATTTCAAAGGGATTTTTAATAGGTTCGAACTGGGTAAGTGTTCTTTATCCTATATTTATTATATTTCATGACTCCATACTTACTTACATTATGAATCTGTGAATTTAATTAAAGAAAATCGGATTTTTGTAAAATCTTCCAAAACAATGTAAAATGAAGATTTGAAAGGCAATCCGATGTCGGAATTTGATAATTTTTATATGGTTGAACTCGTATCGGAATGAGTGTTTGGATTCCGTGATTTTTCATCGGGTTCCGAAAGCGAGCTCCACTTTGACTTTTGGTTGACTTTTCTGAAAATAACTTAAATTAAGTCTCTTTCGAATTGTGAATAATTTCTAAAGTTCAAATTGAATTATTGGTAAATAAATTGCTAGGTTTGATTGGTTTGGAGAATAATTTGAAAGGAAAAGCCGTGGTCGAGTGATCACTTGAATTGCGAAACAAGGTAAGTGTCTTGGTTAACCTTGACTTGAGGGAATAGAACTCTTGAACTATATGTTATGTGAATTTTATGTATAGCGACATATAGGCAAGGTGACAAGTGTCTATACGTCGTCAATTTGCATGTTTCCATGTTTTTAAGTATTTCATTAATTACCTTATTTCACGAATTAATTATTATATTAATTGAATCTCTTACTTTTATTGCCAGCTATCATGCCTTAATTGCTACATGCTTATGTGATTTTTGTGCCATAATTGTTATTTGATAATTAGTATTTTATATCTTAAATTGTATATCTTTTCCCTGACTCTACACTTATTTGTTACTTACTCATATTTGTTTCCTACATAATTTATAATTGTTGTATACCTTGTTGTCTAATAGTTTCTTATTAATTGTGGCATTTATTGAAGTAGTCTTACGTATAAGTGTTATTAATTTATTTTGTTGGATCGGGTTGCACGCCACAACAAATTTTATTTTAAGTTATATTGTTGTTGCACGTCGTAACGAAATTTATTTGAAAGATTATATTGTTGGATCGGGTTGCACGCCGCAACGAATTTTATTTTAAGTTTATATTGTTAGAGTGGGTTGCACGCCGCAACAGAATTTAGTTGAAGAATTATATTGTGGGAACGGGTTGCACGACACAACAGAATGAGAAAAGAAAAAAAATTGGTCGTGACTTCTAAATTGACTTCAATTATTGATATGATTTCAGTTAATTGCCTTATTTTGTTCTGTATTTCTCCTTTCTTGTCTTTATTATATACTGCGTACAGATTATAGTGTAGGTGCCCCGTCTTAGCCTCGTCACTACTTTGTCGAGGTTAGGCTCGGCACTTACAGAGTACATGGGGTCGGTTGTACTCATACTACACTCTGCACTTCTTGTGCAGATACAAGAGTTGGTCCCAGTGGCGAACTTTAGATTTGCTCAGATTCAACTATCATAGGAGACTTGAGGTATAGATGCACGGCGTTCGCAGCTCTGAAGTCCCCTTCCACTTTATCTTAGTTGAGTACTTTCTTTCAGACAGCTTTATTTGCATTCAGACCTTTATTTGTATTATTCTAGTAGATCGTGCACTTGTAACACCAGTTTTTGGATGGTATTTTGACATCGTTATTGTTTTGATTTGTTCACTTTAATTTAGACTTTATTCCCGCAGTTTCGTTTCTTTATTATTAATTAAAATGAATAGTTAAAAATTATTATAACGTTAGCTTGCCTAGCAAGTAAAATGTTAGGCGTCATCACGGTCCCGAAGGTGGGAATTTCGGGTCGTGACAAAAGCTAAACTCACCGGAAGCATCATTCCGGCCACAAAACTCATGGAAAGGCCGTGGTTGCACGAGATGAAAGTTGTACCATCAACATATCATCAATTGCAGAAGTTTCCAATGCCCGAATGAGTTAAACAGATAAGGGGTGACCAACCAGCGGCAAGGAAAATGAATGCAATTTCGACCTCCGGTAGCAAAGGAAAGGAACACGTGGCATAGCAATTACAGGAACCGGCGCCCGCTTCCGAACTAGATGAAGTTAGCGAGAGGGCAGAAACATCAGAATTTTATCAGGTGCCGAGGTATTTCTAGGTTCCAAAAGAGACGGATGCAACGAAATCCACAACGGATAAATGTGAGCAAGTTGCATTGTTCGAAGAGTTCTTAGAAAGTAAATTCCACTTGGTGACAGTCCTGCACCCCGAGCTTAGGTCTGGCTTTATTAAATTTCTTAAATCTAATGCCTATTGTTTTTCATGGTCGCATGAGGATATGACAGGTATCGCTACAAAGGTAATAGTACACAAGTTAAGTTTGGATCTCAACGTACCACCGGTAAGACAAAAGAAACGCCCTATTGCCAAAGCCAGGAATAAATTCGTCAAGGAAGAGGTAACTCGCTTACTTAATATCAGTTCGATCTGAGACGTAAATTATCCATACTGGCTAGCTAATGTAGTAGTAGTTCCTAATAAGAGCAATAAATTTCGCATGTGTGTAGATCATAAAAGTTTGAATAAGGCGTGCCCGAAAGACTCGTTCCCACTACCGAACATCGATCAAATGATTGATGCTACGACCGGGCACGAGCTAATAAGTTTCCTCGATACTTATTCCTGGTACAATCAAATTAATATGAACTCGGAGGATCAGGAAAAGACTTCATTTATTACGAATTTCGGTACATATTGCTATAATGTGATGCCCTTCGGATTGAAAAACATCAGAGCCACTTATCAACGGCTCGTGAAAAAGATGTTTGAAAAAAAATAGGAAAATCTATGGAAGTTTATATAGACGATATGCTCGTTAAGTATTTAAATGTAGGTGATCACCGTAAACATCTGCAAGAAACTTTTGACATCCTAAGGAAGTATAATATGAAACTTAAACCCGAGAAATGCGCGTTTGGGGTCAGCTCTGGTAAGTTTTTGGGATTTCTGGTATTGCAAAGGGGAATTGAGGCAAACCCCGATAATATTAAGGACATCTAAGACATCCCAGACCAACTGTCAAGCTTGAAGGAAGTTCAAAAGCTCACGGGGAGATTGGTAGCTTTGAGCAGGTTCATTTCTCGGTCATCAGAAAAATGTCACCGTTTCTTCGCACTACTAAAAAAGAAAAATAATTTCGAATGGACCCCGGAGTGCCACTAGGCTTTGAGAGATTTGAAAAGGTACTTGTCAAGCCCTCTGTTGCTTTCGAAACCAAAAGAAGGTGAAACGTTGTTAGTCTACCTCGCGGTCTCGGAAGCCACAGTAATTGAAGTTTTAGTCCGTGAGGACGAAGGTACGCAATCTCCTATTTATTACGTTAGTAAAATTTTAACGGGTGCAGAACTTCGCTACCCCCATTTGGAGAAAATGGCCTTAGCTCTCATAGTCGTCGCTCGGAAGCTGAGACCCAACTTCCAATGTCACCCGATAATCGTGGTGACCACTTTCTCTTTGCGGAACATCCTTTATAAAACCGAGCTCTCGGGTAGATTGGCCAAATGGGCCGTCGAAATGAGTGAGTTAGACATAGAATATAAACCAAGGACTGCAGTTAAGTCACAAGTCTTGGCTGACTTTGTGGCCGATTTCAGTCCGGAATTATTGCCTCTGGCAACCAATGAGGTAGTAATGGTGTCGGAATCGACATAGGGGGTTTGGACCGTATTTGCGGACAAAGCTTCCAACATAAAAAGGTACGGGCTTGGTATTAATCTCACTTCGCGGGAAACCCTAAGGCAGGCCATTAGAACGGTCCATTTAACTAACAATGGCGTAGAGTATGAGGCTTTGATTGCAGGGCTCGAACTGACCCGGGGACTTGATTCCGAGGTCATCAAAATCAAATGCGACTCACAGCTTGTGGTAAATCAGGTCTACGGGATCTTTAAAACCAAAGAAGAGCGCATGCAACAATATGTGGTAAAGGTCTAGGCTTTGTTGGCGCAATTTTAGGAGTGGTCGATTACTCATATCCCGAGGAAAGATAACGCAGAAACAGACGCATTGGCTAACCATGGATCATTGACAGAAATAAAGGGATCGGATTCTAGGATGGTAGTACAACTGATGAACTCGGTCCTGGATACAGATAGCTACTATAAGGTAAATGCGACTAATTTGGTCTGGGACTGGAGGAATGAAATCATCGATTATCTCGAGCACGGAAAGTTTTTCGAAGACTCCAAAGAGTCCCGGGAGCTGCGCACCAAAGCAACACGATATAGATTCAAGAGAGGCCAACTGTATAGAAAATCTTTCCAATGCCCGCTTGCCTGATGCTTAGGGGCATCCGAAGCTAACTATGTTATTCGAGAAGTACACGAAGGTATATGTGGGAATCATTCGGGCGCAGATTCCTTAGTGCTGAAATTAGTAAAGGTAGGATGTTATTGGACCGCATGGAATAAGATGCCAAAGACTTCGTACGAAAGTGTTGTAAGTGCCAACACTATGCACCACTGGTACATCAACTGGAAGAACCGTTGCATTCGGTTTTGTCCCCATTTCCGTTCATGAAATGGGAGATGGACATCGCCGGGCCATTACCACCAGGCCCCGGAAAGGTAAGATTTCTTTTGATTTTGACTGACTATTTTTCTAAGTAGGTGGAAGCAGGTCCTTATCTGAAGATCGGCGAGCGTGAAGTGATGGATTTCTTGTGGGAAAACATAATTTGCAGGCTCGGAATACCAAAAGAGATAGCATGCTATAATGAGCCATAATATATCGGTGAAACATTCACAAAGTTCCTCGAAGATTTTAAAATAAAGAGGATCACATCTTCACCCTATCATCCGAGCGTAAATGGTCAAGCGAAGTCAACGAACAATGTGATTATACAAAACCTCAAGAAAATATTGGAAGCAGCTAAAGGTAATTGGGCATACCGAAGAATTACCCGGAGTTTTATTGGCATACCGAACAACGGCCAAATCGAGCACATGAGAAACTCCTTTTTCCCTTATGTACGGGGCAGAAGCTTTAATCCCGGTGGAAGTAGGGGAACCTGCCTTGAGATATTTCCAAGCAGATGAAGAATCAAACAATGAAGGAATATTAGTCAACTTTGAGCTACTCGATGAGCGCAGGGACTTGGCGCATATATGAATGGCATCCCAAAAGTAAAGAATGGAGCGGTATTATAATCGAAGAGCCAACCTCCATTATTTCAAAGTAGGAGACTTGGTCCTAAGGAAAGTAACTCAAATCACCCGGGAGCTCAACGCATGGAAGATATGTCCAACATGGGAAGGCCCCTACCGGGTTTTAGCTGTCACCGAGAAAGGTTCATATGAATTAGAGAACCAAGATAGAGAAAAGTCGTCCAGTAACTGGAATGTGGCACACCTAAAAAGATATTATTGCTGATAAACATCATCTGAACTGAAAGTATGTGCTGCACTCTTTTTCCCTTCTTCCAGTTTTTGTCCCAATTGGGTTTTAACGAGGCAGCAACAGAAATCATACTACGAAGAAAGCTCCAACAGCACCAATAAGACCTTTAATAGCAAGGCACACAAGCAAAGGTTAACTCAGGGACGGTTAGATAATCTTTTGCTCTATAGCAAAATTCCCATCGGGAAGCTAAGTTTGCTATCGAGCAAAGGTTACCCGACCGTTCATAAGTACAAACCACTAGAGGGTTGTTAGATAAGTCCTTCGCTCGATAGCATGAATTTCTAAAGGGAGATAAAGTGTGTTACCGAGTTAAGAATTATCTAGCAATTCATTAGTGGGATCCTCGAAGGTACAAGGCTTCCAGTGTTCCAACACTGGAGGAACAATATGAGGATACAACAATAATGACTGCCACGTCGACCGGGGTAGCAAAAATTGGAAACATAGTTGTATCATCGGGACAGGGGACTGCGCGACAAGCCCCATAAAAACAAGTTGTACAAGTTAGCCACAAGTAATGGCAATTTCTTTTTTATCTTGTTTCTTGTCTAACGATGAATTAACTTTGTCATTTGAAAGTTAAACAAGTACTTCAAATGCTAGTATCGTAATGAACAGGAGACGTCCTCTTCAAGAGTATCGTAAACATAAGAGGGCTCTCTTTTATAAGAACCCTCACATTAAAGGGTTGATTTCAGAAGAACTCATGGACGGAATCAAAATACTTTTGAGAAAAATACACCCAAGGTTTCACATAATAAGATGTAAACAGTAAAACTTGCGCAAAACTCTTAAGCAAAAAGAAGAGAATGAAAAGATTAAAACTTGCATGAATATTGAAACGAAGGAAAGACTCAAACAATACTTGAGCAAAAAGATGTTTTTATTTACAATAACATGCCAAAATGGCACAGATACAAGAATTTGAAAAAGAAAAGAAAAGCTAAAGTGCAGCATCTCCAGAGCCCGGAGGAAGAGAAGTGTCTGCGCGCCCAGGGGAAGTGGATAGATCCGCTGATGGCTCAACATTTTGGCCTTCGCCAGTTTGGCCTTCAACATTTTTGTCTTCCGCTTCCTCTTTAGTTCCCGAAGTTTCAGAACCGGAACTGGAAGAACCGGAAGCAACAGGCTCTGCCAGGAGACCGTTTTTAGCAGCCAACTCAAGCTCACGGGCCTTAGCAATTTCAGCATCAAAGTCAATGATACCAACTTCGACCTCTTACAAGGTTTTTCTCCTCATGTTTTACATAGAGTAAGTTTTCTCAATGATGAGGGAAGACACTCGACGCTTAAGTTCTTCTTTGAGTTGGGTTACCTCGGCAGAAAGGCTTTCCCGGGCGGATCTAATGGATTTGAGTCTAACATCAAGGTCGCGGACAGTTGAACTAAAGAGCCTATTATGCTCGATAGTTTTCTTATACTTCTCCTCCAATTGGGCATTTTCACCCCCGCAGCAGCAAGCTTTTCAGTTTTGGAGTTCAAGGCTGCCTCTAAGTTATTCAATCTTTCAGCGGAGATAGCCTCACGATCGGATGCAGCAAGAATGACGTTATGAACTTCAACCCATTTGTCCTTAGACTCTTCAAATTGAACCCTCAGTGGGACAATATCTCGGCTAAGGGTCTCCACTTCTTGCTCGCTTTGATGCAAATGAGCCTCCAATATAGCAGCCTCAGTGGCTTTGGCTTCTAATTCTGAGAGGCGAGCGACACTTTGCTCCCGCTCTGCCAAAAGTTGATCCCGTACGGAGGTAATTTCTTCCTTCTCATGAATCAAGCTCTGAAGGCCCTTGGAAGCAAGAAAGTTGTCATACAAAACAAGAAAGTCAAAACTTAGGATATGTTCAGGAAAAAATATAAGAAATAACAAATGAAGAAAGGAATGTACCGTTGCGGCGTTGTGCATGACATTGTTCAACAAACACTCTCTAGAGAGTGCCTAAATCTTTTCCCAATCTTCCTCTGAAGCTAAAGGCTTCAGATAATTAGCAAGCTTCACCGGCCAGGATAGCAAGTTGCATCCGGTAGAGACCGGAAGAGTAACATTCCTCCTCCTTTGTGGATCTTAGAAGGGGCAACATAATTTTACCCCAAATTCCCATGAACTGGGGACTGGGGAAGATGAACACCTTCTTCGTGGTCAGGTGCGACTGGTAGAGATGATGTAAGAGTTGTTGGTTTTGGTGAAGATGGAGATGAAGCTGATGGAGTTGAAGAGTAAGAAGCAGTTGTAGCAAACGCAGTGCTGGTTGTTGGTTGCTCATCAGCCGAAGACGGAAGGGACCCAGTACTCAGCCCCAAAATACTGGGCGCAGCGACTGGGACACGGAAGCGGGAATTGACATTTTCAACCATATCGTATCCCCCCCCCCAGAGCGCTGAGACATCATCATCGAATGGTGTAACTAACTCAAATGGTTGATCATTCTGTTGAGTTGATGAGGATCGTCGCCTTCAATGTAGAGAAGCTCCCCCATCACTAGCTTCTCCATCATCGTCGATCATCACAGTGTCTATGACCGGCCCAGGAGGAGGGCTAGTCACCATAACTACCGGAGATGACTTGGGGGCAGTAGTTTTAGACCTCTTATTCTTCTCCCCGATCATGGAGGAGTGTCTCATTTTTGGTTGTTTGTCCTTTGGCTGGGGACTTCGCAAAGAAACACTTGTGCTCGAAGGAGGACCAGATATACATGTTCGAGTAAGCACCTCTTGATGCAGCCTCGCCGCATCAGTAGGATCAGCCAAAACGTCCTTCTCGGGGACAATAACAGAGCCCGTGGGTAGACCTGATTTCTTAGAAAAGATAGAAAGGATCAATCAATTTCTTCACATAGAAAACTGAAACAGGGTGAGTCTGAGTTACTATAGTTTTTGGCCTTCCACCCGTATTTAAGGGGCAGTTCTTTCCACGTGCGGGTTTTAGGCGTAGCGACATCCAAGATCTTCTGGACCCACTGATCCAAGCCCTCAACCATCGGTGAAACCCATCGAATTGTTGAAATAGGCGAAAGATGGAGGATCAATATAGGTATAGAAGAATACCTAATAAAAGAAATATTAAACAAGGCGCTTACGAGTGCGGTTCCATGCTTTCGGAAAGGATGAAGCCATTGCCGGAATGATGTCGTTGGTGGAAACTGCAATAAACCGTTCCATCCACCCACGGTCATTATCATCATCCATGCTAAATAACAGAGCATGGTGGCCATGTTTGCTGAAATTTATCATTCCCCCGCGGAAGATTTTGGGAGAATAAAGATTCATCGCATGAGCTAAAGATAGCTCTTCTCCCGTCTCTTGGCACAAGCGCCAGAGACAGGAAATTGTCCTCCATATAGAAGGACTTACTTGTGCCAAACATACCTGATAACGGAGGCAGAATTCCGCAATAACGGAGTCAAACTCTCCACTCAAAAAGAACGCACCCAAAGTAAAGTGATACATGTAAAAATATGTAAAACCCTTCTTGGGTAGGGTCACTTGCTTCGATAGATCAGGAGCAACAATATTTAAATCATGGCAGCGACAGTGTTCCTTCACAACAGGAATACTGGAAGAACGGATGGAAGAAGGATATCTTCCAACAGCCCATGTGCGAGGGAGATCCGAAGGGAATTTTTCTTTGAAGTTTTTTGTTGTAACAAGACTTTTAGGAATGATGGAATCCACTGTTGGAGGAGCAGCATCTTCGGCTTTGTTCTTGCCCTTTGAAGAGCTAACGTTCTTTGAAGAAGAAGCCATTTGGATGAAAGTAAAACTTTTTTGTTTGAAGGGAGTTAAAGAAAGGTTTATTAACATCAAGAAAGATTTTAGAAAGCTTGGAAAATTATGGAGTATAAGGGAAGAAGGTTGATGCGTATAAGTAAACATTTTGGCGGCTAAGTTCATGGCCATTATTGCCTCGATATTCGGCAAAAGATGTGCTGAATCATGGAATGACGCGTGTTCAGGGAATTAAATACAGAGAGACGTGCGTCTAATCAACCGTCAGAAGCCTTCAGAGGAGATTATAGTAATTCCCGCGAAAAGAGTGTTTCTACCAACTTCCCGGTGATACCAAGTTATGTCACCGAAAAGCAGGAGGACTATTTATATAGGGTAAAATATGCTACGTGGCCGTCCAAAAGAGGGACAAGTGGAACCTAAGACGGGGGATAGCCAAAACCGAAGTCAATGGTCCCGTCTGTCACCGGAAATAATAACGCTCATAAAGATGCAACAAATACTCTTCGCCCGCTAGTATTTAATGGAGAATATTCCACAACATTAAGTATGTTTCCCATTACAAGGAATTTGGTATTTATGCTCACCGCTACATCTTCATCAATGGCCCTCATAATTAACATTAAAGATGGGCACGATCCTAGGACATCTCTTCCTAGATGTAGCTATAAATAATGAGCTCTGTTATCATTGTAAGGACACGAATTTTTTGAAAAACCCATACTACAATCTACTCAAAGCTCTAAGCAATTTTACCTTCTTATTTTCTGTTCTTGTTTTTATCATTGTTGTGCCCGGAGGCTTCACTACTAGAGTCTTTATTTCTGTCATTTCGTCTTCTTATCAAGGCTAAGTGTTATATATCTCTTCAATTATCTTGTTATTTCAGGATCAAATTATATATATATATATATATATATATATATATATATATATATATATATATAAATATAAAATTCGTGCAAATATCAAGCGTGCGTAAAGGAGACTTTTATATGTTTTTCTCTTCTCGTTTAATGATTATGATTCCATTTGAATTTCTTTCTTTTCGTACAACATAAAGTAAGCAAGAGTAGGGAAATCATTTCTTGTTTTCCTTTGCCTAGTATTTTAATCACAAATATTAGTAGTACATGGTCATCATCCTTCATTCATTTGTATTTGTACCGAATGATTAAAATACCATCAGATTAATAAGTCACTTGCCTTTTTGTCTTGAGGTGAAGAGTTCACGAGCGTGAGAAATCAAACAGAAGAAATAGAGTACCAGTTAAGAAAAGAAGGCTGAAAATGATATCATGAACATGTTAACTTAAATTAGACCCTTCACTTACTATTTCTTTGGGCCCAGCCATTTGATCACAAAATAATTTTCATTTTGGTTTTGGGAGGGGGGAGTCGGAGTAAAACTTTATTCGCATTGTAGGGTTTACACCACCAAAAATACATTTATTAACCACTTAACTATAATTAAATAATATATAAATTGCTTTAATTAATAACTATATATTAAAATCGAATTATTTGGTTTAACATGCATAAATACGAATACCGTTGAGGGGTAATTGACTAATTGGAACGCTGATTAAGTATGTAGTACGGTAGTTACACATAGGCGGAGCCACCTATAACCAATGGGTGTCAACCGATACTCCTTCGTCAGAAAATGATAATGTTATTATGTAAAAATTATGTTTTATACATATATATTATATGTTGAATCCTTTAACTTTTTGTGTATTGAATTTGTTATATTTTGACATATGTTAATGAAAATCTCAGCTCCCCTTCTACTCGTGTTTTAACTTTTTCATAGACTCCGTCTCCTAGAATTAATTAGAAGTGGCCCATTTTGATACTAACCATTTACATAATTCCTAGAACTAGCTGCTGTTTCATCTTTCTTTCTTCCACCTCTTTTTGCTTGGCCGCTTTCGGAAATTTTGAAATCAATCCCTATACTAATCTCTTGATATTTTCCTTGTACTATTCCACAAAGAGTAGACTGACTCGATGTTTGCACCAGGTAGATAAACTATACTAATAATTATAATCAATTATTTATAGTTGATAAACTTATACCATTAATTGTTATAGCAAGTATTTAACTAAAGTTAATATAAGCTCTTGATATAAAGTCGTTTGACAGAGAACATTTTACCTTTGAAAGAGAGACTTTTTGAATCTGATAAGTTGAATCGAATAAGTTAATCCTCGAGCCTTGTATACTTCTAACTTCAATATTGAATGGTATCCTAGATTCTAGTGTTATAGGCTCTTATTCCTATATTTCAACGGGCATGGTATTATCGAATTGACTCATCTACAGCTACTCTTACATTTTTGTAAACTCGATATACTTCTACACGTTCTATCTTTAGAAGATCTCATTCATAGTACCAGCTATTTTTAACTTTAGGTTTGCTCCCCATACCACCTCATAAGCTTGAATGAAGTTTTCCGCTTATGATTTTGGCATAGAAACCTGTAGAAAAAAGTGAACAAGTGTAAAGTTTTGCTGCACTATAATATGATGTACTGATCAAATCGAAAGAAGCAAAAAATTAGCAAATGAGTAAGTCTATGCTCTATCAATGTTCCTCGAAATATTATTGTAGGACTCTGGGCCGGCTTAATGGCCGAGCAAGTAAAGCCGTTGCTTGAGGCCCCTTATTTGTAGGGCCCCACAATTTTCTAACAGTTAAACATTTGTCCATTTGATTTTAACAAAAAAAGTATTTGAAAAGAAAAAAAATACAAGTTTCAAGAAAAGGGGGCGGTTGAAGAACAATTGGAAAAAGAATATATTTTTGGGATCCATACCTTATTTATGCGTGAACATTCCACAATCTTGTCTCATTTATGTACCATCATTATTATAAATGGGCTCACATTCTTTTTATCTCTTTTTATCTTTCTCTTCAAAAGTCTATTAACTTTTATTCTTCTATTGTTCATTTGGCATTCTCTACATTCCAATCTCATTGAGTCACTATCACAAAATAAAAGAGCAGATCACAAGTACCATCTATTTTATTTGTTCTCAAGTATTTTGGCGTTAAATCAAGAATTTTAAAGTGGCAAAAGCTTATCAAATTATCTATTTGTTGAATCTCGTTTGATTGTTCTATATTTTTATTATTTGCATCTACTTTTTAATTTTTTTTGGATATATTTTCTTTGTAAGTATATATTATCTTTTTAGTTATTTATTAGAGTTTTAATATGTCAACTAGAAAATATGAATCCGGATATTCAAAACGTCAATTAAAAGTCACTCTGATATTGATGTTCGAAACATAATAGTCACTCTGATATTGATGGTTTAGACTTATTTTTTGAATTAAAAGTTTTAAGGAAAATAATACATGTAGAAGATGATACTCTAATTGATATACTTAATCATATAAAAAGACTTGATTCTTTTCCAAATTCTT
Organism: Nicotiana tabacum; assembly: GCF_000715075.1. NCBI lineage: Eukaryota > Viridiplantae > Streptophyta > Magnoliopsida > Solanales > Solanaceae > Nicotiana > Nicotiana tabacum. The sequence continues at coordinate 99,829,779 of NC_134103.1, read as the reverse complement.
ATATTGCTTATAGAATAATGTTAACAATTCCTGTATTGCCTCACGGAAAGAAGTTTTTCAAAATTAAAATTAATAAAATCTTACTTAAGATCAACAATGTCGCAAGATAGATTAAATGGATTAGCTATATTATCAATTGAACAAGATAGATTAAATGGATTAGCTATATTATCAATTGAAAAAGAATTATTAGAAAAAATCGATTATAAACAAATTATTAATAATTTCGCATCTCAAAAAGCTAGAAAAATAAATTTCAAATAAAATTATTAGTTTTCTTCTACAACAAAAATCTTATGACCCCTTATTGAAGTTTGGCTTTAGGCCACAAATATCATTGAGCCGCCACTCATAAGTTTTAATGTGACAATAGAGGCGGAAATTACTTTTGGCTATGAGTCCATCTTGACAAAAACTTTCATAACGAAATATAGATATACATGCAAAAATTTACTAAAATCTTAATAAATGTTAGATTTAAATACAGTAAGTTCAATTCAAGGCTGAACCAGTTAAATTCAATCTGGATCCTCTGGCCACAACAACATATTACCCCTCTATTTAAAAACGATTGACGCATTTTCTTATTTCTTTAATAAGAAGCATTTATAGCCACACAAATGTTATGTTACGCGGCGCCTTCCTGAGATTCCTTGGAAGGGCGACGTAAGTCTAAGAAATCGATGTCCATGTAGTTATTATCTATCAACTGATGTCCCCTCCATACGCTAGACGAGATTGTCAGTGTCGTACGGAAAAACCAATGTCAAGAGCAATTGAGAGAACAGAAAAGAGAATTAAGAATGAAAGAAAGCTTGATTGCATTAATGAAAGCTATTACAGAAAAGCAATACGGTGGCAAGGGGGAGAGACACCAGTACAGAGAATTATTTGCTTGCTGGAAAGTTTGATTGCTTGATCCCCTCTAATAGTGCTAAAAAAAAAATAAACCAAAGTTACAAGACCTGACCTAACTAAGCTAGAGAGACAAAATGGAAATACATGAAATAAAACTACTCTATATTTATAATAAAAAGGACTTAGATTCCTACAAATTAGAAGTCGGTCTGTTGGCAGCAACCTTGTCTTAAGCATCAGAGTCTGCGTGCGTGGCACTGTCTACACGAGTGACGCTATTGGCATCTGCTTGCGGCTAGGCGCTGGCGAGGGCTATCGGTGGGGCGATATAGGCACAGGCGCAATTATCACTTGGCGCGGCCAAGACCACGGAGCCGACCATGGCGTTAGGCGTTGGGAGTTTTGCCAGGACGCCATGGGGCGCGTCCAAGGGGTCATGGGGCATGACTGGAAAGCTACCCATGACATTCTCCCCCACCTGAGTTGGCAACGTCCTCGGCGCCTTACTTGCAAACTAATCATCGATCAGGCTCTTGTAGGCTTTGAGGTTTGTTCTTCTCTCTCAAGTATTCTTTTTTGCATCACAACCCTGCCATTTCACCAAGAACTCTTGGTGATCTTTCCTTGAAGCATGATCCACTCGATCATCAAGAATAGCTTCTACCCGCCTTTTTCCCGATTGAATTAGGGCCTCGAATACTGGGTATTGTGAGTTGTCTCCATGAAGGATCCTCCATGTTTTCCCGAAAAGGTTTCGGAAGACTAACATGGAAGACTGGATGAATCCTCCACCAGGCTGGGGTATCCACCCAATATGAAACTTTCCCAATGCGCTTCTCAATGGACAAAGGTCCAATGTATTTTTGCAATAGACGAGGGTCATGAACCCCTGCAAACAAGTAACGCTTTGGAATTTTTACCATCACTTTGTCTCTTACTTAGTATTCAACAAAGTGACGATTTTGATCAACATGCTTCTTCATCCGCTTTTGAGCTTTGACTAGATAGCTCCGCACTATCTCCAAATTTTGCTTCCATTCCTTCAAGAAGCTAGTAGCTCGAGGAGATTTTGACATGTTTGGGACATTCACGGTATGTGGGAGTAGAGGTTGTTGTCCGGTAATAATTTCAAAAGCGTTTTTATTTGTACTAGAGCTCTTTTGTGAATTGAAAAATAGTTGAGCAGCATCCAGAAGCTTCACCCAATTTTTCTGCATTCCGGTAACAAAATGGCGGAGATATTTCTCCAGCATGCCATTGAACCGCTCCATCTAGCCATTAGATTGCGAATGAAAACTTGAACTATGGCTCAGTTTGGACCCGAGGCACTTAAAGAGCTGAGTCCAAAAGTTGCTAGTGAAGCGAGAATCGCGATTACTCACGATGTCTTTAGGCAGACCCCAATATTTGAAAACATGAGAGAATAAGAGTTGAGTTGTATCTCCTGCTGATATATATTGTGGGGCAGCTATAAAGGTAGCATACTTGGAAAACCGATCTAACAACTAAGATAGTTGTGAGATCTCCGACCTTAAGTAGCCTGGTGATGAAATCCAGTGAAACGCTTTCCCAAGGTCTCTTTGGAATAGGCAATGGCTCCAACAGGACTGTTTGTGTCAAGCGGTCTGACTAGTCTTTCTGGCATACTAAGCAGGTCTTTACATACCGAGCAACATCATCAGCCATTTGAGGCCAATAATAAGCACGGCGCAATAAGCCATACTGCATTTTTCACCTGGATGGTCGGCCCACAAAGTATCATGGCATTCCATCAGAAGAGTCCTTCGCAGATCTCTTCCTTTAGGAACATAAATTCGGTTCCCTTTCACTTTCAGGAACCCATCTTCCTTGTCCTACCAAGTCGACCAAATACTGTGTAGCGGGATCCTTTGGGAGTAGATCTTGTATCTGGTCTCTTATAATGGTGTCCACTTAGGTCCCCCTTAGGGTGGCGAGTAGGCACACCGACGCGAAGTCGTCCCTTCGACTGATCGCATCAGCAACTTGGTTGGTCTTCCCGCTCTGGTACTCCAGGTTGAAGTGAAATTCTGCTAGGAGTTCCTGCCAACTGGCATGTCGGCATTCAGCTTTGGCTGGGTCATGAAATGGCTAATAGTTGTATTGTATGTCTTGACCACGAACGGGTTTCCCAGCAGATAGTGCCTCCAAAGGCGTAAGCAATGGACGACAGGCAATAATTCTTTTCGTGAGGGACATAGAGTCGTTCTGCATCCTTCAACTTCCAGCTCTCGTATGCCACTGGATGCCCCTCTTGTAGCAAGAATCTACCCAGAGCATAGTCAGAGTCATCAGTCTATACTTCGAATGGCTTGGCCAAATCAGGAAGGTCCAAGACGGGGCTACTAGACATAGCCGCTTTCAATGAGTTGAAGGCTCCCGCTCGCCTGGGACCCCAATCACAAGCCGTGACTTTCTTCATGAGTTCTTTCAATGGAAATGCAATGAGAGAGTAATCCTTCACAAATCACTGATAAAAGTTGCACAGGCCAAGGAACACCCTCAAGGCGTGGATATCCTTAGGCGGCGGCCAATCTATGAAGGCCTGAATCTTTTGTTGGTCCATATTTATCCACCCTTCCTCGATGACATGTCCGAGGAAGTCAATCTGTGTTTGGGCGAATGCGTACTTGGACAGCTTCACATACAGTTTGTTCTCCCGCAGTCGAGCTAGGACCTTCCGCGGGTGCAGCAAGTGTTCCTCCGATGTATTGCTATATATCACAATGTCGTCCACGTAGACTACTTTGAACTCGTCGATGTACTCTCGGAAGACTTGGTTCATCAATGTGCAAAATGCGGTTGGAGCATTAGTCAAGTCGAATGGCATGACCAGGAAGTCGTACAACCCTTATCTTGTCACACAATTTGTCTTGTGTTCATCTCCTTCAGCAATTCGGACTTGCCAGTAACCTGTCTTCAAGTCTATTTTGGTGAACACAGTGACACCGCCCAATCTATTGAACAAGTCTACCATTAGCGGGATAGGGTACTTATTCTTCACGGTGATTTTGTTTAGGGTCCGATAATCCACACAGAGTCGTAGGGTGCCATCGTGTTTCTTTTGGAATAGCACAGGGGACCCATAAGGGGACTTGGAGGGCACAATGATCCATGTGTCTAGAATTTCCGTCAACTATCTCCGAAGCTCGGTGAGCTCGGGTTGTGACATTTTGTAAGGTGCCCATGCGGGTGGCTTCACACCCAGCACCAACTCAATCTCACGGTCAACAGTGCGCCTATGCGAGAGTCGCTTTGGCATTTCCTGTGGCATGGCATCTTAAAACTCCAGTAGTATCTCCTTCATGGGTGCAGGAATGAGGCCCGAGGAGCGCTCCAGATCTTCAATACATAGGGTAGCCAGGAACATAGGTTCATGTCTTTTGACTCCCTTCTTCAACTGCAAGGCCGAGATGTTCTTAACGGCCATCTTTATGGTTGTGAAGGGAATAATATAGGGCTTGACCCTATTTGCTCCCATCATCAGTAGCATGTCGGCATAAGGCACTGGAATGGTGTTGGTTTGCCTCATGAATTCCAGCCCAACTATCAGCTCAAAGTCATCTATGATCACCATGCGCAAGTTGACTTTTCCTTCATAAGGACCAAGCTTCATTGGCACTCCTTTGTCTATTCCACCCACCGGTTGAGGCGGTAAGTTAATAGCCTTGACATGACCTCTGCCCTTCCCCACAACTAAACCAAGGTGTTCCACCTGAGTTGAGGTTAAGTAGTTGTGAGTAGCGCCCGTGTCTATCATCGCCCGAAAGGGATTTCCATTAACGTTCATCTCGACGAACATCAAGGTCCTCCTTTGGTTAAGAGGAGTCCCCTCATCTGCCTTCTTTTTCCCTTTCTTGGTCGTCGGGCATGGGTCCTTCTTCTTATAGATACCAGCACTGGTCCCCGCTAAGGCCTAAAAAATAGAACAAACAAGTGTATTGAAGGCACTTATTGGTTCGGTCTGTTCAGCATCATCTGTGTCGTCATCCGTCCCATCATCAAAAAATTGATGGGCGTTCATCTGTGCATGCAGGCATACATTGTTCCAATGTGGCCCGCCGCAATGACGACATCTTGAAGGGGGTTTCCTCCCCATATTGTTCTTAAAAGATACAACACTATTGATGCATGAGGAAGGAGCCTTAGATTTGGTAGCACTCTGATCTCCTCCACTTTTTCTAGGGCCACCATTGCCAGGATGGCCCTCTTTGTATCCCCCTGGGATAGACGGTTGAGGCCTATCCTTCCGAGCTTCCACTTGATAGTCCCCAAGGAATTCTGCTGCTTGGATCGCCTTGGGTAAAGTGTTTACTTTTTGTCTTTGTAGTTCCATACGGGCATAAGGTTTCAAACCTTCCAGGAATATGAAGAGTTTGTCTTTGTCCCCCATATCCCGTATATTCAGCATGAGCGCGAATAATTCTTGCACGTAATCTCGCACTGACTTGGTCTTGGCGGAGCTCCCATAACTTTCTCCTTGTATTGTACTCAACATTTTCGGGGAAGAATTATAGGTGTATGAATGCCTTCAGTTCAGCCCATATCTTGAGAGTAACTTCATCGGCCCTGATGGCTTCGTATTTCACCCGCCACCATAGTTTAGCATCACCCTGAAGATACATGGCAGCAATTGCTGTCTTTTTCGCTTCTTCTAACTCCCCACGGCATCGAAGTACTGTTCGATGTTGAAGATGAAGTTCTCCACTTCTTTGGCACTCCTAGCCCCATTGTATGGTTTTGGCTCAGGAAACTTAAGCTTTTGTGGAACAGGGGTGAGGTTCACAGTAACCCCCGATATGGCTTTTGCCTCCTCGAAGTAGGATTGTAGTGCGGAATTGACAACATTGAGTTGGCCTATCAAGTTGTCTATAGTTTGCTGCATGGCAGTCACCCTGTCTGCCTCTTGTGCCCAGTAGGCTAAATCCTCGGCACTCTCCTGTTGGAGGCCCTCAAATTTACCAAACATTTCGGCTGCCTCTATGGCTGCCGTTTGTCGGTCTCCCTTAGAGTCGCGACTGATGTTCGTAATGTCACCTTCCGCCTATCGCATTCTGCAGTCCAGGTCGCCCAACCTTTGCACTAAGTTGGTTCTTAGATCAGGCACCGTATCCATGATGGGTCGTAATACGTCAACCATCTCTTCGAGGGTCGTAATGTGGTCCCCATGATTCACCATGGTTAGAAATGGTGATAATGGCATTGTGTTCCCACATCTGATGTCGAGCCTAGGCTCTGAAACCAACTGTTACGCGGCACCATCCTGAGATTCCTTGGAAGGGCGACGTAAGGCTAAGCAACCGATGTCCGTATAGTTACTATCCGCCAACTGAGGGCCCTTCCATACGCTAGACGAGATTGTTAGTGTCATACGAAAAAACCAATGTCAAGAGCAATTGAGAGAACAAAAAAGAGAATTGAGAATGAAAGAAAGTTTGATTGCATTAATGAAAGCTATTACAGAAAAGCAACACGGTGTCGAGGGGAGAGACACCAGTACAGAGAATTGTTTGATTGCTTGATCCCCCCTAATAGTGCTTAAAAAAACAAATCAAAGTTACAGGACTGACCTAACTAAGCTAGAGAGACAAAATAAAAATACATGAAATAAAACTACTCTATATTTACAATAAAAAGGACTTAGATTCCTACAAAGTAGAAGTCGGTCTGTTGACAGCAACCTCGTCTTTAGCATCAAAGTCTGCGCATACAACATTGTCTGCGCGCGCAGCACTGTCTTTCAGTGTTGCACTATCTGCCCGCGCGGCGTTGTTGGCATGTGGTTGGGCGCTGGTGAGGGCTATCGGTGGGGCAACATAGGCACATGAGCGCTTATCACTTGTCACGGCCAAGACCACAGGGTCGACCATGGCACTAGGCGTTGGGAGGCTTACTAGGACGCCATGGGGCGCGTCCAAGGGGTCATGGGACATGGCTGGAAAGTCGCCCATGGCAGTTATGACAGGTTTCAGACCACAAGTTTCAAAAGCTTTACAACCACACAAATGTTATGGCTTATTTAAGACCACATATCTCAAAAGTCTTTCCTGTTTAGTAAAGTTTGTGTCAAATCAAACTAAAATAATCTTTTTGAAATGGAGCGAGTAACCCTTTCAAATTAAACCAGATGTGTTTGTGTATGGGCTATTGGAATTAGACTTGGGCTTTCCAACCCCATGACAGTTGTTTGGTCGCTAAAATATCGAGTCAGATGCATGTCAAGCCCAATTCTTCAAAATCAATTCCTTATACCAAGTTGGGAGAATAATTCTAATACCATTACTAACATATAAAAATGGTTAGCGGTCATCCAACTAATTTTTAATTTCATAAGTTATTTATTTTTTGTTACTTAAAGTTGTGAAAGTTTATTATTGTCACTTAAAAATCACTATGACTCAAACCCTATTAAAATTTTACCAAAAATCTGACATGATATAAATTTTAATGAGAAAAATCAATAAATACATGTCACATCAGCTTAAATGGATCATACCCAATTTAAACTCATTTTTTCTTAAACTCGATTTGACATGTAACCCAAATGGGTTAATAAAATTTCAGTAGTTTTTTGGGCTTATGAATGTTAGATGTTGCCAAAACATACTGTGGGTTTAGTAATTGGGAAAATTATCCAAACTGTCACTCTATAAATTTTCCCAACCAAAAATAGCCCAAAATAAAATATCTACTAAAAAAGCCCCAAATATCATTTTAAGCCGAAATAGTTTCATTTAATGTAAGTTTTTTTATATCCGTTATTTTTGTTTTACAGACATTGTTCTCTCTCATCTCTAAGTTTTCACTCTCTCTCTCTCTCTCTCTCTCTCTCTCTCTCTCTCTCTCTCTCTCTCTCTCTCTCTATATATATATATATATATATATATATATATATATATATATATATATATATATATATATATGTAATTTTTTGCTAAATTGAACCAAAATTGTTGAAATTGACGACAAAATAAGATACATTTGCGGTTATTTTCGTTTGATTCCAGGTAATTTGGAGTAAAAAATATCTTGTTTTGTATATTTATTTTGGATTGCATGTATTTTTGGAGAAGCGATGTTGCTTTTTTTTAGGCTTTTGCGACTGAATTGTTTATATAGAGTTCATTGTAGGTATCTGTTATAGATGATTTTGTTAGTTTTGGTTGAGTTTTGTATCAATTTCTTCACAAAATTGTGTAATTGTTTGTTCGTATAAATGTTTTTAAAAAAATTTCTCATTCAGCGTAGTTTCAATTATGAAACAGAGCAATATGACAAGACAAACTCGTTCGATGAGTTCATCACCTTATCCAAAGCCGGTTTCAATAGAGAAATCGAGAAGCATGAGAAGACAAACTAGGTCGATGAGTTTATCTCCTTATTCAACCCCGGTTTTAGTTGAGAAATCGATTGATGAACGAAATATGGGAAGACAAAATCGTTCTGATAGTGTAAAAGTGTTAGAATCTCGAAATGATGTTGTTGGACAATTTGAGAAAAAAGAGCAAAAGGGTTAGAGTAATTGGTGTTGAAGGTAAAAGAAAATGTGTCGTGGAGGACGAAATGAATTTGGGTGTCAAACCAAAAAAAAAAAAAAGTAAGCTTCAGAAGACAAAAAAAGTTAAAATTCCTGACAAAGTTTGTAAGGTACATACAATTTCAGTTATATTTTTTTCAATTGTTGAATCTTGTTTTAAAATTGGATTTAGTTTGTATTTGTTTGTTGTTAATTTGTATCATTTATTTATAGCCTTGGAAGCTTTATATTCCAGTTGGTGAGCCTTTTCCTGTTATTCATTGGACATCATACACTAATGTGGATATCGTATCAATTTTACAGTCAAAGTTGATTGATGTCCAGCTTCAAATATTTAGGGAAAGCTGTTGTGGCTATTTCTTTAATTTACCTCGAGTTGCTATCGAGGCACAACTAATTCGTTCTTTAATGTTTAGGTAGTTGGTCAAGGTAAGTGTGATCAAATTTATGTGAAATTGAATGACAAATGTGTTTTATGTTTTGGTCTTCGAAAATTTGGTGTTGTAAGTGGTTTAAACTATTGTGGCAATGAACATGTTGAGGGTAACTTCAGTAGACCCAATAGGTTGGTGGATACTTATTTTTCTGGTTTTGAAGCGGTATCAAAGAAGTCGCTTATTGATTGTTTTGAAAAGAAGAAATGGAAGTCTGATGAAGACGCAGTTAAGATTGCAATCATTTATTTCATAAAAATATTTTTAATATTCACTCAGGCTCAAAAGACATTTATAAGTAAACGTGATTTCCATCTTGTCGAGAGTGGTGAGTATGTGTCCTTTCCCTGGGGTAAGATTGCGTTTCGAGCTTTAATAAAGTCGATGAAGGACAAGTTGAGGGAAAAGTCTGAGTTTTATAGGATTGGTGGATTTCCTCTTGCACTACAGGTGTGGTTCTATGAATGTTGTACTGTAGTTGATAAAAATTTTGTTGTTCACATTGGAGATCATACATCACACATATTGAATTGGGAAATGATAGACAGGCCAACGCGTGAGGACTTCTCTACTAGTTTCTTCAATAACACAGGGAATAAGGTACCAGCTTTTATGTATTGATGGGTTATACATATATGATACACCGTAACTCATTGTGATACATCAAATATATAGTTTTTATACATCTTTGGTACATCTAGGGTTGAACCACTTTTTGTTACATTTGCAGTTTAAAAATATTTCTCCTAAAATTGAAGAGCTAAGGATATTTACTTTGCATGTTGAAGTTAACGATGAGTATCAGAAATATTTGACATCACGTAACAAGGGAAAACTTCATATTGATGATAGCGATGATTTTGTCAAGCCACCCTCGAAACAGATTAAGGAGCATGTCCCACCAAAAAAGGCGACGGGTGTCCAACCTGTTGATTATGACTGTGAGTTGCAGAAGTTGAAAGTTGATGTTAAACAGGTTTTTATTGGTCTTTTATATATATTTGTTTTTGAAAGTTTTGTTAAAAATGTATATTCAAAGTCTATTATTTTTCTTACTCCTTCCGTTTCAATTTAGATGGGGTAGTTTGACTCAGCACGGAGTTTAAGAGAAAAAGAAGAATTTTGAAACTTGTGGTCTTAAAATCTTAAGGGATAAAAGCTTTGTGGGGCCACAACATTTGTGTGGTTATAAAAGCTTCCCATTAAGGATAAAATGGGTAAAATAAAGAATTTAAAGTTGAATTATTTTCAAATTTAGAAATGTGTCATTTATTTTAGAACAGACTAAAAAGGAAAGTAGCTCATCTAATTTGAAATAGAGGGAGTATTTATTTCCTTTTATAGCTTCATAAGCAGTTAAAGTCCTTAATGGAACATATTTCTGATAAATTCAAGGAAATTTTTGAGTTGATAAATTTCAAGGTATGTGTTTCTTTTTCACTGTGTATTTCCTTTTATTTTTTAGTTAACTTACTATATCTTTTTTTTTAAAATAGCTTGGTGCAAGCGAAGATAAATATGGTGCACATCCAGAGGAAGACACCAGTGGTCGTCAAGACAATAATGATTTTGTGAGCAATATGGAGTTTGGTGGCAATGAAGATGTTGACATGGATGGTTGTAAGGTGTGTTTAGTTGTGCATTCTGCCCTTTTTCTTTTTCTTTTTTTTGTTGTTTTTGATAATTCGATTCTTTTTAAAACAAAATAGGTCTGTGGAAGTGAAGGCAAAGATGTTCCACATTCTCAAAGAGATACTAGTGCGCATCATCGTAACAACATTGTGCTCGATGAAGCAGATCGGTTAGGTGTCAATATCATGGAAGAATCTTCTAGTGGTGTCCATATCACGTTCATTGCTAAAGTAACTTTCACACCAAATGTAGCGCATGTTGGCACTATTGGTGAGACTGCAGATGAGGCGACATGGGAGATGGAGGCAGAATCTGAGAAAGAAATGGTTCCCAAATCTCAAACCGGCATTGTTTGTGTGACTGCAAGTGTTGATGAGGCGGTAGGGGAGATGAAGGAACAATCTGAGAAAGAGGTTCTTGAATCTCATATTATTCTGTACCATCCTGAATTACTTCCTGAAGTTTCACCGCAAATTGAAAAAAGAAGAGATGTCATGCAAAGGTCGTGCAGTCGTATTTGATTCAGGATCCAGTAGTGGTGGCGTTGCAGCGAAAGAAAAAAACTAAATTTATGTTGTTAAGCATCCTTTTCAAAGCAAAATCGGAACTCACGTTAACAGCTCTTTGTTGAATGTATTTGTTGCATGGGTGAAAGAAGGGAAGAAGTATGTTTCCAACTTCTGAGTTTTGTTCAGTTTTATATTTTAATATATTGTCATTTATAGCATTATTTTATATCAAATCACTATATCTCTTTTGTGTATATATGTTACCATGAATGAAATTTACCCGAACCATGTTAGTAAACTCAATCTTGCTTATGATCTTGGTGTATATCTTGTTGAAGACAAAAAATAGTTTCACACTTTGGCATATAATGGTCAGCCTTTGGATGACTCGGTATGTAAGAAGTTACTTTTTTTAAAATAAAAAAAAAATTAAGTGAGTCTACACGTGATCAGCCCTCTTAAGTTAGAGAAGATTATTAAATGCTATCTTGCGTGGCACAAGAGAAGTAGTCAGCATCCATTTTCCTTTGTTTCCTGTGAATTTGATTTGAAAAAGCGTAGCTGCTTAAAGCTTACCAGTTGTGATGATTTCTACTGTCACATCTGGAATAGTGACTACATATGGAACTTTCTTTTGACCTCTAAGGCCTAAGTTAGACGAAACACACCTCTATTAGTGTAATACTTATCCTAATTACTGAAATGCATCTCCGAAGGAGATAAATGAATTTTAATTTTTTGAGGTTTGCCTATGATAACTCTAATGAAAAGAGAGACCACGGAATTGATTGACGCAAATTTGTCATCATTTGGTTACCTATTTTATACTATTACAGTGATTAATTATTTATTATGTTTTATTTCTGCACATTGATGTTTTGTTCTATTTGAGGAAGAAGAGGTAGTATAACAAAGATCTACCCGTAACATTCACCACCACATATTGGTACTTTGACGAGAAAATTAATGAGTTATGGCAGGCGTTTATTGATACAGGTAGAGATAGTGAAGTGTGCAATCTGAAACATGTCATTGCAGAGTATATTCAAGGGTATGTCTTGGATGCCAATGTTTCATGGCACACTGTAGAGCACGTCTTAATGCCAATTAATGTTGTGGAATAATGGCATTAGATAATGGCTATGATATCCTTCAAGGATAGGTGCATGTATGTGTATGACTTTATGCGCAGTGGAGCTGCTCATCAAGCCAAAGTTCATAATACAATGCGCAAGTATTCTGTGTTGCTACCTCATTTTTTCGTGCACACATATTTTTATTTAAACAAAAAAGATATCAATTGGCGCACTGGTGTCTACAAATCAAAGGGCTTGATTACCCCATTTGATGTAAAACTGGTTGAATGACTGCCTTAACAAGTCGCTTGTATGAATTTCTTTCAACACAATCTGTTTTTTTAGATTCTGCAGTTTGATAATTATTGTTATTTTTATTTTTATAGTGATTGCGGTGTATTTGCGGCATCATTTGCCGAGTATTTCATTGAGGTCAAGACACCTCCTAAAATATTCAATGCTTATGCACACCAGCGCAGATTTGATGCTCTCTTGTGGGATTATGCTAGAAAGAAGATGGAATTGAATGCGCAACGTGATGATGAGATTATTGGCCAACATAATAAGTTACGAAAGCGGAAGAAGTAGTTACCGTTGTCATTATTGTAGGATGAACTCAATAATTTAGTTTTGTATTGTGTTCTGTTATGTTGTCATTGTAGTAAGACGAATCAAATTTATTTGTGTTTGAATTTTATGAATAGTTTTAAGATTTGTACGGCAAATAAGATATCTACTCTGTTATAAAGGTTTAATGAGTTTTAGTGCAATATTGGAGTATTGCAGTTTAGTTTATTTTGGTGTTTTCTCCCTTGACTATGTGTTGTGAATTCAAGATATGAAAAATATACAGTAGTTTCTGATACATTACTTCTTCCAGATACACACATGATACACATATAATGCAGATATGATACACGTATGATACACATATGATACATAGATGATAGATTCGTTTTGGGTTGTTGCATAGTTAGTTTCTTCACAATGAGTTCTGCAGTTTGTTTGGTTTCCAAATATGTATTGATGAAGCCGCACTCTTATTTGCAAATTTCTAAACTTATTTGCACAGTTTTCTAGCTGCTACGACTGTTTTCCATTAGTTAGCTTTGCTATTACACAAATACAGACATGAGTAAGAGACGATACACAAAGATACATATGTGATACACAAGAGATATAAATATGAAACATAGTTGATACAACTTTTTTAATCAAATATATGTATAATTTATCGATACATATGTGATATACAAGAGATACAAAGATGATACATAGCTGATACAACTTCTTTTTTAATCAAACATATGTATAATTTACTGATACACAAAAGATACATAGGTGAAAAACAAAAGATACAAATATGATACATAGCTAATACAACTTATTTTTTAATCAAACAAATGTATAATTTAAAAAATACACTTGCAACATGATTTTAAATGATAGATCAAATATTTATTTATATCTAAAATTCAAATGACATTCTACATTGATACAGTTCTTGATATATTGAGTTCTTCTAAATCTCTATGATATTCAGTAATGTAAAATAACAAGTAATTCTAAGTTTGACATCTTTCATCCTCTCTTTGGATTATTTCTACAAGTTTTTCTGTTGTGACCTTCTTCGCCACATTGTCCACATGAAATCGACCTTTTTCGTTCCCTTTCAGATATTGGCTTGCACCTCCCCTTCCTTGGACTTCCTATTGATTTAGTCACGTCTGGTGGAAAACCTTTTCATCTAGAACTTCTGTAGGAATATTCCATGTGCTTTCATCAGGAACCGGATAAATTAAAATTTCATAGGTCTTCAATAGGTACTACCTGGTGTAGTACACCGAGCAATACTCAATGTGATCAATGTATTTGTATTTTAATACTGTCGAAGCATGTGCACATAGCATCTCATCCAACTGAAACCTTCTACAGCTGCAAGTTCAATCTTTTCGGAACACCATTCTCTACTTACCCTTGTCAAGTACTGAATATAAGTAACTCGTCGAAGGGGTCACCTACAAAATTTATCAACTATCATTAGTGGTGACAAAGAAGATGCCCTCAAAATGCATATACTAGAGAGCCTACAAGATTCACAATAGCTTAATATCATGTCAAACCAACTAATATTTCAGCAGTGGGGTAGGTATAGATGCTACATTAAATTGAAAGCCTTATATACATGTTGGTAGTCACCTAAAAGTTGAACAGTATGCTTACATAATGACTAATTTCTCGCATGCCCCAAAAGAAACGGAGAATGGAGGTAGACCAACCAGATTTGAAAAGAAACAGAAAACTTGAAGCCTCGGGTAACAGAGATAAGACCCTTTATTACTTGAACACTATAATATTACTTTTGTGCAAACAATGAATATTAGAAAATGTTAGCTTTAATCAATTTGGTCTCCCAGCGTCGTGCAGGTTGACACTAGTTTAACAGAAGCACATAAAGGGTTCAAGATATAACAGATCCGTGAATTCGGCATGATTACATATTATATACATAAGTATCTACAGATTCTAGTCATACCTTCATCCGATATAACAATTCGAGATTGTCCATCAGCATTGTATCATATTTTTTTTCAAGATCAGTAAATGACTCCATTGCATTATTTTGGTTCCAGCAAAGGCAGTACTGGGAGTTCCCTAGCAGTCTTGAGCGCTGCATTAATCGACTCCGCAATATTTGAAGTCATTGTCAATGTTCTGTTGACAATGGCATGTGCTCTGGACTATCTTTCATACCCAACGTTGATTAAGTAATCTTTGACCCTCTTATCAATTCTCTCTACATATGCCATGTGGTAAACAAACTTCTCGACTCTGTATGCTTTGGCCATAGCAAAGAATATGTCTTTGAGCTACAAATGGTTCTTCTTGTAAATATTTTTACATTATTCCATAGATGCCATATGCAGACACAGTGAGGTACTTGTGGATTCAATATTTCCGCTGCCTTTTCAATAACTTCATGTATGTCCGTGACTATGCACATTCTCTCCCTTTCCCCAAATACATCCTTGAACGTCGCGAAAAATCACTTTCAGGAAGCATTATTCTCTGATTCTACTATGGCATATGCGAGTGGTAGGATACTACCTAATAAATTGAATCATATAAATATATGTGAGTGTATATATATATATATATATATATATATATATATATATATATATATATATTTGTATTATTATTCTTATTTTTACCTGTTGGATCTTGTGTGGATGCTATCAATAATGTTTCTCTTGTATGTCGATTTAATAAAGGTTCCATCTACAACAATAACCGATTTGCAATATTGCCATCCTTTTATATACGGATATAGTGCAACAAAAGCATACATGAACAGGTCTTACTTTGCTTTTTCAAACTTACCACCGATATAGGATTTGTAAGAACCAGCATATAAAAGTAGCTTGGCAGCTTTTCATATGATTCGCTCGGGTTCCCTCTCAGTAGTTGAACTGCATATTCCTTCGATCTCCATGCTTGCATTGTGTATCAGAAGACTGTCGATAAGTTTTGCAGTAGCTTGACGTTGTGCGTAAGATCTGTCTTTCAGCGGGCATGAGTGCAGTTTGCTGAAATTTCTAACCTTGAAAAGTTTTACTTTTTTCAGGCTCGAAGACTTAAAACAACAATTGCAGTTGTTGTTGATGCATACTAGGCAGTACCTACGACAAGAATATAAACTTTTCCATCAATAAACAGACGACATGAAATACAATGATATATAATGATAAATACTAACATCAACAATACTAGATGAAAAAATACAACGACTATACAGTACTACACGGTGACAACCACAACTTAAAAGTGTACAGCAACAGACTTACAAGCAACAACTTATTTTCTGCATAATTATGCTTCTAACATCAACTACGATATACATTGATATACATAATAATATAGTAAATATTTTGATACGTGCTTTCATTTGATATATGCGCCTTAAACTGAAATTTTTCCTTTACTGTCAAGTGCTCCATGACTTTGACTATCGTAACCTTGTCTTTATAAATTTGACCTTCTTCTACATCTATGTATTGAGGGTCAGTTGTTATTATATTTTCATCAGATTATGTATCTTGTCGGTCTTCTCCATCCTCAAACTCAATCATATTAATTGTATCATCATTGTATCTCTCCTGTATAACTGAGCTTTGTACACATTCTGAGGAAATCACAACAGAATTTGAATTATAGCAGATCATGTCCATATCTTTTTCACTCGATATTATACAAAGAGGATACATTGTAACTTCCGAGCTTTTTTCAGCTCAAGATATACACATACACCCATATTATTGTGTATCACTATTGGTGGAGAACCGTTTTGGACAGTGTACTTGGTTTAATAACATTCAATGAAGTATCTATCATAAGCTGTTTTAAAATCACGTTTACAAAATCTTCAAAACTTATATTTGGAGTAAATATTACAGCTAGAGTGTACATAAGTCGGGTTGGTTCGGGTTTTTCAATTATCAAACTAAACCAATTTTCTTGGATTTTTAAATCTATAAACCAAACCAAACCAAACCAACAAAAGTCGGATTTTTCAATCTCGGTTTTTCTCGGGTTTTTCTGTTTTTTTGGAAAAACAAATCCCGATAAAATCTTCATAGCATAAATATATATAATGTGTTCTCTAATATTTCTTAGGTCCTAGTAGGATAAAACTATATAAGATATTTTCCAAGAAAATAATACAAAATAATGTGAGATGATTCATGATTATACTAAAATACTCAACAAGTCGCATAAAATAAATATTGTTAATTAATAAGACATAATGAAAATAAACATAATCTAAAATTACTAAGTCATGCTAAAATAAGTACTAAGTATTAATTACATGACTAAATAATGATAAAAATAAGTTATGCATTTTCACTATCTAAACCAATGCAAAACTAAAAGAATAAATATACAATACTATTGTCATTCCTACTTCATAGTATTGATTGATTTTCTTTAGCATTAGTATTGATTTATTTTGCTTTGGGCTTTATTTGAGTCACTAACTTTTATGAGCTATAAAACATATTTGACCATTCAAAAATTCTAAGTTCTAGTTTAAAATAGTACATTAAAAGAGTGAATTATGAAAAAGTTTAAAAAATAGTTATAAATTACATTATAATAATTATTTTTATGTATAAAATATTTTTAAAATTTGTATACATGTAAGGTCGGATTGGTTTGGTTTCGGTTTATCTTTTTCTAGTAAAAACCAAACCAAACCAATTATGGTCGAATTTTATTTTCTAACACCAAACCAAATCAAACCAAACCATAGTTAGGTTTTTTTCTCGGTTTGACTCGGATTATCGGTTTGATGCAGTTTATCGGTTTCCTTTGTACACCCCTAATACAGCATCGACATTGTAATCCACAAAACTGTTGTCAACATTCTATCAGCCACCATATTGAATAAAATTGGTAAATTTGCCATTGAAGTAGCAGAAATTAGGTCAAAACTCACTAATTCCTTGATTGATTTTGATTGTAGTTCGTAGTTCCTTCATCAAAGCTGTATCTACAGAGAAATCGTGAAATGAAATTGCTGCTTCAACAGTGAAATTGATCGATTTTTGAGAGAAATTTGGAGCTACTTTTGAGAATTTTTTGGGAGAGAATGTCGTGATTTACATGTCACGACCCAAAATCCAAAAAGGTCGTGATGGCGCCGGACACCACTGTCAGGCAAGCCAACCATAATCAATTAACTTAATTATCCTTTTTAGTATTTTTGAAATAAAAATTTCTTTAATGAAATTGTAAAGATAAAACTCCCAAAAATCGCCTAAATTCGAGCTCCAAATTGTTAAAAAATGGAAAATAGGACGAAGTCCCATTTTCAGAACTTAAACTCTCTGCCCAGCGATTTCTTCTACGCGATCGTGAACTTCCTCACGCAACCGCGTAGCAAAAATGTTTTATGCCCAAACATTAACCCTACGTGATCGCATCAAGTCACACGCGATCGTGATGCACCAGGTTCTGACTCTACGCGATCGCATCCCTCTTCACGCGATCACGTAGCACAAACGCGTGGCCCAACATCCTCTCAAATTTCCCCTACGCGATCGCAAACAATGCCATGCGATTGCGATACACACATTGTCTAATCCTACGCGATCGCGGACGTGTCCACGCGATCGTAGTGAACAAATTCACAGCTGCCCAAATTAACCATACGCGATCGCAACCCCATTCAGGCGATCGCGTAGAACAAATCCACCTCTGCCTAAATTACTCTACGCGATCGCAGACCAACTTACGCGATCGCGTATAAGGATATCAGAAGAAAATACCAGAGTTATCAGCAGTTTTCCAAAGGCCAAAAGTGATCCGTTAGTCGTCTGAAACTCACCCGAGCCCCTCGGGACCTCGACCAATTATACCAACAAGTCCCTAAACATCATACGAATTTAGTCGAACCCTCAAATCACACCAAACAACGCTAAAACCACGAATCATCCCCCAATTCAAGCTTAATAAAACTTAAGATTTCCAACTTCTACATTATGTACCGAAACCTATCAATTCAAGTCTGATTGACCTCAAATTTTGCACACAAGTCATAAATGACATAACGGAGCTATGAAAATTTTTGGAACTGGATTCCGACCCCGATATCAAAAACTCAACTGCCCGGTCAAACTTCCAAACTTAAATTCTTATTTTAGCCATTTCAAACCTAATTTAACTACGGACTTTCAAATAAAATTTCTGAACACACTCCTAAGTCCAGAATCACCATACGGAGCTATTGGAACCGTCAAATCTCAGTTCCGGGGTTATTTTCTCAAACTTCCACAGTTCACAACCAAATGAACTGAGCGCCCTCCAGGCATAAATTCTCGAAGCAGCGATATTACCACAATCTTTATACTTGGTTTCAATCTTCACTCAATAAAGTGACTACATGTCACTCTTACACAATCTTTCTGTGAGACATGCTCCCACGACCTTCCGTACCAGGTAACAAGTTTGCGCATCCATGCTACCGGTTACACTAATGCTGTAAAGCATATCAAGAATCCACAAATCAATACACAAGGTCTCTTACACCTGACATTGACCTTAGATGATGCCAAAAATAATACCATCTTACTTTAAACATCTAAATCCATTTCCTGCTCATTCGAGCTCATGACATCCTTGTCAACACCGAACCGAAATCTTAAATCCTCAACTTTCGAATCCCATGCTACTTAGTGCACTTAACCATGCCAATGCGCAGGAGTACAAGAATTCCATCATAACTCCCGAACCACTAATAGGGTAAACACTTCATCATATAGAAACCTTCTCCTTAACTCATTTTAAGAGAACCATTGCAACACGTGACTGAATTCCCATATCCGTAGAAAATACCAACCTCAAGTAGTGGTCTAAACCACCATAATTCTTCTGGGATCCCTCTACACATAACATGTCATAATACTTGAATTCCTCCAAATAAAATCAATTATGGCGGTCGTCAAGCCTCGTACGTACCGCCACAAATCACATGCATAATTCAATACGCTGAAGGAACTGATCATTGCCACCATCGTGCTGATTCAACCATTGTTAGTCGATCCGTCTTTTCTCAATTTACTCTCAACTTGCCTTAGAAATAATAATAGCACCATTCATTACATCACAAACTCAAATCCGCACTCATACCAAGTGACCTTATTTCACGAGACCATGCTATTTCAAAACCCACTAATTATCTCATATCCCTTCTTGTGCGCACTTTTTACATCTTCAATTGGTACACTCATTCTGATACTTCTTTTATGAATCCGAAGTTATTTTATTCCGTTTCTCTATTTCTACACAACAACCTGAAGATAACGCAGAGTACTCCAAGCCCCGTTTCATAATCTGCTGCAAAAGCTCGATACTCAACCATACTACGAACTCGAAATCCTTAGACATCGCACTTTAAATTTTTGAACCCGCTAAGACTATTATTGAGAGTCACTTGCTCTGACTTGCTCCCAAACATGATCAACTACAAGGCCCTCCTAGCACATGGACACTTTCTCAAGGAAACACCCGACTGTCTCACTTTCCCTATGCATTACATCTACACAAAGCATAAACTCTAAGTCTTCCAAAACATGAATATGAATCGATAAGGCCAAATATGGCACACATTCCCCAAATCCTTTGCTAAAATTACCACTGGTGTTTTCTTCCCTTAGTTGCAATGACCCACCAATACACAGATAACTAGGAACCTCACAAATAGACAACTATGAAATCTAATTGTAGATGGTGGGGCTCTCCCACTTAGCTTGAAGCTACAATTACATAACTCTGGAATCCACCGAGATTCTTTCTTCATCGTTGACATGATCCTGCACACGCAACTTGCCAAATTTCTCGAAAACCTTCTATTAACCTTTAATAACACTCCGAACCACTGGCCATATTTACATATTAAATCTCTTACTGGGTAGCCAGTAGAATTCTTCGCAGAGGCTTCGTCAACACCACGCGGCCGCTAACCAGCTCAAAGGATATAACCCACCTGTGGAAATTACATGCTGACATATTCCAACGTCGCTGCACTGAGTGCAATTACTACAAAATCAGAAGATCATCCTGAGTCCAGGCTCATTCACCAGCTGCACCAGTCCGTTCACTCCTCATGGACGTCAACTAGAGATGCGACAATACCTTCCAATCCAAAGTCATGTTGTATCCTTCTTCATATAAAGCAACTCACTCCTGTTGTATCCAATCTTTCTCAATATAGAAGCAAATATTACAACTTAAGTCCGTAGACCTAGTCATTGTCCATTCTACATCCCAAATTACTCCAAACGTTCCTTAAGATGTGTAATCATCCTACCACGTAACCCATGTGCTACCTTGGCACTCTCTCACTTTGGTCAACCATCTCCTTTAAGTAACTACTCTGCTTTTGTTTTCTTACACTTCGCCTTTTCGGAGCCTAACCACCGCAAGGCACCTACCACATGTCCTTCCTCATCCTTCACTGCCTAGTTGTTGTTTTTACTCAAAATCTGTCTCTATATCACTTGAACCAATAGCTCGTTACCAACTTTAAACCTTTCTGACGATCATCCTTCTTGAGACATCAACACTAGAAACGCTGCTTTGATCCTGAATCACTGCACACCGCGATCTCTAACAACTATTTCCCCTATACAAATTCCTAACACCCCGTCGTAAAGGCAAGTTGAAGAAAACTATAACACCGGTGAACCTTAACACATTTTACAAGGAGATGATACCACATCAAAATTGAGAACTCTACCATACTCGAAAATATCAGGCTTCGTTACTCTATCAACCCCAAACCTGAACATTCATAGCCCGATTGCCTTTTTCTCTGCTGGAAATAAAACATGGAACCTCTGAATCATGTACTGAGAAAAACCTTATTTCAAGTCGTTTACTGCCCTGACACATAGACAGCCATTCTACCATTACAAAAACACTATGTGATAAATACGCATGAATCGTCATAATAATCAATGCCAAATCTCAAAACCTTAGGTAGTACTGATACTTAATTTGAAATGACAGAGCGGCCTTTCGTAAGGCGACGACAATAGCCCAATTAATTACACAGGGAGGAGCATCATGTACTACATCTGTAGTACCATAAAACAATTTCCTCGATCCCCAATTTATAACAAGCACTTCACGTCGCATAAGATTGAATAGGAAGGAAATGTAGGCATAATAACTCTGAAGGAGACTCTGTTAGCTGTGGATCGTAATATAGAATGCAACTCACCTATGTCTCCATAATTATTAACCACACCTCTGCGCCCACAAGGCCGCTATACATATATATACCTGCACAATAAAATGTGCAGCAAGTGCAGTATGAGTACAAAAATAACGTGTACCCAGTAAGTATCAAGCCTAATCTCGAAGTGATAGAGACGAGACAGCCGACTTTGACACTCACTATGGTCAATAATAATAATTGAAATAAATTGTAATTATTCAAATCAACATGGTTCACATAGTTAACAATAATTTTATTCAATTAGCAGAAATAATAAAAATCCTTCAAATGCAATAATTTTCCAATTTATTTATTTAAATCATGCAATTTCAATAAAACTTCCAATTTATCAAATAGCTTTACAAGTTGCAATTCAATTTCAATAAACTTTTAATTTATAAATTAAATCTCATTTACAGGAATAACAATTAATTCCTTAACAAGCAAGAATAATAATTCATTAAATTCCAAGGATTTTTCAATTTATCAATTAGCTTCGCAAGCTGAAATAAAGTATTAACGTATCGTGTAATTATTATTATTAAGCACGATTTCTGCTGAGGACGTACGGCCCGATCCAGAGTGTCGTGTACACTGTCGAGGGACGTGCGGCGCAATCCATAGATACATCTTTCCTGTCGAGGCGTTCGGCCTGCTCCACATGAAAGGAAGACATTTTCTTATGTGCCTCCGGAAAGAGAGTATATTTATTTTAAGATAAGTTCGGGAGGAAGAACAATTTCTTTTAATAATTAATTGATTTAAACAGAAAATCAAGCATATGAGATTTTCACCCTTTAATATCTTTATAACAATTCACAATATATTCATATATATCAATTAATATTAATTAATCAAAGAATACAATTTACACAAGTAATGCATGCTTTGAGTCCTAAATTACCTGGACTTTAGCATTAATAGTAGCTACGCATGATCTCTCGTCACCTCGTGCGTACGTAGCCCCCATAATTAGCAATAATTATTTAATTTTAATCACCTATGAGGTAATTTCCCCCTCACAAGATTAGACAAGAAACTTACCTTGTCTTGCTCCAATTTAATCCACTAGAAGGCCTTTTCCACGATTATCCAACTCTGTCTGGCTCGAATCTAGCCAAAAATAATTCGATACAATCACTAAAAATTATAGGAATCAATTCTATAAGAAAATACTACATTTTCAATAAAAATTCCAAAATTAATTAAAAATTCGTCTGTGGGACCCACGTCTCGGAATCCGGCGAAAGTTATGAAATATGAACGCCCACTCAACCACGAGGCCACCCATACAAAAATCACTAAATTCCTCTAACATTCGGCCCTCAAATATATCCAAGAGGGTTTTCAAACTTTTCCAACTCAATTCACCAATTAAATAATAAAAATAGCGATGGATTCGGGTAATTTAACCAATATTGAGTTAAGAACACTTACCCCGTTATTTTCTCTGAAAATCTCCAAAGAATCGCCTAAGTCCCATTTTCAGAACTTAAACTATCTGCCCAGTGATTTCTTCTACGCGATCGCGAACTTCCTCATACGATCGCGTAGCACAAATTTTTTCTGCCCAAACATTAACCCTACGCGATCGCGTAGCACAAACGCGTGGCCTAGCTTCCTCTCAAATTTCCCCTAAGCGATCGCAAACAATGCCACGCTATCGCAGTGAACAAATTCCCAGCTGCCCAAATTAACCCTACGCGATCGCAACCCCATTCAGGCGATCGCGTAGAACAAATCCATCTCTGCCTAAATTACTCTATGCGATCGCAGACCAACTTACGCGATCGCGTATAAGGATACCAGAAGAAAATACCAGCAATTATCAGGAGTGTTCCAAAGGCCAAAAGTGATCCGTTAGTCGTCCGAAACTCACCCGAGCCCCTCGGGACCTCGACCAATTATACCAACGAGTCCCAAAACATCATACGAACTTAGTCGAACCCTCAAATCACACCAAACAATGCTAAAATCACGAATCATCCCCCAATTCATGTTTAACGAAACTTAAGATTTCCAACTTCTACATTATGTACCGAAACCCATCAATTCAACTCCGATTGATCTCAAATTTTGCACACAAGTCATAAATGATATAACGGAGCTATAAAAATTTTCAGAACTGGATTCCAACCCCGATATCAAAAAGTCAACTCCCCGGTCAAACTTTCAAACTTAAATTCTTGTTTAGCCATTTCAAGCCTAATTTAATTACGGACTTTCAAATACAATTATGAACACGCTCCTAAGTCCAAAATCACCGTACGGAGCTACTGGAACCGTCAATTCCCAATTTCGGGGTCGTTTCTTCAAAATATTGACCGAAGTCAAACTTGGCATTTTAAGGTAGACTTAAGGAACCAAGTGTTTCGATTTCAACCCGATCACTTCCAAATTTCGAACCAACCATCCCTGCAAGTCATAAATCAATAAAAGCATATTCGGGGAGTTTTATTTTAGAAAACGGAGTTCTAAAAGTTAGAATGACTGATTGGGTCATTACATTACAGAATGTAGGCCTCTATGAAATTGATACGCTTGAAAAACAAGGAATGAAGGAAGATCTTTAGCGTGATTCTAGGATGGAAGAATCCTTCCTTGCGTGTATCTCTAATTTTCGGCTACTTTTGGTAAGTGTCTAATTTTGGGCTAGAGGTTGGTAAGTTTGAGTTTAAATTGGCTATTTCTGTACTTTTCCCGTAGTAGTTTGTGAATGTTTGTTGTTGCAACAAAAATTCCTCGTTATTTGACTTTTTTATAAATATAAAAATTGAGCGAGTTTGTGCATGTCGAAATATGTTGTAAGTGTTCGTGATTGAAAACTTTTATTTTTCGCTGTAGAAATATATGAAAACTTCTCATGAAAAAAATGGATTAACTCGTGATAAGCTTAATCCATAATATTTACAAAATATATTTTTGAAATCTGGGCAATTTTTTAGTAGAATTATCTTAAGGAATTTCATAGTGATTTTGAGTGATGAGGAATCGGATGGTGAGGGTGTATTTTATTAGGAGGAGAAAGAAAGGATGATTTTTTATCTTTAACTCATTTGGATTGTGGGTCAAGTTGGATTCAGAGGAAATATGTTTAAATTGGATATGGTCCATTTTAAGCGGATGTGACATGTTTAAATTGGATATGGTCCATTTTAAGCGGATGTGACATATAAGTATAATTTTTTGTCACTAAACTTTGTGACATTTCAGTTTTTTGGTAGAAATTTTGTAGGGTTTGAGCCATGATTTTAAGTCACGAAAAATAGATAAATGACTTTTGTAAAATTAAGAATTAATCGAATGACCTTTGATAAAACTAACTCAACATATACAACTTGTATCAGAAGAATCCTTTTTTATCATAAATTGAATACTTATTTTAAAATTCACATTTGAACTAATGTAATGTTTATATATGGGAGGAAATGAGCTTTCAGTGCCATTTACCATGTTAAAATTAAGAAAGTGTCCTTTTCAGATCTCTTAAGTGTAAAAGTAAATCTCTCGTATGTAAAAAAAAGTAAAGAAATAGAGTCATAAAACTAAAAAATAAATTATAATAATCCACAAAACCATTTGACCCCGATAGTTTACAAGTTATATGTCACGACCCAATCTCACCTAAAAGTCGTGATGACGCCGGACACCGCTATCAGGCAATCCAACAATACAAACTTCACTTAATTACACATTTAGTATTTTTGAAATCAAAATTTCTCTAATGAAACAGCAAAGATAGAACTCATAGAGTAAATGATAAATATTTTTAGCAACTAAATTTCTAAACAATTCGTAATCGTTCCCAAAATCGGTGTCACAAGTGCATGAGCATTTACTAAGGAATTAAAAATAAAATACAGCATCTGTCTAGAATACAAATTAGATAGGAAAATATAAATAACTCTAAAGGAGACTATGTTGGTTACAGATTGCAATATAGAATGCAGCTCACTTAAGTCCCCGCATTTTAACCACACCTCTGCGCCCACAAGGTTGCTAGACATATTTGTGCCTGCACAATAAAATGTGTAGCAAGTGTAGTATGAGTATGTAAACAACGTGTACCCAGTAAGTATCAAGCCTAATCTCGAAGTGGTAGAGACTGTCACGAACCAAAATTCATAAAGGTCGTGATGGCGCCGGACACCGCTGTCAGACAAGCCAACAATAAATAATAAATAAATTCTCATTTTAATATTTTTGAAGTCATAGTTGTTCCCCTCAATTAAATAGCAGAAGTAACAATAATTTTATTGAACCAGCAGAAATAATTAAATTCCTTCAATTCCAATAATTCTCAATATATTAATTAAATTCCTTCAATTCAAATAATTTCTAATCTATTAATTAAATCTTTCAAATTCAATAAAAATTTTAATTTATCAAATAGCTTTACAAGCGGCAATTCAATTTCAATAAATTTTCAACTTATCAAATAGCTTTACAAGCTGTAATAAACTGCCCAAGTATCGAGTAATTATTATTATTATTAAGCATGATTTCTGCCGAGGTCGTACTGCCCGATCCAGAGTTTGTGTACACTGTCGAGGGACGTGCGGCACGATCCATAGATGCATCTATCCTGCCGAGACGTTCAGCCCGCTCCACAAGAAAGGATGACATTTTCTTATGTACCTCCGGAATGAGAGTATTTATTGTAAAATTTATTCTAGAGGATAACAATTTATTTCAATAATTAATTAATCTAAATAAAAATTAAGCACATGAAAATTTTATCTTTTGCTACCTTTCATAACAATTCACAATATATACATCAAATATTTTAATTAATAAAGAATATAATTTACACAAGTAATTCATGCTTTGAGTCCTAAACTACCCGGAATTTAGTATTAATAGTAATTACACATGGACTCTCGTCACTTCGTGCGTACGTAGCCTCCCGCAACTAGCAACAATTATTTAATTTAATCACCTATGAGGTAAATTTTCCCCTCACAAGATTAGACAAGAGACTTACCACAATTTGCTCCAATTTAATCCACTAGAAGGCCCTTTCCTCGATTATCCAACTTTGATTGGCTCGAATCTAACCAACAATAATTCGATACAATCACTAAAATTTATAGGAATCACTTCTATAAGAAAATACTACATTTTTATTAAAATATCAAATTTAATTAAAATTCGTCTGTGGGTCCCACATCTCGGAATCCGACGAAAGTTATGAAATCCGAAAACCCATTCAATAACGAGTTCAACCATACCAGTTTTATTCAAATCCGACTCCGGATCGACACCGAAATCTCAAAAATTCGTTTCTATGAGAGTTCTAAAATTTTCCAAAATTTTAATCTCAAAACACTAATTAAATGGTGAAGACAATGATATATTCGTGTATATTGACCAAATCAAAGTTAGAATCACTTACCCCAATATTTTTCCTTGAAAATATATCAAAATCGCTTCTCCTCAAGCTCCAATTCGTCAAAAATGGCAAATGGGACGAAGCCCCCCTGTTTTTATAACTTACAGATCTGTTAGGGAGCCCGATTTGTCAGGGAGCCCGATTTGTCAAGGAGCTCGATTTGTTAGGGAGCCCGATTTATCAGGGAACTGGATTTGTCAGGGAGCCCGATTTGTCAGGGATCCCGATTTGTCAGGGAGCCCGATTTTGACAGCATTTTCAGCAGAAAAATTGCAGTAGCTAAGTCCCACTTTTGATTCGTTAACCATCCGAAACTCACCTGAGGCCCTCGGGACCTCAAACCCAATACACCAACAAGTTCTAAAATATCATACGAACTTATTTGAAATCTCAAATCAAGTCAAACAACGCTAAAATCACAAATCACACCTCAATTCAAGCTTAATGAAACTCAAGAATTTACAACTTCTACATTCGATGTCGAAACCTATCAAATCAAGTCCGATTGACCTCAAATTTTGCACACAAGTCATAAATGACATAACAGAGTTGTGAAAATTTTTCAGAACTGGATTCCGACTCCGGTATCAAAAAGTCAACTCCCCGGTGAAACTTCCAAACTTAAATTCTTGTTTTTAGCCATTTCAAGCATAATTTAATGACGGACTTCCAAATAAAATTTCGAACACGCTCCTAAGTCCAAAATCACCATACGGAATTGTTGGAATCATTAAAATTCTATTTCGGGGTCGTTTTAAATATAATTCGACATCGGTCACTATTTGAACATAAATTTTTAATTTTTCATCAAAATTCTATATCTCGGGCTAGGGACCTCGGAATTTGATTCCGGGCATACGCCCAACTCCCAAATCACGATACGGACCTATCAAAATTGTTAAAATACTGATCCGAGTCCGTTTGCTCAAAATATTGACCAAAGTCAAACTTGACCTTTTAAAGCGAACTTAAGGAACCAAGTGTTCCGATTTCAACCCAAACACTTTCAAATCCCGAACCAACCATCCCCGCAAGTCATAGATCATTAAAGAACATACAAGAAGTTTTATTTAGGAGGACGAGGTTTTAAAAGTCAAAATAACTGGTTGGGTCGTTACAGAGACGAGATGGCCAACTTTGACACTCACTATGGGTCAATAATAAAAATTAAAATAAAACTAGAATATCTAAATGAGCATGATTCACAGAATTTATAATAATTTACTTAACCAGCAGAAATAATTAAATTCCTTCAAATGCAACAATTCTCAATATATTAATTAAATTCCTTCAATTTCAATAAATTTTTAATTTATCAATTAGTCTCATTTACAGGAATAACAATAATTCCTTAACAAGCAGGAATAATAATTCTTTAAATTCTAAAGATTTTCAATTTATCAATTAGCTTCGCAAGCTGCAATAAACTATCAAAGTATCATGTAATTATTATTATTAAGCACGATTTTTACCGAGATCGTTCGGTCCAATCCAGAGTATTGTGTACACTGCCGAGGGTCATGCGGTACGATGTATATATCCTGCCGAGGCGTTCGGCCCGATCCATAAGAAAGGAAGACATTTTCTTATGTACCTCCGGAATAAGGGTATTTAATATAAAATTTATTCGAGAGGATAACAATTTATTTCAACAATTAATTAATCTAAACAAAAATTAAGCATTTAAAAATTTCATCTTTTACTACCTTTCATAACAATTCACAATATATATACATCAAATAATTTAATTAATAAAGAATATAATTTACACAAGTAATTCATGCTTTAAGTCCTAAACTACCCGTACTTTAGCATTAAAAGTAGCTACGCACGGACTCTCATCACCTCGTGTGTACGTAGCCCCCGCAATTAACAACAATTATTTAATTTAATCACATATGGGGTAAATTTCCCTCTCACAAGATTAGACAAGAGACTTACCTCGTCTTGCTCCAATTTAATCCACTAGTAGGCCTTTTCCTCGATTATCGAACTGCAACCTTTTGCTTAACTCAATTCAGGAGAACTATTGCAACACGCGACTGAATTTCCATATCCGCAGGAAATAAACTCCTCAAGTAGTGGTCTAAACCACCATAACTCTCCCGGGATCTATCTACATATAACATGATATAATACTTGAATTCCTCCAAATACAATCAATTACGGCTCCTGTCAAGCCTCGCACGTACCGCCACAAATCACATGCATAACTCAATGCGCTGAAGGAACTGATCATTGCCACAATCATGCCAATTCAACCATTGTTAGCTGACCCGTCTTTTCTCAATTTGTTTTCAACTTGCCTTAGAAATGATAATATTCCCATTCATTACATCACGAATTCAAATCCGCACTCATCCCGAGTGACCTTATTTCACGAGACCACGATGTTTCAAAACCCACGAATCATCTCATACTCTTCCTTGTGCGCACTTTTACATCTCCAACTGGTACACCCCTTCTGATACTTCTTTTATGAATCTGAAGTTATTTTCTTCCGTTTTTCAACTGCTACACCACAACCTGAAGATAACGCAAAGTACTCCAAGCCTCGTTTTATAATCTGCTGTAAAAGCTCGATACTCAACCATACTACGGACTCGAGATCCTTATACACCATACTTTAAATTTTTGAACCCACTACGACCGTTGTTGAGAGTCACTTGCTCTGACTTGTTCCCAAACATGATCAACTCCAAGGCCTTGTTAATACATGGACACTTTATCAAGGAAACACCCGACTGTCTCACTTTCCATGTGCATTACATCTACACGAAGCATAAACTTTGAGTCCTCCCAAAGCCTGAACCTGAATCGATGAGGACAAATATGGCACACATTCTCCTAAATCCTTTGCTCAAATTACCACTGATGTTTTCTTTTCTTAGTTGAAATGACCCACCAATACACCGATAACCAGAAACCTCACACATAGACAATCATGCAATCCAATTGTAGACAGTGGGGCTCTCCCACTTAGCTTGAAGCTACAATTACATAAATTCTGGAATCCACCGAGATTCTCTCTTCATCGTTGACATGATTCTGCACGCGCAACTCGCCTCTATTAACCTTTAATAACCGCTCTGAACCACTAGCCACATTTACATATTAAATCTCTTATCGGGTGGCCAGTAGAATTCTTCGCAGAAGCTTTGTCAACACCACGCGGCCGCTAACCTGCTCACAAGAGATAACCCGTATGTGGAAATTACATGCTGACATATTCCAACGTCGCTGCACTGGGTGCAATTACTACAAAATCAGTAGATCATCCTGAGTCCGAGCTCATTCACCAGTTGCACCAATCTGTTCACTCCTCATGGACGTCAACTAGAGGTGCAACGATATATCCCAATCCAAAGTCATATTGCATCCCTCTTCATATTAAGCAATTCCCTCGTGTCACGCCCAATCTTCTTCAATATAGCAGCCAATATTATAACTTAAGTCTGTAGACCTAGTCACTGTCCATCATGAATTACAAATCACTTCAACCTTTCCTCAAGTTGTGTAGTTATCCTACCACGTAACCCATGTGCTACCTTGCCACTCTCCCACTTTGGTCCAACCCTCTCCTTTAAGCAACTACTCGACTTCTGTTTCTCACACTTGGCCTTCTAGGAACTTAACCACCACAAGACACCTTCCACATGTCCTTCCCCATCTTTCGTTGCCCAAATATTGTATCAAATCAACATCCATTTCTGTAACACCTGAACTAACAAATTTCTACCAGCCTTAATCCTCCTAGAAGATCATCTTCCTTGAGCCGTGACATTAGAAATACTAATTGAATCCTGAAGTTTTGCACACTGCTATTTCCGACAACTACTTCCCCGATACCAATTCCTAACACCCCGCCGTGAAGGCGACTTAAAGAAAACCATAACACCGGCGAACCTTAACGCATTTAACCAGGCGATGACACCACATCACAATTGAAAATTTTACCACGCTCGAAAATATCAAGACTCATTACTCCATCAACCCCAAACCTGAACATTCATAGTACGATTACCTTCCCTTTTGCTGGAATAAAATGTATAACCTTTTCATCATATACTGAGAATAACCCCCTTTTTTTCACTGCATCGGTACATAAATGAGCAGCCCGTCATACATCAATTTTGCGAGATAATAACTTATGAACATCGTAGTAACTTGTGCGTAGCCTCAAAACCCTCTGAAATATAGCTACTAAGCTGAAATGACAGAACATTATTCTGCAAGATGACAAAAATAGTCCAATCAATTACGCATGGAGAAAACATCTTGCATCACATCTGTAGTACCATTACAATTCCTTAATTCTCGATGTATAACAAGCGTTTCACATCGTATAAGACTGAATAGGAAGGGAGTGAAGGCATAAGCCTCAAAGGAATCGAATCACACGATGAGGAATCAAGAAGGGAAGTGCTCCTAACAGTCTTGTAGCCTCTCGAAGATAAGTACAGACGTCTCCGTACTGATCCGCAAGACTCTACTAGACTTGCTCATGACTCGTGAGACCTAAGTGAAGCTAGTGCTCTGATACCATGTTGTCACGACCCAATCTCACCTAAAGGTCGTGATGGCGCCGGACACCGCTATCAGGCAAGCCAACAATACAAACTTCACTTAATTACACATTTAGTATTTTTGAAATCAAAATTTCTTTAATGAAACAACAAAGATAAAACTCATAGAGTAAATGATAAATATTTTTAGCAACTAAATTTCAAAACAATTCGTAACCATTCCCAAAACCCGGTGTCACAAGTGCATGAGCATTTACTAAGGAATTAAAAATAAAATACAGCATCTGTCAAGAATACCAATTAGACAGGAAAATATAAATAACTCTGAAGGAGACTCTATTGACTGCGGATCGTAATATAGAATGCAGCTCTGCGCCCACAAGGCTGCTAGACATATCTGTGCCTGCACAATAAAATATGCAGCAAGTGTAGAATGAGTACGTAAATAACGTGTACCCAGTAAGTATCAAGCCTAATCTTGAAGTGGTAGAGACGAGATGGCCGACTTTGACACTCACTATGGGTCAATAATAAAAATTGAAATAAAACTAGAATATCTAAATTAGCATGATTCACAGAATTTATAATATTTTATTTAACTAGCAAAAATAATTAAATTCCTTCAAATGCAATAATTTTTAATATATTAATTAAATTTCTTCTTTTCCAATAAATTTTTAATTTATCAATTAGTCTCATTTACAGGAATAACAATAATTCCTTAACAAGCAGGAATAATAATTCTTTAAATTCTAAAGATTTCCAATTTATCAATTAGTTTCGCAAGCTGCAATAAACTATCAAAGTATCGTGTAATTATTATTATTAAACACGATTTCTGCCGAGGTCGTTCGGCCCGATCCAGAGTATTATGTACACTGCCGAGTGACATGCGGCACGATCCATAGATGTATCTATCCTGCCGAGGCGTTCGGCCCGATCCACAAGAAAGGAAGACATTTTCTTATGTACCTCCGGAATAAGGGTATTTATTGTAAAATTTATTTGAGAGTAACAATTTATCTCAATAATTAATTAATCTAAATAAAAATTAAGCATATAAAAATTTCATCTTTTACTACCGTTCTTAACAATTCACAATATATATACATCAAATAATTTAATTAATAAAGAATATAATTTATACAAGTAATTCATGCTTTGAGTCCTAAACTACCCGAACATTAGCATTAAAAGTAGCTACGCACGGACTCTCGTCACCTCGTGCGTACGTAGCCCCCGCAATTCGCAACAATTATTTAATTTAATCACCTATGGGGTAAATTTTCCCCTCACAAGATTAGACAAGAGACTTACCTCGTCTTGCTCCAATTTAATCCACTAGTAGGCCTTTTTCTCGATTATCCAACAATAATTCGATACAATCACTAAAATTTATAGGAATCACTTCTATAAGAAAATACTACATTTTCAGTAAAACTCCCAAAATTAATTAAAAATTCGCTCGTGGGGCCCAGGTCTCGGAATCCGATGAAAGATATAAAATCCGACAACCCATTCAATTACAAGTCCAACCATACTAATATCACTCAAATCTGACTCTGAATCGATACCAAAATCTCAAAAATTTGTTTCTAGGAGATTTCTAAAAGTTTTCCAAATTTCAATCTCAAAACACTAATTAAATGGTAAAAATAATGATATATTTGTGTATATAGACCAAATCCGAGTTGGAATCACTTACCCCATTGTCTTTTCTTGAAAATCTGTCAAAAGTCGCATCTGCTCAAGCTCAAGTTTGTCAAAAATGGCAAATGGGTCGAATGCCCCTATTTTTATAACTTACAGATCTGTCCAGTCCGATCAGGGAACTCGATCAAGGAGCTCAATCAGGGAGTCCGATCAGGGAGCTCGATTAGGGAGCTCGATCAGGGAGCCCGATCATGGGAGCTCGATCATGAGAGCTCGATCAGGGAGTCCGATCATGGGAGCTCGATCATGGAGCCCGATCATGGGAGCTCGATCATGGGAACTCGATCATGGGAGCTCGATCATGGGAGTCCGATCAGGGGATCTCTATCATGGGAGCTCGATCTTGGGCTCGATCACAGCCCAAAAATTCCA
Organism: Nicotiana tabacum; assembly: GCF_000715075.1. Lineage (NCBI taxonomy): Eukaryota > Viridiplantae > Streptophyta > Magnoliopsida > Solanales > Solanaceae > Nicotiana > Nicotiana tabacum. The sequence goes on along the minus strand of NC_134103.1, from coordinate 99,795,928 downwards.
GCAAAAGAGAAAAATTGCAGCAGCTGTTTAAGTCCAATTTTTTGATCCGTTAAACATCAGAAACTCACTCGAGGCCCTCGGGACCTTAACAAACGATACCAACAAGTCCTAAAACATCATACGAACTTAATTGAAACCTGAAATCACATAAAACGACGCTAAAACCACGAATTATGCTCCAATTCAAGCTTAATGAAACTTACAATTTCCAACTTCTACATTCGAAGTCGAAACCTATCAAATCAAGTCTGATTGACCTCAAATTTTGCACACAAGTCATAAATGACATAACGAAGCTGTGAAAAGTTTTAGAACTGGATTCCGACCCCGATATCAAAAAGTCAACTCCCCGGTCAAACTTCCAGACTTTAAATTCCTATTTTAGCCATTTCAAGCCTAATTTCACTACAGACTTCCAAATAAAATTCCGATCATGCTCCTAAGTCCAAAATCACTATACGGAGTTGTTGGAATCATCATAATTCTATTTCGGGGTCGTTTGCACATAATGTTGACCGAAGTCAAACTTGGCCTTTTAAGGCTAACTTAAGGAACCAAGTGTTTCGATTTCAACCCGAACACTTTCAAATTCCGAACCAACCATCTCCGCAAGTCATAAATCAATAAAAGTACATTCAGGAAGTTTTATTCTAGGGAATGTGATTCTAAAAGTTAAAAATGACCAGTTGGGTCATTACATTATACTCATGAAAGCATAATTATATTCTTTTCTCTAAGATAATTTTCATTTTATTCCTTAAAGTCAATTCTTTTATGGCCTCAACTTGTATCCTAAACAATATCCATCATATTATTTCTGCCAAAATAAGGATCGAGTTCCGGCCAAAGAGGAAGAAAATCATGTCTTTTCCATTGATACAGTCACATCTGTATATAACAGTATTTTCATATAATATTCACTATAAAAGCCAAGTTTTGTAACTAATTTTTTAAGTTATATTTTACCTCTTTATAATAATTTTTTACCTATAACAACAACAATCATATTTATAAGAGAAACGTTTAACAATATAATAACAATAATGACAATGGGGATAAATCAAGTAAGTAGTATGTCACAATTTAACTACACAGGATAAGGGCAATTAATACCTCGCGAAAGGGAAACAAAAATTTACAACTTTAAGGAAAACACCAAAAATAACCAAAGGCAATGCAGCCATAAAGAAATATCAACAAGGCCACTCCTGAGGTACTGCCCCGTAGTCCCAAATCATAAATAAATTCACAATATCTCATTTCCTTATATCACCGCGGGAGCCTTCACATTAAATTTTTAAAAAATTATTTTTTTCCGAAATAGCATCCCGCGTTTTAGCTACCCTTATCACACCGCATGACTTCTAGTAGTTCCCCTACTAGCCACGCGTATCAAGCCACCCTTATCTCACCACATGCATTTCAACACCCAGACCTTATACCACCGCATGCGTATCAATATCACAATATATCACAATCTTCACCTCAAGTGCTCAAATATTTCAAATTGCTAAAATAAATCAACAACAACAATACTTTCCACAATAGGGAGCTCACGGCTCAATCACAATGAGTACAAAAATCTCACAAAATATTCGGGAATAAATAATTCAGCAAAAATAATATTTTCACAATTTTTAACACGTTGCCTCAATACAAAATTTAAAATATCAATTACTTCGTATTAATAATATTTAAATTAAAGAAATTGAACCTTCAAATAATGCACATAATAAAAGAAACCAAGTTTTAACTAAACAGGTAAAACAATTAGTAGGAAAAGGTCAAGCAAATTTAAAGTATAGAAATTAAATCAATGATGAAGAATATAACAAGATAAAATAATTTAATTAATATGCAACAATGATCTACACAATTTAAAGACATAATCTTCCACAATTAGTGTGTGTACACACTCGTCACCTCGTATACATGACTTTCAACACATCACAATTATCATAACAATACCAATCCTAAGGGAAATTTTTCCCACACAAAGTTAGACAAGTCACTTACTTCGAACCACGCTCAATCAGTCAAGTAGTATGCCTTTTCCTCGATTTTTCTTACTCTGGTCGACTCGAATCTAATCATAATTAATTCTAATCAATCAATACAAATTATTAGAATAAATTCCATAAGAAAATACAATTTTTCTAACAAAAATCTGAATTTTAACCCAAAAATTGCACGTGAGGCCCACATCTCGAAATCCGACAAAACTCACAAAATCCGACAACCCATTCAACCACGAGTCTAGCCATACCAAGATTACTATTTTCCGACAACAATTCGGCCCTCAAATCCTCAATTTTATCCAAGAGGTTTTTCTAAATCTTCCAACTTATTTCACCAATTAAATGCCAAAAAAAAACCTTGGATTCAGGTAATTTGACCAATATTTAGTTAACAACACTTACCACGTTATTTTTCTTGAAAATCTCCCGAAAACCGCTTCTTCCCGAGCTCCAATTTGGAAAAAATGGAAAATGGGTTTTCAGATCTTAAATATTTTATCCAGGTTCGCATTTGCGGACAAAAATTTCGCATTTGCAAATGAACAGTGTTCGCAATTGCAACAAATTATTCGCAATTGCGAGTGAACAGTGTTTTCGCAATTGCGATAAATGGTTCGCAATTGCGAATGGATAGTGTTTTCGCATTTGCGATAAATAGTTCGCAATTGCGAATGAACAGTGTTTTCACAATTGCGATAAATGGTTCGCAATTGCGAATGAACAGTAGTAACTCACCAGAAACTAGCAAATTCAAACTTCTCCGAAATGAACCGAAACCACCCGGAAACCCATTCGGAACCTTCCGGACACAAACCATATACGAATTTCAATCATAAAACATGCTACAGACCTGCTCGCGCACTCAAAACACTGAAAAGAGGTCCTCTTGACCCGATATTGACCATGGTCAAACTCCCAAATTTTTTAACTTTATTAGTCTCTCAACCAATGATCGCAAAATACAACCAAGGCCCTCGGGACCCGTCAAATCATACCAACAAGTCCTAAAACATCATACGAACTTAGTTGAAACCTCAAATCACAAAAACAACGCTAAAACCATGAATCATACCCCAATTCAAGCTTAAGGAACTTAAGAATTTCTAACTTCTACATTCAATGCCGAAACCTATCAAATCAAGTCTGATTGACCTCAAATTTTTCACATAAGTCATAAATGACATAATAGAGCTATGAAAATTTTCAGAGCTGGATTCCGACCCCAATATCAAAAATTCAACTTTCGCCATTTCAAGCCTAATTCCACTACGAATTTCCAAATAATTTTCTGGACATGCTTCTAAGTCCAAAATCACAATACAGAGCTATTGGAATCATCAAAATTCTATTCCGGGGTCGTTTACACATAAGTCAATATCCGTTCAACCTTTTCAACTTAAGCTTTCAACCTTGAAACTACATTCCGAAAATGACTGGCCGGGTCGTTACATCCTCCCTCTCTTAAACAAACGTTCGTCCTCGAACGGGTTTAGAATTATACCTGGAGTGGTGAAAATATGAGGATAACATTTGTGCATATCATGCTCGGTTTCCCAAGTCGCCTCCTCAACCAGATGACCCCTCCACTGTATGTTTACTGAGGCGATGCTCTTCGATCTCAACTTTCTAACTTGTCTGTCCAAAATGGCCACTGGTTCCTCGATATAAGATAAATCCCTGTCCAACTGGACTGAGCTGAAGTCTAACACATGAGATGGATCACTGTGATACTTTCGGAGCATGGAAACATGGAACACTGGATGAACTGCAGTAAGATTAGGTGGTAGTGCGAGTCTATATGCCACCTCTCAAATTCTTTCAAGAATATCAAAAGGCCCAATATACCTAGGGCTCAACTTGCCCTTCTTCCCGAACCTCATAACACCCTTCATGAGAGAAACCCGGAGCAAGACCCGCTCACCAACCATGAATGCAACATCACGAACCTTCCGATCTGTATAACTCTTTTGTCTAGATTGGGCTATACGAAGTCGATCCTGAATCAATTTAACATTTTCCAAAGCATCTTGAACCAAGTCCGTACCCAATAGCCTAGCTTCACCCGGATCGAACCAACCCACTGGAGACCGGCACCGCCTACCATATAAGGCCTCATACGGCGCCATCTGAATGCTCGACTGATAATTGTTGTTGTAAGCAAACTCCGTAAGTGGCAAGAATTGATCCCAAGCACCCCCAAAATCTATCACACACACAAGAAGCATGTCCTCCAGTATCCAAATAGTGTGCTCGGACTACCCATCCGTCTGAGGGTGAAATGATGTACTCAACTCTACCCGAGTACCCAACTCACATTGTACAACCCTCCAAAACCGTGATGTAAACTGCATACCCCGGTCAAAGATGATAGATACCGGTATGCCATAAGCCTGACGATCTCGCGAATATAAACCTGGGCCATCTGCTCCGAAGAGTAAGTAGTAACTACAGGAATGAAATGAGCTGACTTGGTCAATCTATCCATAATCACCCAAACTGCATCGAACTTCCTCTGAGTCCGTGGGAGCCCAACAACTAAATCCATAGTGATCCGCTCCCATTTCCGTTCTGGAATCTCCAACTTCTGAAGCAATCCACTTGGTCGCTGATGCTCATACTTCACCTGCTGGCAATTTAGGCACCGAGCTACATATTTCACTATGTATTTCTTCATCCGCCTCCACCAATAGTGTTGTCTCAAGTCATGATACATCCTTGCAACACCCGGATGAATGGAGTACCATGAACTGTGAGCCTCCTAGAGAATCAACTCATGAAAACCATCTACATCAGGCACACATAGCCTGCCCTGCATTCGTAATACACCGCCATCTCCAATAATGACTTCCTTGGCTTCACCGTGCTAAACCGTGTCCTTAAGGACAAGCAGATGAGGGTCATTATACTGACGTTCTCTGATACGATCATAAAGAGAAGACTGAGAAACCACACAAGCTAAAACTCAGCTCGGCTCGGAAATATCCAATCTAACAAACTAGTTGGCCAAGGCATGAACATCCAAGGCTAATGGCCTCTCCGCTACCGGTAAATATTCTAAGCTGCCCAAACTCTCTGCTTTACGACTCAAGGCATCGGCCACTATATTGGTCTTCCCGGGATGATAGAGAATGGTGATATCATAATCCTTAAGAACCTCCAACCACCTCGGTTGCCGCAAGTTGAGATTCTTTATTTTAAATAGATGTTGTAGACTCCGGTGAACGGTGTAGACCTCACATGGACACTGTACAAATAATGTCGTCAAATACAAGGCATGAACAATAGCTGCTAACTCAAGGTCGCGTATCGGATAATTCTTCTCGTGTACCTTTAACTGTCTGGACGCATAGTCAATCACCCTACCATCTTGCATGAACACTGCGCCAAGACCAATAAGCGACGCATAACAATACACGGTATAAGACCCTGAACCTGTAGGCAATACCAATACCGGGGTTGTAGTCAAAGTTGTCTTGAGATTTTGAAAGCTCTCCTCATATTCCTCGGTCCACCTGAACGGAGCACCCTTCTGGGTTAATTTGGTCATAGGTACAACAATAGAAGGGAAACCCTCTACAAATCAACGATAATACCCCGCCAAGCCAAGAAAACTCCGGATCTCAGTAGCTGATGATGGTCTGGGCCAACTTTGTATTGCTTTAATTTTTTTCAGATCTACCTGGATCCCCTTGTTCGTTACCACATGACCCAAAAATCCTACCGAAACAAGCCAGAATTCACACATTTGAAAATCTTGCATACAACTTATTTTCTCTCAAAGTCTTAAGCACAATCCTCAAGTGTTGCTCATGATCCTCCCGGCTCCAGGAGTACACCAGAATGTCGTCAATAAACACAATGATGAATGAGTCAAGATAAGGCTTAAATACATTATTCATCAAATGAATAAATGTTGCTAGGGCGTTGGTTAGCCCAAATGACATTACAAGGAACTCGTAATGACCATACCGAGTCCTGAATGCAGTCTTTGGAATATCTGGTTCTCAAATTTTCAACTGATGATATCCTGATCGCAAGTCAATTTTCGAGAACACTCTGGCACCCTGAAGCTGATCAAATAGGTCATCAATATGAGGCAATGGGTACATGTTCTTCACTGTAACCTTGTTCAACTGGAGGTAATCAATACACATCCGCATAGAACCATCTTTCTTTTTCACAAATAAGATAGGAGCACCCCAAGGTCATACACTGGGCCGAATGAAGCCCTTATCAAGTAACTCTTGTAACTACTCTTTTAATTCTTTCAATTCTGCTGGGGCCATACGATATAGTGGAATAGAAATGGGCTGAGTGCCCGGTAACAAATCAATGCCAAAGTCAATATCCCTGTCGAGTGGCATACCCGGAAGATCCGCGAGAAATACATCAGGAAAGTCCCTTACTACAGGAACTGACTCCATGGTAGGAGTATCAACACTAACATCTCTCACATAGGCCAGATACGCAGCACACCCCTTCTCAACCATTCACTGAGCTTTAAGAAATGAAACAACCCTACTAGGAACATGATCCAAGGTACCTCTCTACTCTAGCTGTGGTAGACCTGGCATAGCCAATGTCACCATTGTAGCGTAACAATCAAGAATAGCGTGATAGGGCGACAGCAAGTCCATCCCAAAATAATATCGAAATCCACCATACTGAGCAATAATAAATCAGCTCTGGTTTTAAAACCACTAATAACAATCAAACATGACCTATACACGCAGTCAACAATAATAGATTCACCTATGGGTGTAGATACATAAACAGAAGAACTCAAAGAATCACGGGATACGCCCAAATACGAGGCAAAATAAGATGACACATAAGAATAAGTGAAGCCTGGATAAAATAAGACTGATGCATCTTTATAACAGACCGAAACAATACATGTGATAACATAATCAGATGCAAATGCCTCCGTCCTAGCAGGAAGGGCATAAAATCTGGCATGGCCTCTCCCTCTAGGGCGACCTCTACCTGTCCGAGCTCCACCTCTAGCTAGTTGTGCCGGTGGAGTAGCAACGGGTGCAATAATCATGGCCTGAGAAGCCTGAGGGCCCTGTGGAATAGGTAGGGCTTGAGAAATCTGTGGAGGTGCACCCCTCCTAAATCTAGGGCAATCCCTCATTATATGACGAGTGTCACCACACTCAAAACAAGCCATCGGAGGACATGACTGCTGGGACTGGCTCGGGCCTGATCAACTTGACTGCCTGCTGAAAGCACCCCATACAAGAGGTACAATAGACACTGGCAGTGTATAATATGGAACCTGAGCTCTGGGAGTAGCCGGAATACCACTGGAAGCTGGAAGTGCTGAATGAATAGGACGACTCACATAGCCTCTATCATGACGGGATGCAACTGAGGCACGAGAACTGTTATATGTTCCAGAATCTCGAGGTCTCTTAGCTTCCCTCTCTTCTCTCTCCCGAGTCCGCATACCCTCCAATATTCTAGCAATTGACACCACATGTTGGTATGTGATGTCTATCTCCAGTTCTCGGGCCATACTGAATATGATACTAGGGTGGAGCCCCTCAATAAATTGACGAACCCGCTCTCGAACAGTAGCAACCAAGGCTGGTGCATGCCTAGCCAAATCACTGAATCGGACCGCATATTATGACACGGCCATAGAACCATGGTGCAGCTGCTCAAACTCTGGGTGCCATGCATCTCTAAGACTATGAGGAACATACTCCCTCAAGAACATATCTGAAAATTGAGTCCAAGTGAGTGAATCTACCTCAGCCGGACTATCCAACTCGTATGCCCGCCCCTCTAAGATGGAATGTCGTGAAAGAAACCCCACTAGAATCCACAATACCCATAGTATGGAGGATACGATGATATTCCTCAAGAAAACCTTGAGCATCCTCTGAAGCCAAACCGCTGAAAGTGGGAGGGTGGTACTTCTTGTACCTCTCCAAAACTGATGCTCTAGCCTCGGGCCGAACTGGGACAACTGGTTGTACTGGTATAACCTCTGGAGTATGCTCAACTTGGACCCGTGTCTCTTGGGTACGAGTGGCGGGAGTCTGTACTCCTCCCCCGGCCTGAGATGTGGCAGGAGCAAGTGGAATCAACCATGCCTGAGCTAGAGTTCTCCTGAAGTGCAGGGGTAGTAACAGGCGTCTCACGTGCCTACTCTCCAACTGAAGCTACTGGTGGCTTCTCTGCAGCAATTCGTACAGGTGCTCTGGCTACACCACGTGGTCAGATGCTCTGGCTACATCACGTGGTCTTCCTCGGCCTCTGGCACAACCTCTGCCACCGGCCTCTTGCGGCTCCGACAGGGAGCACGGGTGTCTGATCATTGGATCCAGTTGTGCGTGTCCTCACCATCTGTGAGAGAATAGGAAAATAATGATTTAAAATTTTGAATTCAACAAATGTGCACGATAAGGAATCAAAGAAGTGAATATTTTCCTAACAGTTCCTTAGCCTCCCGAAGATAAGTACATACGTCTCCGTACCAATCCGCGAGACTCTACTAAACCTATTTGTGACTCATCATAACACCTATGAACCTAGAGCTCTGATACCAACTTATCACGACCCCAAATTCCCTCTTACGATGTCGTGATGGCACCTAGTCTCTAAGACTAGGTAAGCCTATCAATGCGGAATAATAATAAAAATATGAAATAAATAAATCTGAAATTCACATAATTACAACTTCCAAAACCCGGTAGGAATAAGTCACAAGCTTCTAAGAATTTTTACTCAATGTCTCTATATATCAGAGTTTAAAGAAAAATAAAGAAGCAACATAATAAGGATAAAAGGGGACTCCGGAGTCTGCGGACGCTGGCAGATATATCTCAAAGTCTCCGAACATAGGTAGCTCACTGATATCTGGGCTGGTAGGAAGTATCTGAATCTGCACAAAAAGATGTGCAGAAACGTAGTATGAGTACACCACATTGGTACCCAGTAAGTGCCAAGCCTAACCTCGGTAGAGTAATGACGAGGTCAGATCAGGCCCTACTGGAATAACAAAAGACAGGGAGAAAAGTTTAACAATATAATAAAAATAATGACAATGGAGATAAATCAAGTAAGTAGTATGTCACAATTTAACTACACAGGAAAAGGGCAATTAACACCTCGCAGAAGGGAAACAAAAATTTACAACTTTAAGGAAAGCACCAAAAATAACCAAAGGCAATTCATCCATAAAGAAATATCAACAAGGGCACTCCCGAGGTACTGCCTCGTAGTCCCAAATCATAAATAAATTCACAATATCTCATTTTCTTATATCACCGCGGGAGCCTTCACATTAAATTTTAAAGAAATCATTTTTTTCCGAAATAGCATCACGCGTTTTAGCCACCCTTATCACACCGCATGACTTCTAGTAGTTCCCCTACTAGCCACACGTATCAAGCCACCCTTATCTCACCGCATGTGTTTCAACACCCAAACCTTATACCACCTCATGCGTATCAATATCACAATATATCACAATCTGCACCTCAAGTGCTCAAATATTTTAAATTGTCAAAATAAATCAACAACAATAATATTTTCCATAATAGGGAGCTCACGGCTAAATCACAATGAGTACAAAAATCTCACAAAATATTCGGGAATAACTCAGCAAAAATAATATTTTCACAATTTTTAACACGTTGCCTCAATACCAAATTTAAAATATCAATTACTTCGTATTAATAATATTTAAATTAAAGAAATTCAACCTTCAAATAATGCACAGATGAAGAAACCAAAAGAAACCAAGTTTTAACTAAACAGGTAAAACATTTACCAGGAAAAGGTCAATCAAATTTAAAGTATAGAAATTAAATCAATGATGAAGAATATAACAAGATAAAATAATTTAATTAATATGCAACAATGATCTACACAATTTAAAGACATAATCTTCCACATTTAGTCTGTGTACACACTCGTCACCTCGTGTACATGACTTTCAACACATCACAATTATCATATTAATACCAATCCTGAGGGAAATTTTCCCCACACAAAGTTAGACAAGTCACTTACCTCGAACCACGCTCAATCAGTAAAATAGTATGCCTTTTCCTAGATATTTCTGACTCTGATCGGCTCGAATCTAATCATAATTAATTCTATTTAGTCAATACAAATTATAGGAATAAATTCCATAAGAAAATATAATTTTTCTAACAAAAATTCGAATTTTAACCCAAAAATTACCTGTGGGGACCACGTCTCGGAATCCGACAAAACTTACAAAATCCGACAACCCATTCAACCACGAGTCTAACCATACCAAAATTACTAATTTCTGACAACAATTCAGCCCTCAAATCCTCAATTTTATCTAAGAGGTTTTTCTAAATTTTTCAACTTAATTCACCAATTAAATGCTAAAAACAATCATGGATTCGGGTAATTTGATCAATATTGAGTTAAGAACACTTACCCCGTTGTTTTCCTTGAAAATCTCTCAAAAACCGCCTCTTCCCGAGCTCCAATTTGGTAAAAATGGAAAATGGGTTTTCAGATCTTAAACATTTTATCCAGGTTCGCATTTGCGAATGAACAGTTACTCACCAGAAACCAACAAACTCAAACTTCTCTGAAATGATCCGACACCACCCTGAAACTCATCCGGAACCTCCCGGACACAAACCATATACGAATTTCAATCATAAAATATGCTACGGACCTGCTCGCACACTCAAAATACTGAAAAGAGGTCGTCTTGACCCGATATTGACCATGGTCAAACTCCCAAATTTCTTAACTTTATTCGTCTCTCAACCAATGATCTTAAAATACAACCAAGCCCCTCGGGACCCGTCAAATCATACCAAGAAGTCCTAAAATATCATACGGACTTAGTTGAAATCTCAAATCACACAAAACAACGCTAAAACCACGAATCATACCCCAATTCAAGCTTAAAGAACTTAAGAATTTTCAACTTCTACATTCGATGCCGAAACCTATCAAATCACGTCTGATTGACCTCAAATTTTGCACACAAGTCATAAATGACATAACTGAGCTATAAAAATTTTCAGAATTAGATTCCGACCCCGATATCAAAAAGTCAACTCCCCGATCAAACTTTTCAAAAATTCAACTTTCACCATTTCAAGCCTAATTCCATTACGGATGTCACGACCCAAAATTCATAAAGTTTGTGATGGCGCCGGACACCATTGTCAGGAAAGCCAACAATAATTACTTAATTGTTTTCTCATTTTATTATTTTTGAAATCATATTTCCTTTAATTAAATAGTAAAAGATGAAATTTACAAAATAAATAATAATATCTTTAAAATTTTCAATACGGTGCAACCCATAATCGCCCAAAACCCGGTGTCACAAGTGCATGAGTATCAACTAGGAATATAAAATAAAATACAACATCTGTCCGAAATACAAATTGGATAGAAAAATATAAATACTATAAAGGAGACTCTGCTGGTTGCGAACTCGTAACGTGGAATGCAGCTCACCTAAGTCCCCGCAATAACCGTGCCTCTGCGCCCACAAGGCCACTAGACATATATGCACCTGCACAAAAAAATGTGCAGCAAGTGTAGTATGAGTACATAAATCAATGTGTACCCAGTAAGTATCCTGCCTAACCTCGAAGAAGTAGTGACGAGGGGTCGACTTCGACACTTACTAAGGGCCAACAATATGATAATATAAAAATCTAATTAAGCATGATATATGTAACAATAAAACTCAGAACAAGAAATAACTGAATAATTCATCACCATATTTAAGAACCCAAATCACTTCCTTCATTTAAAACAAATACTCTTTCAAATAATGAATTTATACCTATTATAAAAGGGACTTCCAGTTTTATTATCACGCACAAAATTTCACCGAGGATGTTTGGCCCGATCCAACATAAATATAAATTGTGCACTGTCGAGGGTCGAACGGCACGAACCATAGACACATCTATTACCCCGCTCGCGGATCATACGTGCGACGCGGTCAAATATAAATTTAAGAAATTACCCCGCTCGCGGATCATACATGCGACGCGGTTACACATAGATTTCTTAAGTTATTAAATTATTCTTCCATTCTTTTCAAAATACGAAATTCAAATAAAAACTTTTAAGATCCCAATTTTTCCTCAATTTCAACTCCTTTCAAAACATTTAATAAGCAAATTCAATTCTGCTCCTTCTCAAGACAAACAATAAACATAAATCAGTAACAATACCCACAAGGCATGATGTAAGCCAAATATTACCCGGACATAGGTATATCTAGTAGCTACGTACAGACTCTCGTCACCTCGTGCGTATGTAATCCCCACAAATAGAAGCACACAATAATTTAGTTCACCTATGGGGTTAATTCCCTCTTACAAGGTTAGAAAGGAGACTTACCTCGCTCCGAAATTCCATCACCAGCTCTCAAGCCCTTCCAATAACTCAAACCGATGCCCAACGCTCCAAAACTAGTCAACAAACATGCAAATCCATAAATACACACTTTAATACTTATTATAATCCAATTTATAACAATTCCTAACTCCGCTTGAAAAGTCGATAAAATTACTCTCAGGTCCACGTGCCCGAATTCCAAAAAATTTCGAAGATAAACCTTACCCATATCACCATGAACTCAAATATACAATTTATTCTAAATTCCATATCCAATTTCGTGGTCAAAATCCAAAAATATCCATTTCTAGGTTTTTTACCAAAAATCCCAAATTGCTACAAATTTCAAGTCTAAATCCATATGTAAACCAAATACTTAACTTGCAATAAGTGGGAATCACTTACCTTGCACATGATGGTGATAATACTCCCTTGAAGAGCTCCAAAAATCGCCCTAAGCCGTGTGAAAAAATGGGTGAAATGAACCCAAACCCAGCTTTTAAAACATTCTGCCCAACCACGATTTTCGCTTATGCGGCTAGCCAACCGCGTCTGTGGCTCCGCATCTGCAGAAATAATCTCGCAGATGCGATTTCCCCTTAGCCGGCTTGTCCGCTTCTGCGATCAGCGGCTCGCTTTTGCGAGACCGCTTTTGTGGTGCATGCGCCGCACCTGTGTCCATCGGCCGCTCATGCGTTGCCAACTTCGCACCTACGCCTATCGACCGCTCATGCGTTGCCAACTTCGCACCAGCGCCTTCGCAAGTGCGCCCTAATGTTCTGCACCTGTGGTATCTAACCAGCTTCCTCTCCTTCGCGCCTGCGACTCGTGGCTCACATTTGCGGGCCCTTTCCCGCAGGTGCGATTGCACCAGATATCAGCTGCCTCAGCATTTCATCCAAGTCCAAACTCGATCCGTTAACCATATGGAATCCACCCGAGGCCCTCGGGACCTCAACCAAATATACCAACACATCCCAAAACACATCATGAACTTAGACGAGCCTTTAAATCACATCAAACAACGCTAAAAATACGAATCACCCTCCAATTCAAACTTAGTGAACTTTGAAACTTTAACTTCTACAATCGATGCCGAAACCTATCAAATCACGTCTGATTGACCTCAAATTTTGCACACAAGTCACATTCGATATTACGGACCTACTCCAACTTCCGGAATCAGAATCCAATCCCTATACCAAAAAGTCCACCTCCGGTCAAACTTCTCAAAAACTTCAAATTTCTAACTTTCGCCAAATGACCCCAAAATGGCCTACGGACCTCCGAATCCACTTCCGGATAAGCTCCCAATATCAAAATCGCCATACGGAGCTATTCCCAGTCTCGGAATCCCAAACGGACATCGATAACATTGAAATGCACTTCAACCCAAATTTATGAAATCCTTCCAAAATATCAACTTCCACAATAGGCGCTGAAACGTTCCAGGTTCATCCAAAACCCGATCCGGACATACGTCCAAGTCTAAAATCATTATACGAACCTGTTGGAACCTTCAAATCTCGATTCTAAGGTTGTTTACTCAAAAAAAATCACCCTTTAGTTAATTTTCCCAACTTAAAGCTTTCGAAATTAGAATTTTCTTTCTAAATCAACTCCGAACTTCCCGAACTTAAATGCTTACCACGTGTACAAGGCATAATACCTCAAGTGAAGTTGCTCAGGGCCTCAACCCGCTGAACGACGCGCTAGAGCTAAAAAGGACCGGTCGGGTCGTTACAACGGACTTTCAAATAATTTTCTAGACACGCTCCTAAGTCCAAAATAACCATACGGAGCTATTGGAATCAATATAAGTCAATATCCGGTCAACCTTTTCAACTTAAGCTTTCAACCTTGAGACTAAGTGTCTCAATTTATTTCGAAATCTCTCCGGACCCGAACCGACTACCCGGCAAGTCACATAACAGTTATAAAGTATATAATGAACTGTAAATGGGGGAACGAGGCTACACTTTTAAAACGACTGGCCGGGTCGTTACAAGATCGCCTTCAAGGGAAAGCTGTTGAATACCCCTTTTTGCTGAAAGTTTGGACACAAATCTTCGCCAATTCAAGCGTTATATTGCTAGTAAGATAATGGAATATACAGAACAAGCTACAATTACAAAGTTCTTTCATCAATCTTGAAAGAATTTAATTTCTAGTAGTTTTAAAATGTGTGCCTTAGAGATTAAATTTTTGTACTTTTAGTTATAGATTTATTAATTATAACTTTTTAAAATATTTAATTAGTGAAATATGCATATCTTTTCATATTTTAAATTTAAACAAATTTCTTATATTTTATATGTAACATTAAAAAAAAGTAATTTTGTATTTGGATAATTTTTGTCTATAACGACTAAAAATTATTTAAACGTCAAATGTTGTTATTGTTGTATAATATCTATTTACTATAAAAGAGAAACAATACAAAAAAAAAGGATGTTCTTGTATAGAGATTTGATTGTATCAAATTTTATATTATACAAGTTAACAACCCTATATACCTTAACATATATGAAAAAGATTATAAGCGATCCTAGTTTCCTAGTTTAATACAAACTCTAAATTACAGCAAGGAAAGAAAATAACGAAAAGAAAATATTTACCTCGCATATTAGTTTTGAGACTCGCATAGTAAAACGCAAATTACTCCAGAAAATTGGCATGTTCTGAATACGGCAAATGTCCAAATATACACCTATACTTTCGAAAAATCTAAGAATACCCCTCATTATATTATTGTGTTATCTATACCCCTACAGTCATACTTTGGGTTCAAATATACCCCTCATTTAAACGGATGGACACGTGTCATCGTCTTGTTGGCCAATTCTAAATATCTCTTAATTAATTAAAAGACTCATTACCCATACCCGAAAAATAATTTTCTAAAGCAATTTTAGTTTTTTTTCCAGTTTTTACAAAAACATTATTTTAGAAAATATTTTTCAGTTTTTTTAAAGCAGATCTTTTGTAAAAACTGGAAAAAAAATATTTTTGATTTTTCAGTTTTTACTAAAAAATAATTTAGTTTTTTCCATTTTTACAAAAAATAATTGTTTTAGAAAATTACTTTTCGGGTATGGGTAATGAGTATTTTTATTTAATTATGAGATATTTAGAATTGGTCAACATGATAATGACACGTGTCCCTCCGTTTAAATGAGGGGTATATTTGAACCCAAAGTATGACTGCAGGGATATAGATAACCCAATAGTATAATAGTAGTATTTTTAGACCATTTTCGAAAGAAATGGATATATTTGGACCTTCGCCATTCTGAATAATTATGTGATTGTTCCACGGCCTGCATAATAGATGCATAATAATTTCCTTGTCTCTTCCAACTTCAAAAATAAATTTAAAGAACAATTTTTTCTTTTGGTATTATGAACTATTTTAAATGTAATTTCTGGTCTGTTTTTTTTTTCCAGTTAATCTCCCTTCGAAAGGATAGAGAATTTCAAAATTTTGACTAAAACTTTGGAGTAGTTAAAGATCTGATTAACTAATATGAACCTAGCACGTAACTAACTGTTATAGGGTACTAAAAATAATCACATTAGTTAACCAAAGTTTTAGGTAATCAACTAATATACGTTTATTGAAAAATAAAAAACTAATGTACGTTTCAATTGGTTAAAAAAAAAAAAACTAATATATGTTCAACATTTGTTTGCAAGATTTACAAATGCAAAACATGACTCGCTGGGAGTTTTTCAAACAATACGTGTGGAGTAGATGCCTTTTTTTTTTCGAATTTAAACGATAATACAAAATATAATTAGATGGTAAATTTTTTTACATTATATATATATATATATATATATATATATATATATACATAAATAAAACTCTATATTGTACTCTACAGGGAGAGCCTCTGTAGGTGTTGGGTCGATTCTCACTATCTATTTTTCTTTTTGCCTTTTATGGTTAGTTATAGTTATATTATGATATTTTTCATAGTAGATCAATAACAAATAACATAAAAGTTAGTAAATAAAATATAGAGAGATATTTATAAAGTCTTTTCTTCGTAAATTATAAGTAGTTCATGTAATAGAATTTTTTGTTCATAAAATTATGCATGTACAAAAATGCATTTTAGTAACTTAATTTTTTTTATCGGTGCTATTTTATAAAGCAAATTAAAGGCAAAGGTAAACGTGCCTTCCATTTCTATTTTATATAATATATATCCTTTTTTGTCTCTCAAAATTCTAGGTTCCTGAAAGGGACCTTAGCGTTCATTCTCATCATCTCTGAGGAACAAATTTTCTAACTTTACAGGAGGTAAAATTTTCCTAATAACAAAATTCAATCGTGAAAATTTTCTATTTTGTTTGAATTGGTGTTTATTTGCTTTTAATTGTGTGAGATTATTCTTTTTCTGATTGTTATAAGTAATTTGTTTGAAGTGCAATTTTTTCTGGTGCTCTAGGGCTTTTTTCTTATACCGAATTTAAATACGTGAAATTTCACAGTTTGTTCTGTGTCAAAGTTTGCATTTTTATGGGATTTACTTTTGTTTGAGAAAATTAAAGTTTCATTTTTTATTTGTCCATTCACAGATTTAAAATACCCATATGATGATATTGTTGAATTAAGAAATCCCCATATAAGAAATTTGCATTTTTTGGATGTTATTTTTGTTGAATTAAGAGTTTATTTTAGAAAGAAAATATTTATTGTCTATTCATTAGTTATAAAGTTTTCTTTTTTATGGTTATAGAGGAAGCTAATTTGTGTGATGAGATTAAAATTTAAATCTGGCTATTTTTGGGTGCTTAAGGTTTTGAGAATGGATGAGGTCATGAAAACAGAGGATCATTTGACATCACCTGCAGCTTTTGTGGAAGGTGGAATTCAAGATGCCTGTGATGATTCTTGCAGCATTTGCCTCGAGGCTTTCTGCGAAAGCGATCCTTCTACGGTGAATACTAGTGACATTTCGCGTATTGTTAAATGTTTAACATAGCAATGTTTTGATGCTTCAATTTTTTTTATAATGACGTGCTAATGCTTAAGATATGTGTTTTTTTCTTTCTAATAGGTAACTAGCTGCAATCATGAGTTTCATCTCCAATGTGTCCTGGAATGGTACGTAGATGCAAAAGTTTTGTTTACACTATCTTTGCTGTTTTCGACAGTGTTTAGGCAAATAGATTGATATTGTGTATCTTGTTTTTTTCCTTTATGTGTGTGTGTTTTGGGGGGGGGGGGGATGGTTTTGGTAACAAAATGTGAGATTGAATAGCAAACATACAGGTGGAAAACTTGCTTTTTTGGCTAGTTCCAAAATGAGCCAGGGAAAGTAGATGGCTTGCTAACTCATTTGAGCAAATTATGTCAATGTTACCTAACAAGGGAGAAGTGTATTGTGTATACACACACGCGCTATACAATGAACAAGGGAGAACAATATAATCTGACAAAAGAATAGGAGTGGTCTTTGAAACGTGATAGGTGGAACTAGATGTCAGTGAGTCTGTTGGTGGTTGTTAATGTTATTTCTATGTGGCATTGGCTTTCTGTTATTTACAACCATCTTTTAGTAGTTACTCAATGCCATAGATTCTCTAGCACATAGTTTTTTTGCACCAGCTTCATTTAGGATTTTGTCTTGCTTTCAGAAAACAAAAGGCATAGACTATGCACTCAAACAATGAGCCCAAAGCAATCCTATGGACTTGTTTTTTTTTTTGGGGGGGGGGGGGGATGGGAGTTGCTAGATATATCAAGTGATATTTGCTGGAAATATTCAAATGGAATACAAATGAGGCATTTTTTATTTGCATAATTAACTTGTAGAAGGGAGAAAAACTATTGCAAACTTTGGAGCTTGTGCAGCTCTGTAAAGAAAAGTGTTATATATACAAATATCACTTGATATATTATTTTGATTTTCTAGATTTACTTTGGTATTGAAGTTTAATAAGAATTCACAAATAATTACTTCTAATCTACTATCCAGGAAATGAACCCTTTATTCTAAGGAAAAAATTGGCGAAACTTTGTGTGGAAGCATAAATAGATACTAAGAAACAAGATTCTCTTCTGCTGTAGAGAATTGCTGGTTACAGACTGTTCCTACTCCTTGCACCTAAAATATGTTACAGAGGTTGTTAGTGAGAGTACCATGCCGTCTTAAGTATTATTGTTTTTTTGTCATTTATTAGCGTTATTTGGTTTATGCTTCTTAAGTAGGTCTAGATATATAACGATTGAGAGCTTAAAATTACTATTGTCTTTATGGTCAAATATAGCAGAATGATTAGATTTACCTAAAGAGGAAATCAAGAAGCTATTTGCGGAAGAAACATCTGTCAAGCTTTAATGGGAGACAAAGCATCTAGTTACATGGCTTTACTTTGGTGTTTTTTCACTATTATTGGGAGGTGGAATGTAAGGATATTGTGGACTGTATGCGGTGGGGGAGCTAGAAATTCAGCAAGGAGATTCAAAAAATACTAGAGTGTCCCACCTAGAATATGAACATGTGTTCGAAAGCAACTTTTGAACCCCCTTTGGCACTACACTAGAGTCTTCTCTCATTTTAAGGGGATTCAACCGTTCAAATATGACCAAGAAAATTCGATTTTGTCCTATTTGCTAAGTTGCTCGGACTCGGGTGCGGGTGTCCGATACGGGTGCGGATCTAGAGGTCAGATCCTTCATGATCTAAATTTAAAGATTCGGGGGTACGGATCCAGGTACGGATACGGATGCGGGGATTCGACAAAAAATAATTCAATTATTTAAAAATAGAGTTATATATGTCTAAATTATGAGACATTATGTGGAAAACTTACAAGGTATTCCGAGAAGGAGAAAATATTGAACAAGAATAGAATTTTAGAAGGAGATAAAAGGAAAAAGACTGACAAAGAATTTTATATATACAAGGTATTCCATTTTCTTCCATATCACCCTAGCTTTTGTTTTGTTTTCAAAAATCATTGTATCTGTCCCAAATTTCTCTGATAATTTTGGTCAAAGTACCCAAAATCGTTTGACCAGATCCGACACGGATCCTACACCCATACCCACACCCACGTCGTGTCGACACGGGTGCGGCACTGAAAGTGAAGAGTCCGAGCAACTTAGCCTATTTGTATAGTACAATTTTTCGGCAAAGGGGATTAAGTTGAACCCCTTTCCTCCCTTTAGCTCCATCCCACTGTATGAGTCACTTGAATGAAAGTGGTGATTTGGAGGAAGAATATTACCCTTTTTTTTTTCATAATCACGATCCTTGAGAGAAATGTTGTTTTGGACATCAAGAACTTCAGACCGTTTGAGGGGCAATGCATGCAAAATCATTGCATAAACATTATCTGTCAGAGTGAGACGTGTTTTAAACAAGCTTATTAATATCTCAGAAATTGTCTTTGTTGGGAGGTGGGAGGTAGACCCTAGATGTTGTTCTTATTACTAATGAGGTTGTGAACTCAAGACTGAGTAGTGGAAAACAGAGAATTCTATTCAAATTGGATATAGACAGGGCGCTGAATTATGTGAAATAGAATTTCTTGTCGTACATATGACTACTTTTTTAGTGAAAATTATGTCCGATAAAAGAATTTGAAGAGAAACTGTGCGAAAAAATGTTTCTCTGTGCTCATCACCTTTCGTCCACCTTTTTTGGTTTTACGTGTCTACATCAGAGGCCCTTGCTTCTCTACATCCATGTCTCATTTTTTTGAAAGAACATAAACATTTTATGAACCAGTAAAAACTTTTAGCATCTACTGTTTAGAGAATATGCTGTAGAGATGCAGTACAAATACCCCCCTCCCCCCTCTCTCTCTCTCACCACTCTATTTCTGGTTAAGAGTTATAAACATTTCTTTTTACGCTAGGACACCTTTGTTGAGGAGGTTAATAACCTTTTGTTGGTTTGTGGTGGGTGGGGGGGTTAGATGTGGCTGGCTTACAATAACAACAACAAACGCAGTTCAATACCACAAGTGGGGTCTGAGAAGGGTAGTGTATACGCAGACCTTACTCGTACCTTGTGGAGGTAGAGAGGATGTTTCCGGTAGACCCTCCGCTCATGTAAAGCATAGTCACAGCTTAGTAAAGAAATACAGTATAGGGAAAGTCACGGAAAACAGAAAAAGTAGTAACAAGAAGCAGTAACAACATCATGATAATAAGATAACCGAAGCAAAAGAGCTGGCTTGTAGATTGATATTTATTCTGGAACATGAAAAGGAAATGATTGAGGGACTATACATGTTATGAGGAACATTGATGCATACAGTCTAATTAGTTTTTTTTTAAAACAGGTGTCAGAGAAGTTCTAATTGTCCAATGTGTTGGCAGTCCATAAGTCTGAAAGATCAGATGAGGTTCGTTTGGCTTCTTTTTTTCAGTCCATATTTTTCATGATCCTGATTCAGGGTATAGCCTTTACTTGTCTTTAATTGACTTCCCTCTTTCAGTCAAGAATTGTTTGAGGCTGTGGAACAAGAAAGGAACTTTAGAGTTAATGCAGAAAGAAATGCTACACTATTGCACCTTCCTGCGCTTGGAGATTTTGGATTACAGCATGTATGTGGCCATCTTAAAGGATAAGCATTTTTCACCTGTCATTTGATTTATGAAGTTTCACAAGCTAGCGCGTTGCATTTACCTCTTTCATTGCACTGCAGTTACCTGTGGATATTGATGATCCTGAACTTGAAGAGCGCATTCTTCAGCATTTGGCTGCTGCTGTTTCAATGGGAAGGGCTCACCATGCGGGTCGAAGGGAGGGCTCAAGAAATCGCTCATCCACCAATGACCGCCCACAATTTTTTCATCCTTATTCCTCTCCTACCGCTTCTGTTTCACCTTCTTCTGCGGGATCAAATTCTGATCCTGCTGCAGCCACAATACCTGATTCTTCTCTTTCCATTACCCCCGGTAACAGTGAATCAGCACGACATATGCCTCATCTTTCATCAGTTCAAAGTAATCAACTTTCTGCTTCATCATCTCGATCTGTTCTGAACCCAGCCACAGTAAAAGGAATATCTATTGGTGATAGGTAGTAATGGTTTTCAACATATTTTCAATTTTATGCAAACACCGCTTTATCTTAAATTGGTTTATATGATGTGCTAGATTGGTTAACACATGCAGAATTTTTTTTAAATCAGCTTTCATTTGTTTTTGGGTTTTCTGTCTTTCTAGACACTCTTCTAGTTCGTCTTTGACACCAAGCCAAGGGAGAGCTGGACCATCAGACCTCCAGTCACTATCAGAGTCCTGGAAATCTCGATTTAATTCTCTATCAATGAAGTATGAAATTATGATTGACTTCACTCAAATTTATTTGTTCTTAATCTTAGCAGTTGTGCTTGTTTTGTGTTTCTTGTCTTTGTAAGCCACATTATATATGGTCTTATTTTCCAGATATAAAGAATCAATCTCAAAGAATACACGAGGGTGGAAGGAGAGATTGTTTTCTCGAAGCTCTTCAATGCCAGATGTTGGTTCTGGTAGGAGCGAGGCGAATGCTGGAATTGCTAGTCTATCTCGCCTGATGGAACGCCTTGAAACTCGAGAAAATAGTAGAGTTGGTTCTGTTGCAGTTACTAATATAGTGGATTCTTCACACACACTCCAGAGAGACCATGGTAATATGAGTACTCATCTTGGAAATGGATTGAACAGAAACTCAACAGCTTCTGCTGCAAGTTCAGCTCGGAATTAAGTCATCTATTTAAGCATTTACCTGGCATCTGTCCTCAGCATTTCATCTTTGAATGTAAGTCATTGCTTCTGTAAAGGGACATTTTCTTTTCCTTCCATGTCTTTCTTTCCTTTTTTGTGATTTTCCTTGTTTATAGCTTTAAAAGTGCTGTTTCGTTATTACTTTTGGTGATGTTAAAAATGGGGTCACTGTCATTGTCGCTATTGTTCTCACTGAATAAAAGGTCAAGAAGATACATGATCATACACTTCGCTTATTTGACTGAATGTTACTTTGGTAGTAGTGCGTGAAAAAATTCTGTTGGTATTTTCAAATGGAGACCAATTAACTGAACCAACTCCATTTGGTTTTAGAACTTTTCAATATTAACTCTTTCAAAACAGAAAGTAACTTTGTTTGATTTGAAAATTCATCTTGTTTTCGAAAAACAACCCAAATAGTTGTCCTGATGCCAATAATATATATTTTTATTTTCTGAAACAACTACTTATTCCAGGACAATCCAGATATAAATGTTCCAATTTTCCTAAATTTTTTTAGTGGTTGCATCATTAATTAATTACTGCCTGATTGGTAGTTTGGCAGATCTATAGTTGCCCCACGAAAAATGTAGGAGAAATTCAAATGTGAAACAATACATTAGCTCTAGTACATTTCTGACTCTTTTTTTCACTATTCTGTCTTAATTTTTTACCTTGTGTCTGGGAACTTAAGCCGGAATGGTGTCTTAGAATCCAAGTCTCAAGTAGGAATGGTGTCCTAAGTCAGAAAATTAGAGTTTTCTACTCTTTTGTGTACCACTTGTATACTGAGATTTCCTCTCTCCTCATGAATACATTATCTTAAAAATATATTTAGATAACGTCACCTACCTGGACCCCCATCATCACAAGGAGGATAGATACTTCCTGCCTTCTTGGAAAACTAGGGATTGCTAACTTGGCAACTTGCCTACACTTGTGGTTTGTCACTCGCCCTGCATCGAGTACAGCAAGTGAAACTAAGGATTGCTAATCATCCTACTTCTTGCTTTGTCCCTTGTCCTATATTGAGTGGAGCAGTTCTTGCCATTGGCACCTCTTTGCCTTTGTTGCTGATCGAAGGTCTCTTTTGGTTGCTTAAAGGCAAACCCCTAAAAGAATCTAGTATGTAGTATAAACTTGCATAAGAAATGGACCTTTTCACTCTTATTCTGCTCATGTGTTATGTGATGTTCGCTTGATTTAAGGGATTCTTTTTTCATTTGCAGGTTATTAACTTGCCGGGGTTCAAATATGACATGCTGAGGACGAGATCTCTTCCTTCAGTCTTTCCAAAGGAGCAATAGCAGTTGCAACATGAATGTGATTTGCCTGTATATTTGTTTATATACGTTAACGTGAATCGAATGTTGAAACATATCACTAGAATCTGGTAGAGATCCTTGTGTTGGATATTTACAAGATACAACGTGATATATTGACACAATTTTGTAGTTTGTCCACAATAAATCATTCCATAACTCCGGTCCTTCACAAACGACCCCGAACTTAGGAAAAATAAATAATTCATGAACCACTCGTAGTTGCTTTAGGCACGCTTTAATTAATTTTTCGTCATGGTTATGGATACGGCTCTCATGGCATAATTATGACACGTAATCCCAAACTCAAGTGCACGTTCGCGTGACTTGACCCCAACTTCAAAGAATCATAAAATCAATATGTCGTAAATTGCGGGTGCGTTTCACAGTAAAAATAGTACGGGCTAGCCAGTTTTTGGGCTGGTAATTGAAAAAAGCAAGCGTTTGCAATGTCATTAAAAAATAGCCACTATTTTGCTGCAACACGTAAAGTTCCAGCATAATATACTGGAGATTGGAGCACCTGTGTATGAACTTCTAGCATATTATGCTGAAACTCTAGCATACGAAAAATTTCAGTATAATATACTGGAGATTGGAGTACCTGCATGAACTTTCAGATTCAAGAGTGGGAAAAGACATTTGGAAAGAAAAGAGTGGAACTCTTACGTTTCAATTTAGGAGAGGACACATTTTATAAAAAAAACTAAATGTGTACATTCGTCAAATGATGGAGGATCAGAAGTCTAATTCGGTGTTTTGCAGTCCAGTGAAGATTTGTGTTTTTCCCATTCAGTTCAGAAAGTGTACGCACTCGATTAATCCGAAACTGAACTTAAAAAATCCGATCCAATCTTAGCTTATTTGGATTGGATTTAAATTGTCATTTCTTCAAACCAAAATTTTTATATTCAATCCGAACTGTCCGAACGCCCACCCAGCAATACATATCTTTGAGATGCCATCTCGAATTTTCCCAGTTGTTGTGACAAGGTGCTAGACTAGTTTACCTGAGTTGTGGTGTTAGGTACGCAAACGACGCGGATGGAGTATATAGATTCAATTGAACCCAATAGTTTTACACATGAAAATAAATGTGGAACTTCGCAACTATTGTTGGTAACAATTGAACTTGTAAACCTTACGGAAATCTACACGGTACAGCCGTCCCAAAAAATAAGAGCAAAATTTATTTATAGTCCATCGGTCCAAACATATATCACCCAGTAATTCAAAAATTATAATATATACGTATTTTATAGTCCAAAAGTAATTCCAGTGACTAGTCAAAAGTAATTAACTAAGAGGCTCAATCTGCTATCCCTATCCCTATCCTTGTCCCTTTCTCTTCTATCATCTCGATCCCTCTCTCGCCTCCTGTCACGCCTATTCCTATCAAAATCTTCTTCCTCATCCTTCCCCCTCTTATTCACTTAAAACCAATTGCACATCGAAATTCAGATAATCAGCGCCTTTGAATCGAATACACTTCCGGCCACAAAGCCATTAACTAGTACTAAAGTTAGACTCTATGTAAGGAAGTTGAGTGAACAATTTTCCGAATGTGGTACTGGATTAATTGAGATATAACCAGTTGTTGAGAAGAATTTGTGCTATAAAGGCAAAGAAATAAGTGGAAGAGAAATAAGGCAAAGAACAGCATCTTTATCGAGATACAGAGTAAAATGGCTAGTCAAATTAAAACTCCCCGTCAACCATTTTCCGGCGGGTACATACAGCAGCGAACCACCGTCATTGAAACTGACTCAAGTGATCAACGGCCATTTTAAAGGCTTTAGTGTTCAACGTCGTTCCGTCACCAACTCCACCAAAATCCGTCAACGAAGCGGTGTGTGCTCTGCAACTTATGGCGGAGTATTCTATTGTTTCCCATTTTTGTACTTTATGTCGGCCGTGAACGTTGCCTAACGCTGTTAGAATCACCACGGCTAGTAGTAAAATCCTGTGAATTGCCTATAGGAAGAAATTTAACAAAATGAGAAAAAAAGGAAAGGGAAAATAAAAGGGAAAGAAAGGAAAATGGGAAGAGAGAGGCTGTCATTATACAGACTATCATTGTATAAAAAATATACAAAATAAATTGTCATTATAGAATAAACTGTTATTATACAAAATAAACTGTCACTATACAAAAAATATAAAATATAGACTGTCACTATACAATTTATATACAATAAACGGACTTTTTGTATGGATCGGCCCGGGACCGAGATCATTTGGTCCCGAGCTAAACGGTCCCAGCCCGCGGGCTAAACGAGCTAATTGGGCCCAACATATATATTTTTTTTAAAAAAATTAAATAGATATTAGAGACAAAAGGATGTTAAAAAAAATATCTAAGGCAATACTTTGTAAATTTTATTATAGAATTGTGACCTAAATTTTATTTAACATCCTAAATTTTAATATTCAATATTTAATATCGAATATACAAAACAATAATATTAAAACTTAAGAGTTGGAACGAGTTTACTGAATTGACGAACAACTTGTTGAAAAATAATTATCGTTGAAGACTTGAAGACTTCAATTCACCAACTTCACAATTTTGCACAAATTGTAACAATTAAGTAAGCAATTATAGAAGAATATTAGAGAGAGATTAAGAGAGATTGATGATTTTGTGAGAAAAATAAAAGAATGAGGGGGTATTTATAGTTGAAAATAGGGAAAAAGTGTAATTATAAAAAGTTTGGGGTTAAAACAAAGTTGGGGGGTTTAAATGGCTATTTTATAAATAGCCAACGGCTATTTTTGACAGCCCAACGGCTATATTTTAAATTTTTTTTAAAAATATAGCCGTTGGGACCGTTTGGCCCGCTAAGAGACCGGTCCGGTCCCGGTCCCTAGCGGGCTAAATGGTCCGGGGACTGGCCCAAATCATAGGACCGGCCCACGAGACCGGTCCAGGCCCACTAAAACCGGGCCAAACGGTCGTGGCCCGGTTAGCCCGCTTGGCACGCGGTCCCTGGCTGGTCCCGGGCCTGGACCGGCCCACTTGCCACCTTTATGTTGGAACTTTCCGTATACTGCAGTTTTAGCACAATATGCTGGAAGTTCATACACATGTGCACCAATCTCCAATATATTATGCTGGAACTTTTCGTGTTGCAGTAAAATAATGGCTATTTTTCAATAAAAACGTTGACTATTTTTTAATTACTAATGCGAAAACTGATTAGTCTATGCTATTTTCACGAAAGAAACACGTAAGAATAAGCAATACCTAATTCTTTGATCAGATGTGGCTTTGAAATTTTAAGCAAAATTTAAGCCTTATCAACCCTACAAAAATAGGTTTTTCGCGGAAAATAAAAGAGAAGAAAGAGAATCTTCCTATAAAGAAAACGACAAATTCCTACTAAAGGTATAAAATCATGAGTGGACAGAGATATTCCAACTATAAAACAAAAAACAAACCCGTGTTTTGATGGTAAGTAGGAATACATATTGGAAAAAAAAGAAGAGATGTGGTTGATATTTCACTTGTTCGTTGGAATTCATAACATCAAGTTTAAAGAAAACTATTAAAATGAAGTTGCTAATGGAATTTATTAAAAACCATGCACTTGTTTGGAATAGAAAAGAAAGATGAGCCTAATTTTTGCAAATATAATTATTTTTTTTAATTTGGTATCCAATATTCGAAGTGGAAATGACATCAGATAGTCACTTTTAAGCATGTTGTTTAAAATATATTCACAGTTTATAATGTATTTAAAGATTAACCAATTTCGCTCAAATTTCAGAACACAGGTTCTCGAGATTAAACCTCAAAGTTCAAACTTCAGGACATCGTGTCTTAAAAATCGAAAATTGTGTCCAAAAGTTCGAATCTTATATTTTGAATTTTAAATTAGTAGTTCAGAAATTCAGGACACTTAGTCCTGAATTTCAAATTAGAAGCTCAAAAGTTCAGGACACTAAGTCCTGAATTTGGAAATTCGGGATACTTAGTTCTGTTGTTTGGGTAAATTTGGCTAATCTTTAAATAAATTATAAATTGTGAATATATTTTAAATAGCGGGCTTAAAAGTAATTATTGCTGCACTTCGCCCGTATTCGCATTAAAGTTACGACTAATTCGGATCCGCATAGGGTAAGGTTCATTAAAGAGAGAAACATTTCCTGCCAGAATGTTTTGGATTCATAAATCTTTGGCGGAGAAATCCTATCCGTCCTAGCACTAACTCATGGTAGTTACCATTATTACATACTATTAGATTACTTCTAAAATAGCTCATATTCATGCATTTATAAATAGAAATGAATAGTGAAGGAATCATAAAGTCACATCTATATAATTGATTTTGATCCCTCACTCTCTCCTTTTCTTTTTTTTTCAATCAATAGGAGTATCAAATTTTATTTTCACTATTTTTCATTATAAATTTTACTTGTCAAATGTCAAAGTCAAAAATAGAAATTGTAATGTGTCGGCTAGAAGGCTAAAATATCACTCATTTTTATAATTCCTTTTGTTTTCCTATATAAGTTATTGCTTGTATGTTATGATGTCAAACTCAAATAATAAGTAAGATGTCATACCTATGAATTTTTTATATTTTACTTTTGGTCCCGAATTACAATATTATGGCGAGCAATTATTTTTCATATGTAGTAAGTATAGCTGTAGAAGTATCCCACTTGGCCAAAAATTAATGACTTGTATAGAATAACTAGCGAGTCAAATTCTTACACATTTTTTATAACCATTATCGTTAATGGTAAGTAGTGATATACGTATTTTTTATTTTTTATTTTTATTTTGTGTTGGCAATGTCAATTCTTGGACCTTTTTATAAATTAATAATCAATAACCGAGTACAACCCACTGGCAGTGCAAATAGATATTTGTTATACACAGGGAAATCGAACCCACGATTTCAATATCATGAGATCTCTGCATTTACTATGGGCATAAGTGTCAACGATAATTATTGGATTATTTAAAAGTTGAATATATTTATTTTTACTTCGGAAATTGTTCAATGAGAAAAGGGCAAGAGAGATAGTGAGAATCGAACTTTGTTAAAAAAATAATTACTCTATCACTGGCTATAAAGATTGGTAAGTTGAGTATGTCATTTGGCTGAAAATATATGTATTGATCTATTTTCTAACTACTTGTCTAGTTTAAATTGAATGAACTTTTCTGAGATATAATCACAGATAATTATTCATTCATGAAAGAAAATTTCAATGAATATTTAGAAGCCTACTCAATTTGAATTGAATATTATTGAACGTAGTTAATTACTGATTAGGATTTTCTTTTAAGTAGTAAAGCAATGAGAGTATGTCATCGTGCTACTTTGACAAGTACGCCAAAGATAATAAATATGTTATGAAATTAGAGGAATAAAAACACATACCTTTTACATGAAACATCAAAACTAATGATTCTTTTTATCTGTTTATCTTGGCCTAAACATATTGAGTTGGACCCATTAACATGTAGTGACATGAAAAGTGGCCAATTCAATATCAATTAAAGTTTAATATTTTCTCTTTGCCGTCCAAAAATCCAAAATATCATTCATAAAAAGAAGTTAAAAGACAAAGTTCTCCTAACCCACAACCAGTGGCGGAGCCACATGCACTTAAGGGGTGTCTATTGACACCCTTTATCGAAAAATTACACTGTTTAGTTCGTTAATGTTTTTCAAAATATGTATATATACTATATAATAACACCCCTTGACTTCAGATGAGTTTATTTCTTTATATTTTGACTTCCCTTAATGAAAATCTTGGCTCAGCTACTACCCACAACTTGGGATAATCTTTTCCTGCTCATCAAATATGCATATACTTTTTAGGTATAAAGAATTATCCAAAAGAATTATATTAAACAACTCAATAAGGAAATGAAAATATCATGAGTCTCAAGACAAATTCAGAATTTAAACGTTATGAGTTGAAAAAATAAATTTTAAAATATATATTTAACACTAATGATACTTGCTTTAGCACATATATGTAAGTTTGAACCTCAAAACATTGATTTTCCATTATTCTCTAACCCACATATCCACGAACTCATTGTTGAATTTTCCATTATTCGTCGTTGCGAAAATTATTCTGATAATTAAAGTCTTTAAAAAAAAGATCTAAATCTTCTTAGTGGGCCTTCAAAGTAAATCTCCAAAAAATATAAATAAAGGGCCTTAAATACAATGGGCCACAAATGATTAACCTAAAAACCCAAAAAAGACATGAACACCGACAGTTTCCAAGGGTAAATTAGTCTATTAACAGCATGAAGTTTAAGAACAAGACAGACAATCTTCCATTTGGCGAGCTGTCCTTGTTTTTCAAGCCTTGTGACCTAAGCTAAAGTCACGCGTTTCACGCGCTAAGAAAAAGACGTGGAAGTTTCTTTTGTGATGTAGCGTAGAAAACAGCGGCAAAGCTGTGGCATTTTACTCGTGGGCAGGACATCGACAGCTCGTCTCCCGGCTTTACTTGGACTACAAATTTAGAACTTAATTTATGTTTTTTAATTGGCAAAAATCACTTTTAATTTACGGCTGATACTATTTATATTCGACAGCCGTAAAAGCGTATAAAATTTATATAACATACATAAATATATATGTATTTGGTTATTATTTTGAGAGTGACTATATAATATTATTTTCTATTTTTATTCGAGATCTTATTACAGTTTGTTTGATTTATTAAGTTAAGATATAAATATTACTTATACTTATTCACTAAAACTTTTATGATGTATAAAGGTTACGCCAGATTTATTAAGGTCGGACTTTGAATAAATCCATAGCATTAACACTACGTTCACGCTGCGGTTGTGCTGAGGTTATCGGCTCGGTTATAAGCCGTTAATTATGTTTTTGTTACGAGCGGCTATTATCTAAAGATATGGCTTGAGCAGAGCCGTTTAAGAATAAATGAATTAAATAGGTCCTCTATGATTAATCAACTTTATTACCCTATTTAGGGCTTTGTCCCATTACCAAACCCTTTGCACG
Source organism: Nicotiana tabacum (assembly GCF_000715075.1). NCBI lineage: Eukaryota > Viridiplantae > Streptophyta > Magnoliopsida > Solanales > Solanaceae > Nicotiana > Nicotiana tabacum. The sequence continues at coordinate 99,765,459 of NC_134103.1, read as the reverse complement.
TACCAATCAGGTACATGTCCTCGTAAATGTGGATGGATCTACATTTAAGGCAGCGGCAGCAGAAATTATTGAGTTTTGTGTGATTAATCTTTTAGAGTATACTGTTATTGCTCGCCACGTAATCATGCCAGATAGATGTCACTTGGTATTTTTTTGCCATATGAAAAATTTATGTAGGAAAGATGCTAGAACTTGTAGGAAAGTTCTAGAAAAATATGGAGATTTCTCATGTAAGACCTTAGAACCCTATGAAATTGCTAGGAAAATGCTTAGAAGATTCTAAGTATGTAGAATATTCTAGAGAATGGACTTACTTGTAAATAATAAGGGCCTTGTGTAATAATTATTATTTACTCACCAGTCCCTATGAAACTAGTATATAAAGGGGGTTATTCATTTGTAACTCACCAAGCAAACAATTTAAATTCTCTCTAACACAAAGCTTCCTTTAAGAATTCTCTTGTGTTCTTTCTACCATTCTCTTAGCGATCTTGAGTGTAGTAAGGCTGACTTGGCATAGCAAGAACGTGAGCAACTTGTGCAAGATCGTGAGCAAGTTGTCAAGTGTCGCACGTGTACTTAGTTAACGACTAAGGACGTGACAACGTGGTATCAGAGTAAAGGTTATGACTAAAGAAATGTTAGAAAGAATACAAGAGATTGCTAGAAGGAACCTTTGTGGTCGGGATTACCAAAGGCGTGGTACTTGCAAAATGGACAAATGTGAAGGTCCCTAAGCAAAAGGAGTATGGCGGTGCACGGGATGCACGCGAGGTGGGCGACTTACTTTGGATGGACAAGTACTTCGAGGTAGTCAAGGAGGATGACGAAGTTGCTAAGGTACGCAATGCCTCAATGTACTTGACCGAGGTTGCGTATGGTGGCGTCGAAAGTGTGATGACATGGAGAATAGGCTATGCAAGATTGAGACGTAGGAGCAGTTCAAGAAGGAGTTGAAGAAGCAATTCTACCCCATGAATGTGGTGTACGAGGCTAGGCGGAAGCTAAGGGAGCTCCAACAAATGGCCACAATTCGGGAGTATGTGCGTGAGTTCACTTCCTTAATGCTGCAAATCTCGTCGTTGTCCGAGGAAGATTTCCTCTTCTACTTCATGGATGGGTTGCAAAATTGGGCAAAGCAGGAGTTAAGAAGATATCAAGTAGCCAACATGGACAAGGCCATAGGGGTAGCCGAGTCGCTCGTTGACTTCAAGATGGAGCCTACCAAATCCAAAGAAGGCAATGCCGAGAGAGGTAGGGGAGATCATGACAATTACAACGGGAAAGGCATAGCCGAGGTATACAAGGGCAATGGCAAGGGGCCGTCACATAATGGACAAGGGTCCAAGGGAAACGGCAAGGGGCCGAAAAATGGTAGCGAGTACATGCCTAAGAGAGGTATTACTTATGTAAAGGATCATATCGAGCAAGTGAATGCCCAGATTTTGGGAGACTTGCACTAATGATCAGGAACTTTGCTCAAACACACAAGGGTTACAAGGAGAGGCCATATATATTGGAGGGATGCGCTTGGAATCTAAGCCAAAAGTAGGGAATTCCAAAGCCTATCTTGGCACTATGCAAATGGATCATGGTGGCAGAAAGAAACGTGGGGCGAACATAGTTGAAGAGGATGGCGAGTTACAAAGTGATGGCACACTATCAGACTTGGATGATACACCAAGAAGAGGGATCAAGTTTTCTAGCAAGTCTGTGACCACAAAGGGAAGCCAAATAGGAAGTGGAAGCATGGACCCGATGCTTCAGAAGCTGCTAGACTTGGTTGAGTCATGGGGAGATTCAGGCCAAGAGCAAGGAGAGGCATCCGATGGGCGGAGGATCGAGGTCATCATTACTAGTTGTCCAAAGTATAAACGGGTCTAGAAGAAATGTGGCCAGTACCTTGTGACATGGAAAGGCAAACCGCTCCATAGAGCATCATGGCTAATGGACAAAGATCTCCAGCTATGCCAAGGTGAGGTGCGCGCGTATGTGTCAATGCTTTGTGCCGAGGGCGGCACAAAATTGGGGTGGGGGAGAATGTCATGGCCCGACAAATCATCATATCACGTAGGTTCCACGTAGGTGTATATTTTTTCCATATGGAAAGCTTACGTAGGAAAGATGCTAGAACTTGTAGTAAAGTTCTAGAGAAATATAGAGATTTCTCATGGAAGACCTTAGAACCCTATGAAATTACTAGGAAAGTGCTTAGAAGGTTCTAGCTATGTAGAATATTCTAGATAAGGGACTTATTTGTAAATAATAAGGGCCTTGTGTAATAATAATTATTTACTCACTACCCCCTATGAAACTAGTATATGAAAGGGGTTATTCATTTTTAACTCACCAAACAAACAATTCAAGTTCTCTCTAATACAAAGCTTCCTTTAATAATTCTCTCATGTTCTTTCTACCATGCTCTTAACGATCTTGAGTGTAGTAAGACTGACTTGGCATAGCAAGAACGTGAGCAAGTTGTGAAAGATCGTGAGCGAATTGTCAAGTGTCGCACATGTACATAGTTAGCGACTAAGGACGTGACAATACGTTTATGAAGGGGGATTTGCAGTTGTATCATATATTTATGCCACCTTTTAACCTGTACCCTATTTTTAAAAATTATTAATTTGGTAGCAAGCTGGAAAAAAATCCGTAATAATATGATAATTACACCCCTAACAAAAGATATAAAACCTAAATCACGCATTAATCGCGTTATCTGCAACCTCATTCGTAAAAAAATCTCCTCATCTCCTCTTAGCAACTTTATCAAAAAATTAGAAACTTGTCCAGATTCATCTTCAGAATTACTTGCATGAAGTTGTTTCATGCCGAATCTAAAACTTCATGCTAATGTAGCATGGAGTTGTTTCATGCTGAAGCTAAAACTTCATGCTAATATAGCATGAAGTTGTTTCACATTGAAGCTAAAACTTCATGCTAATGCATGCTAAAGTTATTTATCTTGCAGTCTACAGTTTTGTTATGAGTTTTATCCGAAATTTCAGTCTAAACATGCTAAAGTTATTTAGTTCATTTGCTAAAATTTCAGACTAAACAAGCTTAAGTTTTTTAGTTCATTTGCTAAAATTTCAGACTAAACATGCTTAAGTTTTTGTCTTATCGTATGTAATTTTCTAATGAGTTTTTGCTAATGCATGCTGAAGTTATTTAGTTCATTTGCTAAAATTTCAGACTAAACATGCTGAAGTTATTTAGTTCATTTGCTAAAACTTCAGTTTAAACATGCTGAAGTTATTTAGTTCATTTGCGAAAATTTCAGACTAAACATGCTTAAATTTTTGTCTTGCAATATGTAATTTTCTAATGAGTTTTTGCTAATGCATGCTGAAGTTATTTAGTTCATTTGCTAAAATTTCATACCAAAACATGCTGAAATTTTGTCATGCAGTCTACAGTTTTGACATGAGTTTTATCCAAAATTTAAGTCTAAACAAGCTGAAGTTTTTTAGTTCATTTGCTAAAATTTCAGACTAAACATGCTTAAGTTTTTGTCTTGCGGTATGTAATTTTCTAATGACTTTTTGCTAATGCATGCTGAAACTATTTAGTTCATTTGCTAAATTTTCAAACTAAACATGCTTACATTTTTTAATTCATTTGCTAAAATTTCATACTAAACATGCTTAAGTTTTGTAGTTCATTTGCTAAAACTTTAGACTAAACATGCATAAGTTTTTGTCTTGCAATATGTAATTTTCTAATGAGTTTTTGCTAATGCATGCTGAAATTATTTAGTTCATTTGCTAAAACTTTAGACAAAACATATAATTTTCTAATGAGTTTTTGCTAATGCATCCTGAAGTTATTTAGTTCATTTGCTAAAATTTCAGACTAAACATGTTGAAGTTATTTAGTTCATTTGCTAAAACTTCAGACTAAACATGCTGAAATATTTTAGTTCATTTGCTAAAATTCCAGATTAAACATGCTTAAGTTTTTGTCTTGTAGTATGTAATTTTCTAATGAATTTTTTCTAATGCATGCTGAAGCTATTTAGTTCATTTGCTAAAATTTCATACCAAAACATGCCGAGGTTTTGTCCTGCAGTTTACAATTTTGTCAATCGTCTTTTATTAAAGAATGACAAAATCGTCTTTTTAAAACGCTTTGAACGAAAAAATGGGTACGGATACAAACGAAAAAATAAAACGAGTATAAGTTAAAAAGGGGCGACTAAATAGGACGCCCCATGCAATTTTTAAGTTTATAAATAAGTTAGTACAGCTTTGTTATAAAAGATGTTGGGGGTTGATGTGTAATAAACAGGTTATTTTTATGTAGATAATTTCCATTGGTAATAAATTTTTTATGTACATAACTTCTTTAATTACCAAAAACCAAAAAAGTTGGACTATTTTTTGTTTTCTAAGAGACTTTTTGTGATTGGTAATACTAGTCACTTTCCTAATTTATATGATCTCACTGATAATAAATGTAAAGTGATGGCGCAAATGTACAATTTCAGCTGGAAGCTGATACAATAGTTAGAGCACATGGTACAACAATTCACAAGCAAACCTTTCTAATTAACAATAAATTAATAATTGCTCAATCAATCACTGCCGACAATAATTAGAACTCTATAAAGCGAAACTATTGGACTTGCTATTTGGGGGGGGGGGGGGGGGGACGACTTCATATTTTCTTGTAAAGACAATTGCTATTTTGGAGATCCAATTTAAAAGGTTCAACACTACAACTTACAAAATAAAAGCAGAATATTTAGCCAACGAACCCCACGTAAAAGATGGGCAAAGTCTGTATTTAAACGTGTTTGCAACATGTGGTCAACATGGGCTGCTTCAATTCAATAAGCAGACCTTTGGTTTTGTGGAGATTCTAATTAAAAGAGAGAATTAAAAAAAAAACAGATTTACAAAAAGTGGTCATTCAAAAATAGCCACAATTTTAAAAGTTATCGAAATTTAGTCACTTTTCATGTAAAGATAAATTTGAACGAAAACACTGTTCAAAATCCGAAAAATACTCCAGCATAATATACTGGAATTCTAGTATAATATACTGGAACTCTAGTATATTATACTGGAGCTAGCAAAGTATACCGGTCCAACATAATATACTGGAAGTTTATACACAGGTGCATCGAACTCCAGTCTATTATGCTGGACCGGTCTCTGTTGCAGCAAAATAATGACTATTTTTCAATAACTTGGCAAACGCTGACTATTTTTGAATGACCGGTCCGAAAACTGGCTATCCCATGTTATTTTACCAATTAAAAGCTGTCTGATTTGATAAATCTTAAAAATGACGTGCATGATTTGCAACTTTTTGATATGATGAATTATGCTGTCTATAACCCAATATTTCTGTTTGGTGCCACTATTAATATTCTATTCATTCGGTCAACAAATATTTTACTCGTAATTACTAAACTAGATAGGTATAGAATTAGTTAAATTAAAAGAAAAAAAAAAACTTGAAATGAGCAGATCAACCCCTTCGACCGAACTAATATTTGGTTAAATTAGCCCCTTTACAACCTTACTCTTGCCTCTCGATCACTTTATTTATCTGTTATACCTTGGCCATCTATAAGTAGTTGAGTAAAATAAAATTACATTACTTTGATAATTTATTATCCTAACCTGAGTCAAAAGATAAAATACTATATTGATTTTACTAAAGCTCAAAAGATATTTTGTCTTTCGCCTCAAGGATCATCTTGAAGTTCTTAAAGTTAATGACAACGCTTAAATTGATCTATTCACCTTTAATATCACTATCTGCAATATGTTTATCATTAACTATATATACTGTCTTACACTACGTGGATAATAAGCGCAACATTAGATAAAGCTATATAGAAGATAGAGTATTAAGAGTATTTAATTAAGACACAATGTAACTTCCTACGATTACCTTGATACTCATTTTGAAGTGAATCTTTACTTTGTTTCCAAATTTCCAAATCAATTTGAAAATACTTAACTATGGAAATGATGACTTATAATATTTTCTTGTATAATTTCTTAAGTCATGAAAAAGCTACTCCTATTTTCTAATATTAACACAGTACAGTTTTATTCTACTCCTGTTTAAGACATATACGAATAAATTATATGTGTCGGCTGTCGTAATTCTTTAGGTGTGAGAATCGAGAACTCTGCAAGAATAAGAATATCCGATAAAGCACCAACCATCAAAGTCCAGCACTCAACAAAAGTAGGGAAAAAGAAAATAAATACACACATTGAGAAACACAAAACATAAGCATCACTAAAGATTATATTGTGGTGAATATGATCACTTAGGGTGTGTTTGGTACCAAGGAAAATATTTTTCGGATAATATTTTTCAATTTTTTCATGTTTGATTGGTTTAAATGCTTTGGAAAATATTTTACTCATGAATTCATTTTCCTCTGGAAAATATTTTCCCTATCAAGAAAAAGAAAAATATTTTCCAAAACTCTTTTCCAACCTTCCCCGTTCCCCATCCCCACCAACCCCTACCAACCCACCCCTACATCCCCATCCCACCCCAAGCCCAACCCACTCTCGCCCCACCCCCACCCACACCCTAAATAAAAATATTATTAATAGTATTTTCTTTTCTAGTATTTTTTTATTTCAACAAATGAGTATTTTCTTTTCACGATATAAATTTTTTTTCTTTTTTATTTTAATAAAAAAATACTTTCTTTTCATGATATAGAAGAAATATTTTTTTTGATTTCAATAAAATGATGTAGTAAAAAGTATTTTCTTTTATTGTAACAAAAAGAATATTTTTCGGAAAAAGGTGTTCACCCACCAACCAAACAAGGAAAAATAAGTGATAAACCCACTCTTTTTTCATGAAAATATTTTTTGGAAAAATATTTTCTATGAAAAATATTTTTCTTCATACCAAACACACCCTTACTCTTAATTAGCTCTTGTTTGGACATAATTTTTGACTATTTTTTTTAAAGTTTGAAAATATTGTTTGTTTATGAAATTTGATCAGTTTTCGAAATAATTTCAAGCTCTAAAAAATAGATCTGGGCTAGTTTTTGGGTGAAAGTTTTTTCTTCCACTCACAAAACGTCAACATTTAAAGTAAAATACATGTCCGAACACAATTTCAAACTTTTAAAAATTATTTTTCAACACAATGTCAAAAACTCTTTTTTTCCTTAAATTTAAACCAAATCTATATTCAAACGCTAGCTTAACTAGAGACGTTGAATTTGAGTCATTAAAGCATAGAGTGCTTCCTCTATTTAACGATCTTATGCGTCATAAATCTAAATTAATCATAGCACCAAAAAGAATACGAAACATTGGACAGAAAAAAAAAAAAAAAAAAACACAAAACAAAAAGCAAGAGAAGCGGCGTGGTTTAAAATACAAATGGAAGTGCAGCTAATTAAGCCACCGTCAGAGCCGCTTAATGCAATGAATATTGACAATCGCCACTGGTCGCGTGGCCCCCACATTACAGCCTGTTTCGACTCCCCACCTAAACAACAAAAGGAAACCCCCTTAGCTTAGTTCCCATCTCTTGTTAATTATGGAGGGAACCAAAAACTTATCGTAACTTCAACTTAACCCCCCAAAACTCTGAGCTTACCTTTTCATTGGCTCCTTTGACCTTTCCATTTCTATTTTCTCCACATGTCCTTCCCTTTTTAACTTTTAAGCTAACCCTACTGCCCATCTCAATTTACCCACCCAATCTCCTTCTAGAATAATAACATTCCTACTCTATATTTTCTTAAAATTTACTCATTCTGAATCCAAACATGAGTAGTTTCAGTTGATAAATTTTGTTTTAAAATATTTGATATTTTTTAAAAAAATAAAAATCTGTTTATATTTTTTTTTACGCATATCAAGAGAATGATAATTTTTTTTTTCTGTAATACCAACAGTATTTATTACTCATTTCAAATTATTTTTTCAAATCCAACAAAATATGTATAAATTAATATGAGTATCATGGTAAATTATGCACTTCATTTATTATTTATTAAGGGGCATGAAAAGTCAAAACATGTCAAGTAAAAGTGAACGGAGGGAGTAATTTGTAACTGAAAAGCTTAAGGAGAGATAAAAATAGTTTAGATATATACTTCTATAATTAAAAATATCAAATGACTCTATTGAACAGTGTGTAATTTTTTTAAAAAAATAAATAATACAGACAAGGAAATTTATATGTATTGATAGTGTAATTAACGATATTAATAGTTGAAATTAGGTAAAATCTTATTGTACGAAAGATCTCACAAATAAAACTGAATTGTCTAGTTTGCTAGCATATCTATGTGCGTAAAAACTTGAAGCCAAAGTTGTCCAACTCCAACTGCCCAAAAACTAAAATGTAATACTCTTATTATATGTGTCTTCACTTGAAGCCAAAGTCTCCAAATTCCAAATACACATGAGTGATAGAACAAAGAGAAAATAGAAAATAGAAAATAACCCTTGACCCTCCTAATTATTTATTATTCCACCAAACAACAACTACTACTACTACTATACACTTTCCTTTACTATCAAAGAGGCAAAGGCACAAACCCACAAAACACTACACGTTGTTCGACCGACACTCTCAGAACAGAGAAGAAACTAGAGAGAGAAAGCAAAACACATTCTAGTGAGAGAAAGCTCAAGTCTTTTGGCCATGGATTTTCAGATCTATGGCGTTAGCAATCTCTTCATCTTCACTGTTATACTCCTTTTCTCCATTGCAACTGCCACATTGCAAGAAAACCCAACTGCAACATTTGCAAAACCCACAACTTCGGCACCCCAAATCAACTCAAATTCCATTCTTGTAGCTCTTTTGGATTCTCACTACACTGAGCTTTCTGAGCTAGTTGAAAAAGCCCTTTTGCTTCAAACACTTGAAGAAGCTGTTTCTAAACACAACATTACCATTTTTGCCCCTAAAAATGAGGCTCTTGAACGTGATTTGGACCCTGAGTTCAAGCGTTTCTTGCTTGAACCTGGGAATCTCAGGTCCTTACAAAATTTGTTGCTGTTCCACATGATTCCCACTCGCATTGTTTCCAACCAATGGCCGGCGCGTGTGCACGCGACCTTGTATCCTGGAGATGAGAATGTGAATGTTGTGGAGAAGAACGGTGAGAAAATGGTGAGCAGTGCTATGATTATTAAGCAAGACGATATTATCAAACCCGACGGTGTAATTCATGGGATTGAGCGCGTGTTGATACCCAAATCGGTTCAGCAAGATTTCAACACCCGAAGAAGTCTCCGGTCAATCTCCGCCGTGCTGCCGGAAGGTGCACCGGAGGTTGACCCGAGAACTCACCGGTTGAAGAAACCAGCACCTGTGCCAGCTGGCACACCACCGGTGCTGCCAGTGTACGATGCGCTAGCGCCCGGGCCATCTCTGGCCCCGGCACCAGCTCCCGGTCCAGGTGGACCCCACCATCACTTTGATGGTGAAAGTCAAGTAAAAGATTTTATTCAAACACTCCTACATTATGGAGGTTACAATGAATTAGCAGACATTCTTGTGAATCTAACATCATTGGCTACAGAAATGGGTAAATTAGTATCAGAAGGGTATGTTTTAACTGTTCTGGCGCCCAATGATGAAGCGATGGCTAAGCTGACGACTGATCAGCTTAGCGAACCCGGGGCGCCAGAACAGATAATGTATTACCATATAATACCGGAGTACCAAACGGAGGAGAGTATGTATAATGCAGTGAGGAGATTTGGGAAAGTGAAGTATGATACATTGAGGTTACCACATAAAGTTGTGGCTGAAGAAGCTGATGGATCAGTGAAATTTGGGGCAGGTGAAGAAGGGGCATATTTGTTTGATCCTGATATTTATACTGATGGAAGGATCTCTGTACAAGGGGTTGATGGTGTTCTGTTTCCTATTGAGGAAATTAAGGTGGCTCCTGTAGCTGCCCCTGTTGCTAAAGTTGTTGCAAAGCCAAGAAGAGGTAACAAAAAATTCTACAACTTTTTTACTCTTATCTAATTTGGGTTTTGCTATATTAGTGTAAATTTTGCTTCTTTAATTCAATTCATTTGTTTTGTATGCTGTATCAAATTTTATTCTGAATGTTTTTAATATAGATGGTGGATGGTTATGTGAGTACTATTATGGAGTTTATTAGGAGTTGTTAATTCTTGAAAATGGGAATTAAGTTAGGTTTTTAAATACAGCAGCTTGTTTTGTCAGTTTGCGGATGTTAAATTTTGCTATTTTGATGCTAAAAATTGCATCTTTTGATGAATTTTGCGTTAATTTTGCTCTGTTGATGAATTCTAGTGAATTATCACAAAATTCTGCTTGATTTTTGTTGATATGTATGGAGTCTTTCTGAGTTCTTTAATCTTAAAAATGGCTATAAGTGTAATAGATGAGGTTTTTATGTTTTTTTACCTTTTAGATTTTGCTCTTTTGATGTTAAATATTGCATCTTATGAATTCTGGTGATTTTCACAAAGTACTGTTTGATTTTTGTATTGATAAGTATGGAGTTCTTGATCCTGAAAAATTGCTGAAAATGGGGATAAAATGAGGTTTTTATGATTCTGTTTTCTGGATTTTGCTACGTTAAGAATTGTGTCTTTCTTAGTAATTCTGGTATGATAAAGTGTGTTTTAGTTCCCCCGAGTTGATTTTTTGATGGTTGGTAAAAAAGACATGGCATTAGGCCTTTCTTGAAGCCAGTTGGTTGCCCAGCTTTTTCTGGTAAATTCTTGCACTTAGAACCTAAGCTACGTATCTAACTTTTGCACATGATTGAACATGTCATCTTTGCCCACATATATATTTATTAAATTTCCTTAATGTTGAGGTAGTCTTGTTTGCTTTGCAAAGTTTTAAGAATTAGGCAGTATATGTGAGTTAAGCTTTCATTGTCATCATTTTTCTATTGATTAATTGGCTAGATTACTTTTGGTTACAAGAAGCCAAAGGTGGTTGACATGGCAAGTAAGTGCATTATTTAGACACTTACAAATAGTTTCAGGAAATAGTAGGTCTAGAATCTGTCGGTGAGCCAAAACAAAAAAGGAAAAAAGGGGGTTTAGTTCTTTCCTTGCTGTAACAATTATCCAAAAACCATTTTGATGGAGTTAGTTTTTGTCAGGGAACTTTAGCAGTTGAATTATGAGAGAGGAAAATGTGAGAATGGAAGGGGTATTCTTGGTCAGGGATAGGGTTAGGTAAAACTGATCTTAAGACTGGAATGACAATGGTTGGACATTTAATCACTGAACCAAAATAGTTCTGGATTAGGCAAAATGGTTATGATCACCGTGTTGAATACTTAATCACTAAGTCAAATCTTTAGTGCCTATTGGGTATTAATCTATGGTGTGACATAATTTACTAATTAGGGTTTGGCCAAGTGGGTGAAAATCTTTGCCCAAGTCTTGGAGAATTCAGTGTGCTTGTGCCGGTGGGAAGTAGTAAGTCTAATAGAACAATCGAGGTGCGCGTAAGTTGGTTCGACCACCCCCAACAATAATATTCTAGTATAATCCCACAAGTGGTGGGAAGTAGTAAGTCTAGTACAACAATCGAGGTGCGCGTAAGTTGGTTTGACCACCGTATAATCCCACAAGTGAAGTCTGTGCAGGCTATACCACTTTATAAAATGAATGTAGGGTGTGACATAATGTTAAAATTCCATTTCAGCATCTGTGCAACATAGCTGTACTCAATAATTATTCCTAACTTGAATGTAGAGACATCAAGACCAGCCTGTTTGTTGACTAACACTAGCCCCACCTGCTCTTTGTTTTATCTTGCCTTTACATGATTGTCTGTCATGGATTTTTATATCTTGATTTAACATAATTAAATTTATAAATTTGACATTAACATTTACATCCTTCTACCAATTTTCAACCTTTTCTTCATATCTTCTTTACTTACTCAACTTATATTCCTTGTGAGTTGTCTAACTAACATCTTTGCCAACACTCTCTTTGTATTGCAGGAAAGTTGATGGAAGTAGTATGTGGTACATTGGGGTCATTTGCTTTTGCTAGTTGTCATTAAAATTTGTATACTGAGGAACTTCTGAAGATAAAGAATTGAAAGAAGAATGGTGAGTGTCTCAAATATGTGTATGAATTGTGATTTAGTTAGTTTACTTAGAAAAATAAAAAGGGGTCAAAAAAAAAAAAAAAAAAAAAGCTTACCCCAATTTTTTTCTTAATAAAATGGCAGTTTTTAGGAGGGCTTTGTTGATGGTGATCATAAACATAAAGGGAAGGAGAAGTGCTTGCATTGGAATAGAATTTGGACCTAATCTCCACCCCTCCTTCCTAAAAGAAAGAGAAGGGAGAATATCATCTTTTGTTTTATTTTTGTTATAAATACTGTAATTACGTATCAATTTTTTCATTTGTATTTAAGTTTGTTCTGCCGACAGTGTTTGTATCCAGAAATGTACCCCAAAAAAGGAAAAAAAATAATATTTTTGCAAGAGCATCATCTTTTTTGTACTCTTTGTCACGGGTTGTGTGCTTAGTTTTGGCCCTTTTTTGATACCGTAGCTTGTGAATTAACTATGCCTTTTCTAGTTCTTTTAATATAATATAATGAATGTGCTTTGTTTAGTGTAAAGCTCAAACTTCACTTGCCTTTCTTAAAGCATATGTATGGAGAAAGTGTTTGCACCAAACAAATAGTAAATAAAAGATATGTTTTTTTGCATGTAAAGTTCAATCATTTAACTATGCATAAATGATTCTTCAATTTATTTGATTGGGCACGAAATTTAAGAAAATAAAGAACTTTTGAACTTGTGGTGTAAAATAGGGTATATATATTTTTTGTGGTTATAAATTATTGCATAATGATAAATTATTTACAAATATGAAAATGAGTTATTTTTTTTGGCACAGACTAAAAAAAAAATAGTATTATCATAAATTGAAACAAAGGGAATATATACTTCCAGTTTATTTTGTGATTCTATGTGATAAAGAAACTTAATTAGGTATAAACATTGTGGCGAATAAATATTTTTACTTAAGCCACCCCATCCTTTATTAGTATCGATTTAATTTTGTAACATGTGGTTGAACATGATTTAAGCTTATGAAGCAAATTTTTTTTAGCTAAACAAGGCGACAAATTGTTGTGATATGCCTTTAACATTCCCAAGAATACAACTTTCTGTTTATAAAACTAAGGCAAAATACTCCTTATTACATGACGGCGAAAATTATCTTACACGTACACCCTTTCAAATGTGTGTCTAATACACACCTTCTTTGGCCACAAGTAGAAAAGTATTTTCATGTAATGCACACGTTTGACTGCTTGAAATTATTAAACCTGGCCCATTTGTTTTAACTTAACCCTTATTTACTGCCCCACCCGACCCATCCATCTCTTATCTTCCCCCCGCCCCCCTCCCTTTCCCTCACCATTTCTACCATTCTTTCTTCTTCAATTACAACCCCTAAATGTCATGCTACTATTAAGAGAATATCATATTAATGGCTGAAAATGGACGCAGAGCTTTTGATTTGGTACTTCAGGGATGGGTCTCCTAATGTTAGTGGTGTTTGGCCCAAAAGAAGCTACTAGTTAGAATTCTTTGGTTACCTCAGTAGCCATGGAAGATAAACCCCACAAGAAAATACTCATCAAAAATATTCTGGCTACATATCCAAACATTTCATCGGCCGGAGTAAGCAAAACTCCATTTCTGACAAGCAAAAGACGTAAAAGAAGAGGGTTTTAGTGTAAAATCCACGGCGTTGGAGAAAAGCACAGGTGGAGATGTAAAAGACCATGGCGAATAGAAATTAAAATCTTGCTCAAGTCGTCGAGTTGGTCAGTTTGCCGGAAGTGAGGTTGGGGACGAAGGCATTAGTGTTTATTTTTTTTTGTTTTTTCTTTTTGTATTTTGTGTGAAATAATACAAGGTAGAAAAGTATAAAAAAAAAATATTATTTAGATCATTGGATCAATTAATTCAAATCTACACCGTTCAAATAATACTGCAAATTCTCATTTTTTACCACTTCACGCTCTCCTTTTGCGTGAAACTTACTTGGTCAAAAGTGGTGTCTATCGGGGTGTTAGTTTAATGGGTGAAAATCATCTACGTCCTCCAAGTTTACTCCAAGTTTACTCTTCCAATTTTGAACAATTGTCATTTTCATCCTTTCGTCCTACACGATGTCTTTTTTACCCTTTACATTTTCAACTCTTCATATATATGTAATACCTTGTTTTATATTATTTAGATATTTTTTAATGCAGATATTTATTCATAATTTAAATAATATTATATCTTATCACATAATTTAATTTAAGTTCACTAACATTGTAAATAAAATAATTATATTATGAATTTATTAAAAAATATATTGCTACTTTATTATTATTATTTTAATATTATATATATTAAAATGCACAGAATGTATGTCGGTGTATGAGATTTTAAGTTCCACTATTTTTATTATTTTCTATGTGTATATGATTTTTGAGTTTTGATTGTTATTAGTAGACTTTTTTCTATATTATAATTAAAGTTCATGTAAAGTGTAAATATATAATTTTCGTAAATTTATTATAAAATTTACCTCTATTTTTCCACCATTATTTTTTATTACATGCATTGTATAATTTATAAAATTTTCACTCTCATTTATTCTTAATTTTGTAAACAAATTGTGTTTTGATTGTTATTAATAAAATTACTAATATAAGTAGGGCAGGAGGTAGGGCAGGGTTTAGGGGGTGGGGCGGGAGGCAAGGGAGGTAAAGGGAACAAGGGTGTCTGCAGGTTGAGAATTGGGTCATGGAACGTAGGTACACTTGATAGGAAGATGTGGATGTCGAGTATTATGGCTATAGGTTAGGAGATAGTTGAGTCCTGCCTTACTTCGTACTATTGTGGGACTAGCCATGTAGGGTTTTTATCTAAGATAGCTAGTGACAATGTTGTGTCTTACTATTTCGCTTTTCAGTGCAGGTCCTATTTACTATCTGTCGCTTTTGCTTTGCATCTTTCTTCTAGATTTCATGGTGTTATTATTTTTCTTATGATTATTGTGGTGATACTAATATTGTCTCCCTTTGCTTTGCATCTTTCTTCTGGATTTCATGGTGTTCCTATTTTTCCTATGATTGCTGTTGTGATAATTATATTGTCTCCTTTTTGTCCTTTTGTCTTTTTGTTTTTTGAGCTGAGGGTGTTTCGGAAACAACCTCTCTACTCCTTCGGGGTAGGAGTAAAGTCTGTGTACACACTACCCTCCTCATACCCCATTAATGGATTTTACTGGGTTGTTGTTGTTGTTGTACTAATATGAGTAAATTATTTATTGTAATTTTTGTATTTTTCTCGTTTATTTCACTATTGAACGTCATTAACTTATATTCTTGATTACTACTTCTCACTTTTCTTGGTAAAAATAGCACGGATTAGCCAGTTTTCGGACTGATAATTAAAAAATAGCTAGCGTTTGCAAAGTCATTGAAAAATAGCCACTATTTTGCTGCAATACGGAAAGTTCCAGCATAATATACTGGAGATTGGTGCACCTGTATATGAACTTCCAGCATATTATGCTGGAACTCCAGCACGCGAAAAGTTTCAGTAAAATATACTGGAGATTGGAGCACCTGTGTATGAACTTTCAGCATATTATGCTGGAACTCCAGCACACGGAAAGTTCCAGCATAATATACTGGAGATTGGAGCACCTGTGTATGAACTTCCAGCATATTATACTGGAACTGCAGTATATTATTATGGAAGTTCACATGTAAAAAATTCGAACTCCAGTATGTTATGCTGGAATATTTTCCGGATTTTGAACAGTGTTTTCTTTCAGATTTATCTTTACATGAAAAGTGACTAAATTTCGATTACTTTTGAAACTGTGGCTATTTTTCAATTACCACTTGTCAATTTGGCTATTTTTGAATTTCACCCCTTTTCTTGGGTTTCGAAAAAGTTTCTTTAATTTGTCTATAGGTTAGTCGTTAACATAAAATAAAATAAAAAAACTATCATTATGTTAAAGAATAAAAATAAGAGATAAAAATTGTAGAGGGTAAAATAGGCATTTTAAGAAGTCACTTTTGATATGAGAAGCAAAATGATATTTGTTCAAAGTTGGAGGATGAGTTTGATTTTTAAAGCAAATTTGGAGGATGTAAATAATTTTTACCCTAGTTTAATACATTTGCCACTAAACGAAATAGTCATTTAACTAACCAAACAAACCACCCATCAATAACATTAAAACTATTTATTCGTTTATTTCTAGAGCTTAAATGTTCAAAGCCAAAACTAAATTATACATGGAAAAATTCGTGAGAAATTGCGAATTAACCATCTAGATGAAAAACCTTGTCAACTTCGGGGCCCGAAAGAGAGCAGAGACAACATGGCAGGTATTCTCAAAAAAGAAAGAAGCGAAGAAAGAAACGAAAATAGTCAGGGAGGTAAGATCGAGTAAGACTAAAACAATATTATTACAAATTGAACTAAAGAAAGAATGTTGACTGCTCGACAACGTGAAGGCTGCACGAGCCTTGTTACGGACTAAAGTCCTAAAGAAAAACGACCCCAATCCCTCTCCGGCCAAGGTCAAAGGTCTTCCCACTCTTTTTTTTCGGGGCAGAGTCAAGTTCGTTAGGGTCAGCAAATCAGTCCCGCATCATATCGATAGCGATTCAGATCACTCCCCAAACCTACTTAACCTAATTGTGTGTGAGCAATCCATTGTCATAAGTTGACCGATCCATAATGAAATATCGATTACATTGCTTTGAAGGATGAGTTGTATGGTATGCTTTTTTCCCATCAGAGCCATACTTGAACATTTTTTAATCTGGCGTCTTCCTTAACTGTTGAAAAATGATGGTTTAGAACTTAATCATCAAATGGTAAAGTATACATTTGCCAAAAAGGAAAAAATGTTTAGTTTTTATCAAATTTATAAAGAAAGAGGGAGGAAACAGAACAACATCAATTATTGGAACAAAACAAAGTACAACTCCTAGTAATAGACTAGAACAAGCGGCCGGCATGTATTTGTCGGGAAATCCATTTTATTATGTATTTACATGCTCCTTTTGATGGTGATTAAGTTAATGATTATTCACATCATTGATCAAATTGGGAACCGAAACTGAGCTGGCCTTCATATGAAATTATTAGTTGTAAAAATAAGGATTTAACTTATGTACACTATTTATATTGATATTGTAACAAAATTTCCCATTATTAACGTATCTATTTTAAGGTTACTTTACTTTTTAAGGTATCAACTAGTTATATGTTGCTCTAAGTTATCTTGATCTAATTTCTGAAAAAAACAATTCAATTGTTAGTATGCAGAAGTTAAATTATTAGAAAAAAAATATGATGTGGGGACTAAGGCAATTGAACACCACCATCACTCTCTCTCTCCCCGTCAAAGATATTTTTGACGCAAAACATAAATTTACGTATAAAATTTATTAAAATTATAATAAATAATAAATATGAACATATAGTTTTTAAAAATACAAGTGAATTCAATGCAAAAAACTTAAATTCTGGGTTTACCTCTGCTCCCCGGCCCTATCACACCTATTGACTTCATTTAGTTATCTTCCATTGGCATCAAAAGGAGGAGGAAGAAGCAATTGCGGAGTCAAAATTTTTATAAAAAAGTGTCAAAATATAAAGAAGTATAATCACAAAAAATTAAGAGAATTCAACATATAATATATATACATAAAAATAAAATTTTAAGCAAATTAAACAGTATAAAAATTGACACCCCTTAACCTAAGGTAGCTCCAGCAGTGGGAAGAAGTCCAGAAAGATCCTAAACTTTTTTATAATAAAATTGTTAATAACGAACGTTTCATCATTTCATGTGCCTTGGAACGTTCAGCGGATCTTAGAGCAGCAAAATATTTTTAATATACATACTTTCTTGTTACATACATAAATATATAGACATTAAATGAAAAATCTAATAAGAGAGAGATCCACCTTTGTAGCCATTATTTCAATTTTGTTTTAGCCATTCCTTCAAGTTGCCTCTACACGATGTAATTTAAGATATTTTTTTTACTTTTCAAAAATCGATTTGACTAATAATTACTTCATTTGAATGAAACTTAATTAATTGTTTAAATACGAATTATAAAATGTATATTGATGCCAGAAAACTGTTAAAAGTAAATAATTATTTATTTTTAAAATACTAAAGAGACAGTGTTGGTCATTTGAGTGCACATTAAATATTGTTGAATTGTATATGAATTTATGCAACAATATATTAGCTCATTAATACTCCCTCCGGTCACTTTTACTTGACATTTATACTAAAAATAGATGTTCACTTTTACTTAGCACTTTGTGCATATAAAGAGAAGACAACAATTTTTTTCCTGTTTTACCCACAGTGTTTATTATCATTTCAAATCATTTTCTCAAATCCAATAAAATATGCATAAATTAATATGGGTAACATGATAAATTATGCACTTCATTTATTATTTCTTAAGGGCGTGAAAAATCAAAACGTGCCAAGTAAAAGTGACAGGAGTGAGCATGTTTTATCTCCTTTATGGACCCAGATATCCTGCAAACGCCTTCAATTATAATTTCTTGAGTCTGATTCCTATGAGAATATGGCCACTTCCCACATGTCTATTTGAGAATTACATAGGCGAATTCATAATTTAAAATCAGTAATTACAAAATAAATGCGAATATATTATATGTATATATTTTAAATTTTTTCCCTGACTCATAAATATTGAATTCACAGAACCCATTATAAATCTGCCTTTAAATGTATAATTAGCCGGAACCAACGGTGTTTAATTTTAAAGGGAGGAAAATGCAACTACCAGTTAACCAACTATGTATTTCGGTGCACTAAACTCCCGCTATGTGCGGGATCCGATAAAGGGTCGGACCACAAGGTTTATTATACGCAGACTTATCCTGCATTTCTGCAAAAACCTGTTTCCACGGCTTGAACCCGTGACCTTACCAGTCACATGGCAGCAACTACCGGTTAACCATTATGAATATATGGAGCTGGGTAATAATTTTGAAGAAAATCCATCATGTCATACTTCAATAAGTATCCTCTTCATCCACTTCACATTTGTGGCAATGGTTGCGAATTTTGTTTAGGTATACGAGGTGCCATATGTGTGTGTTCCCATTTGATAACTTGTCGTTGAAGCTGATCCTTTATTTATATTGAATTGTTATCATTTGTTCCAATGAGATTTTAGTTATTGTATTTCTGTTATACATCTTGTTGCCAGATTTGTTGAAAAGGGAATATCTTTTGACTTAAAACCTCCGTCACTATTTCTGTGAGATTAGTCAAGATACGTTTATCGAGTACATGTGGTCGGTTATATTTATACTATACTTCTGCACCTTGTGTGCAGATTATGGAACTGAGTAGCTGTGAAGATGGAGCTTGCATTGGAGATGTACCAGCGAATCGGATTCATGCTACCCTTTGTTCATGATAGCTTAGGATTTCACTTCTGTTTACGTAACTTTCAAACATATATTGTATTTATTTATTTCACCAATTTTGTAAATTTAAATCATAGTGGTTCATGGCTTGTACTACCGGTCCTCGAGGTAATTGTATTATATTCTATTGCAGTTTTATTAATATATTGATGATTTCTTAGTTTAGTAGTAAATTACACCATTTGACTTACATAGCATGCGGGTTAGGTGCCATCACGACATTGATAGGATTTTGGGTCGTGAGAGAAATCCGTCTTTATTTAGTATTTGAAACGTGTATTTAAAAAAATAGATTAATACGTCAATATATTGAAAGTTATTAGGTCACAGTGCGCGCAAAGTGGCCAATGATTTTGGGATAATAATCTATTATTTTCTCTACATGAGATTATTTGAACTTGTTGTGTAATTGTGAAGATACTTGAATTTAAAGTGTATAATATGATCGTAAGTAATAGGTATAGATATTAATACACATGTCGTGTTATAATATCAATACTACTATATTCATGTAAAATGTATTATCTCTAAAAACTAAATAATTATATAAAATAATAATAATATATTAATAATATGTTTAATATTATATCCTACTATAACTTACATATTTTACGTAGGCATTGAGACAAGAGTGTGTTGCTCTAGTGGTGAGCACCCTTCACTTCCAACTAAGAGGTTGTGAGTTCGAGTCATCCCCAAGAGCAAGGTGGGGAGTTCTTGGAGGGAGGGAGCCGAGGGTCTATCGGAAACAGCCTCTCTACCCCAAGGTAGGGGTAAGGTCTGCGTATACACTACCCTCCCCAGACCCCACTAGTGGGAGTATACTAAGTTGTTGTTGTTGTATTTTATGTAGACATTGAAAGGAACATAGACTGAGAATGTTGAATTATATATATATTGAACGATCGCTGGCAAAAACAAATTAGAATTAGAATTGTTATAATAAATATGTGTAATTCATTATTCTAAACTTAATTTTCTTTTTCTCATAATGCTAATGTTGCTTATATTATATTCTTATGTACAAACAATAAAATTAAGGAAGAATTGTGTCCGTTGTCACTTGATCCAGCGGCCTAACTAAAAATGGCCGTTTAAAGCCCTTACCTTGTTTGGCCAGGTTGTACATAACCACATGAAAGAATCTTTTCATCATTTAGCCCAATATTAAAGACTCAGCTCATCCATAGTCCATACTCCATAGCCCACCTAAGCTTCTTGATATCTCTCTTTTTATGCGTATTCTGTCTTATCATATAAGCACACTTCAACTCCAAGTCCGAAGCTAGATCTTTGAACAAGATTTGAAGTTGTACGGTTATAAATTTGCCTCATCCTTGCTACTAGGTTTAGTATTCTCTTCCTTTCAGTGTATATAATCGTAAAACCTCAATTATTGGAGCTCAAGTTTCTCAAATCTAAAATTTGATTGATTAAAAAACACTCCATTGAAGGTTGAAGTTTTAAGTTTGAACCATATCTGAGAGTTTGAGTTTGAAAGGATCTAAGATTTGAGATTAATTTTGAAATGGGTGTTATTGGGTTTGCTTGAAAATATCATTGGGTATTGTTCCAATCGATTGGAAACATACGAGGAGTTCAAAACTTAAATTTGAAGTGATTTGAGCAGATTTGAGCTAGATTTAAGTCAAATTTCAGAAGAGGCTCAAGAAAGAAAAGAAGAAGAAGAACTTGTGAAGCTCCATTAATAGGATTCATTTGTATGACAATGTATAATATTGTATAATAGTGTTTATATACCCATATACACTATTATACCAAGCTGATACATTATTTACATGTATTTGGTGGATTACTAACTTCTTCTTATACTTCTTCTATGATTTTAGTGTTAAAATTGAGGTGTAATGGTGGCTAAAAGATATTTTCTCCGTAAACGTATATAATTATTGTTTATATATAATTATACAACGTAAGTACATTGTTTAGACATTATAAATACAAGTATATATTGTATAAATATGTATAAGTGTATTTAATTTTGTATAATTATGTATATACCAGTGTATAAGAATGTACAACGGCGAAATAAAATTTGTGTGTGTTTTCTTACATTTTCTCAAGTTGGACAACCTCCCTTACTTGTTTTTAACTTATTCTCTGTTTTGGGTTAAACTCTATTAATGACACCATTGAAGAAAAAAATAAAGAACTAAAATCTAGCAATGATGTGTGTATGAGAAGGAATTACCATATGTTCTACCATTGACAAAGCAAAAAAACTGCGAAATTTAATTTTATTTGTTTGTTTTTAAATGAATGTGTATTTTACTAATTGTTAATCGAGTTCTTCTACTTTTATATTCATATACTATATGTTTAGTAACTATTTAATTGAAATCCAGCAAATTCTCTACAACTGACAAAGGGGAAAAACGCTACCAGTTCTTCTTTTTTTCTTTCTCTTTTTATATTTAAATATATTTTTATTAATTGTCTCATAAAGTTAATAGTAAAACACTGATTTTGGTAGGAGATAAGTACATAATCTCTCCTCAATAATATGAATGTTGAATAGCATTGACCGTAAAAAATGCTGATTGTGTGAAAGAATACTGGGTTTTTTTCGGATTTGGCCCTATTGTCTTTGGACATAGATGCAAAGTTATAAGGGATCTTTACACAAATGGCCGGCCATAATAATTATTTACTTTTTCTAGTCATATACATAAATTATACATCAAAGTTATGAGGGATCTTTACACAAATGGCCGGCCATAATAATTGTATACTTTTTCTAGTCATATACATAGATTATACATAATTATACACATACAATACATAAATTATACATATATTATACCTCCACCGACTATTTTTAGTTTAAGTGTTTGGATGGTCGGCTATTTGGGTTAAATCTTCAAATATTTGGGCTACTCAGTTGCAATGTGTGTGTATGAATTGTACTTATGTGTAATTCTCCCTACAATTAATCATAAAACTTGAATGATTTATCTATCTAATACCAAAAAAATATGTATAGGAATTAAAAAGGTTAACTCTACAAATGTAAAATCGTCTATATATACAATCTATTATAGAATATTAAAACAATTCAATGGAGTACAATCATATAAGAGAACTTTAACAGGGAATATGGAATGAATATAGGCAAAACATTTCTAGGAAATTATGTTTGGGTTGCATATGTTCTAAAATATTGAAAATAATTTTACGAAGTAAAATCATGCAAGACAACTTTAATAAAAATTATGGAATGAGATTAAAGTTTGAAGTTACATTATTTGGCAAATTCTGTCACAAAACTTACCCCAAAAAGCTTAAAGAGTGAATGGTGAAAGGATCGGCAAAGTGACTAATGGCTTTTTTTTGTAGAACGGTTCATGAAAAGATAGCTAAAGCTTTGCATATCTAACGAAGAGTGGTTGACCGAACAATTTAAGGAAATGGGACCAAACACACTCACGCAAGTATACGTGATCGTCAAGTAATAAAGTAGTGAATAAAATATCGTTCCCACAAAGACTTATGATTAACTTTTGACTAATTCAAACTCGAATAGCTTATCGATTCAAAATATTTCTGACAAAATATATAATTTTCTAAATTACTACCTAAAGGCTATCAAGTAATGAATTACTAAGAATCAAACACAACACTTAAATAGTTTTGAATAACAATCAATAGGATATAATATTCCAGGGTCACGGGTTATCTAACAATCATGTTGCATTCTTAGTTTAAAATAACTAATTGATTTATCTGGATTGTTGATTCACAGGGTTGATATTACTCGTAAGCATCTGTCGAGTCCTTACTCGCCTATTCAAGCTAACTTAATACCTATATGTCTATGGAATTAAGTTTAACAAGAACGCATTTACAATTCCTGTATTGCAACCGAGTAAGGCAATTAGGTATATGTCTATCCTAATTGCGAATCCGTTCCCCGATGCCCGGGTTTAAGAACTTACTCTATTTAATTCTATATGCAATCTAGAGTTCTCACTTTCGAGTTCAACTCTAGATTCGTAGATAGTATTTCACTGTTAGCTACTCAGCAAAATAATTTAAAACAGAATTAAATAAACAACCCAATATGATAAAATCAACTTCGTCAAATTAAACTTCAAACATCAACATTCATGTATACCCATGACCCTAGAACAATAGGGTTCTTAGCCACTCATGTTCATACAATCATCAAAAATTATATTTTCAAACATAAAATCAATGAATACTAGGAAAGGGATGGAAGAATTGATCAAATCCTCGCTTTTCAGTGTTTTGTGCCTCTCTTCTTCTTTAAATCCGTTCCTCCCTTCAAAAATAGGTTTAGGTTGGCTTTTATATGAGTTGGGGGCGTCTAGGGGTCGAAATAACCGAGTCCTAGTCAAAAAAGGAGAATTCCCGTTGTGAGCGTCCAGGCCAGCATGGGGCGCTGGACCTGGCGCTCAAACTTCTTTGCTTCTGTAAAGTGCGCCACAGCGAGTGCCCCACGCTGGCTGTGGCGCTCAACTTCCATTTCTGCAATTTTGTACCGATTTCGCTCCAATTCGCGCCCTTTCGTCCCAAATTGCATCCGAATGATTCCTACACATAAAAATACCAAACTTTAGCACAAACAATCATATTAAACATCTCAAATCGTCGAGACGTGAACAAAATGTGAGGCGATATATACCAAAATATGCATTCATTAAGCCGATTATCAACACCCCACACTTAAATTCTTGCTCGTCCTCGAGCAATGGAACTATCTGAGCACTAAAGAGGACTTCACAATTAATTCAATCAATTCACCCTACCTTTTGACTATGATCGATGTCGACAATTAAGCATGGACACACAAATTTCACATTCTTACCATTTTTGAATAACCCAAGTATACTCAATGTTTTTCAACCAACTCAATCAACTCAAACAACCTCTCTACAACAACCTTACCTCAAGAGACGACTCGTTACCACTAAGCATCCTCAACTCACGCACTCACCCAACACACGAAAATGTGCAATATCCCCAATCCGTCATGAAATCAAGTGCCCTCACCACAAGCAAAAGAGTGAATATCACAATAGTCCACAAATTTGAATATGTCATTGAACATAAATTAAGGACATCACACAATTGAACAACATTCACTCACTCTCCCAAAGAATTCATGTGCATCCCTTGGTCGTACCATAAGCTTGCCCGTAGTGTACATCTCTACTAATCTAAGTTAGCTAACTCTAGGATCAATTAGGACTTTAAGGTTGTAATGTAGGCTAAGGGACGGGTAAGATACATTTGGGAGTAGTGACTAACCCTCCTAAGAACTTTAATACACTATACTCATAATTCAAGCGCAATATCTTCTCAACCCATTCACTTGTCATACACCATAAATAACATAGCCTCTTTTCCATCAAGCATCTCTATAGATTCACTAGCACTAGTGAGAGAGATTAGGAGGTGTGTATCTTTCTTCATTATTTGAACTTTTGTTTTCCCCTTCTCTTTTTTTTTTATTTATTTAAATAACACACTCCATACATTGAAGTTCATAAACTAGTGACCTTTATTCACAATTTTAGTGCACCTTAGGGACCCTTTCATGGTTCCACTCGGAAGCCACTTCCTAATCTCTCACCTTACTACTTTTAGCGACTAAGTGCCTTAGGAGGTTAAGGTTCAACAATCTCACCTTAAGAACAATTAGGAGTACGGCTTGTAATGTGGTTGCCAAGAAAACGGTCTATAGGCTCAAAGGGGCTAGCAATGGGAAAATTTTATTTGTCAGTAACAAGCACCTTTATGGTCAAGCAAGAAACGCCTATGTCATATCCTAGACTAGCACAACTTAATGATTTCACGTTGATTAACACACGGGGCAAGTTCTAGACTACACAGGGTAGCACAGAATATTAACAATCCTTACACACACATGGCACTTGACTCACTCAAGACGGTTTTGTGCGACTCTCAAGTCAAGCAAGCATATCAAGTTGAGGATCTTTAAGCAACACTGTGCTAGGTAGTATACAAGTCAATCAACTGAGAAAACGGCGTCAAAGAGTAAGCTACTTTAATTTACTTGGGCATTACAATTCAAATCATATACGCAGGAAGACAGAGCGCATGCCCTAACTTAATTTACCAACACCAAACATGTCAACAGGTACCTCAGATCAATCTCAGTTTTCTCCCTTATCCTACTTCTAAAAAGAAATAAAACAAAACACCCGGTTCGAGCTACACCCTTGGAAAAGAACCGGCGTCCAAAGAAAAACCAAGGGATACTACCTAACGATCAAAAGTAAAACAAAGAGAATCTTTTTGGTATTTTTAATCAGACTTTTCATCCCTCAGGAAAAGTGTCCAATAGATCCATCGTCGGGAAAAATCTTTGGTTTTTTTTTATTTTTTTATTATATGTTAGTCTTAAACTAAGCTAAAAGGTGAAAGAGAAAAAAAAATAAAAAAAATACAAAATAATAATAACACTAAAAATTTTAATTCAAGGAGTATTCCCTCCACCCCACACTTAAATAAGGCATAGTCTCCGATGCTAAATAAATTCGAAAATAAGGTAAGGTGGAAAGAAAGAACTCCCTGTTAGTTGGAGTCTGCCTCATCAGGATGCCAACCAGCGGCGACAATGCGCATCATCATCCCCAAAGGGTACCAAAGCCATTGGTCCCATATCGTCATCATCATCCGCATTATCAGATTCTTCGTCAGTGTTTTCATCCTCAGATGGATGAACGGGACTGCCTGGTGCTATGCCCAACATCTCCTTGAAAGAACTGGAGAGATCACTTCGCAATTGCGTGCGCTCCTCATCTGACACCCCAAGCTTGCTCATAATAACATTGAGGGATTTGTAAAGATACCTGTTGAAATTTTCGTCCCTCTCATTCCTAGCAGCTTGGGTGAGCTTGGATGTGGGTTCTAGCATGGATGTGATGTCTAACAATGCTGTGGGTGCCTCCACTACCTCATCATAGCCAGGGTACTCTGGTACCCCACGAGAGAGCATGTATTGTGTTACGGTGTTGCCGAAGAAAAACCTTTTTATCCTTCCTCCAAAACGGGTACGGGTCATCTCCCTAAGCATGAGCTCACCCACATTTATGGGGCGCCCGGTCATCAAAAAGTAAATCACACACACTCGAGCTCACACGCACTCGAGCTCGAGTGTACTCAGTATTATGTTCAACGGGCATTAATCTAGCTTGCACAAAGTTTTGCCAAACCTTGGCCGTTTTGTTGAAGTCGAAACGGAGCATTTCAAGGTGAATATTGCCCTTAGTTCACGTCCATCTTGCATTAGAATCAACGCCACAAAGAGTGTGACATATTGCTTGGTAGTTTGGACTTTTGACGAACTTTCGAAGCCTTCGTGGATTAGGACTATCCACTCCCAAAAATTGACACAAGGCTTCCCTATCCATTGGAATTTCCTGACCTCTGACCCACGGCATGTCATTTTTCTCGTTCCAGTTAGCATACAACTCTCTTACCATGCTGAGATTTGCCGGGCCCGGACATTCGAGGAGCTTATCCATCTTCTTTGCAATCAATGTAGCAAGTATATCTGGGAAGTTTTGTTCTAAAGCTTTCACATTTATCCCCATTTCAGATACATATCGCCCATATGGAACAAAAGTATCATGCCATTTGATGGCGTCCTCCCGAACAAGTTCCACTCGAGGCCGTGGTGGCCTTTCAGACCCACTAGCCTGTTGCTTTCCTTTGGCTTGTCGGGAGGAGCTCTCGCCTTGCCTGCGTTTCTTTGGAGGGGGAGCAGTAGTGGAGGATTTCCCCACCCCTTTTCCTTTAGCGGCATCGTCACGAGCCATAGCAACCTACACATGATAAACACAAAGATGAGAATGAATCAAGAGACGTTGCCTAAGGTCATCGTGAGAGGCAAGATGACCCCACACTTAAAACCGAAGGTTATGTATAAGCGAATCATAATATTGATCCAATGTGCACCAATGTGTCATCACAAGGCTATAGGTACTTAGACTTCCCTATGCCATAAAATTCAATTAGCCTATCATGGCCGTAACTTAACTATAGTGCAAGCATAACAAAGTTAAAATCTACATTACTACACTAACTACACTTACAAAAGTTTACAACAAGAGACCCCACACTTCACCCTAAACTCATATAACTACACTCGGCTACTTAGACTTCACCGGTGTTCAAATTTACTCTCTTAAGCTTTTTAGCAAACACCTTGTGGGCATCAATTTTTGCTCTTCTATTTCAACAATGGTGGGAGAAGGTGGGCCTCCCAAATTTACATGAAGTAGAGGGAATTATAGTTTACTACTTCAATCACAAATGCTCAACCAAAGTTTTGCACCAATTTTTCGTGTATAATCATTCCACCCACCATACCATCCAAATATGTTTAAGAACCTAGGGTGTTGGAAGAAGGGGGGGGGGGGAAGAGATAAGACTACACTACTCTAAGAACTTCCAAAATACAAGAAAAGAGATAAGAAGAAGAACATACCTTAGAGTCTTGAGATGGAATTGAGCAAGATTTATTGAAGAATATTGAAATTTTGAGAGAAAAAGGGAAGAAGAAGATGAAAGCGTGAGTGAACTGAAGAATGGGGTTTTTCGGTTGTGAGTGTGTATTTAGGTGGGGGAGTGGGTTTGGGTTATTGGGTATGGGTTGGGATGTTAGTGTATATGGGTAATTGGGTAGGGTATTTTTAATTAAATAAAGAAAACGAAAAATAAAATAAAATAAAATTTACCTGAGCCGCCAGCCCAGCGCCCCACGCTGGGGCTGGCGCTCGAACTTCTCAGGCACTGGAAAGTACGCCCCAGGCAGCGTGGGGCACTGGCCTGGGCACTCGCATCAGACATTTTTTTTTTTTTGTAAATCCTGACAATCCGAGCACTCGATATATACATTACACACATTCTACACAAAAAAAATAAAAAATAAAATTTTGGGTTGCCTCCCAACGAGCGCATAATTTAACGTCGCGGCACGAATCAACACATGTTTAAGCATCAGTTAAGTCCACTGAGGTCTTGTGACATGCAATGTCACCACCCCAATAATATTTTATTCTCTGGCTATTTACCAAGAAGGTACCACTTGAGCTCTTATCACATAGTTCCACCGCTCCGTGAGGCCTTACATTTACCACAACAAAAGGACCTGCCCAACGGGACTTGAGCTTTCCAGGGAATAGCTTCAACCTTGAATTGAATAATAGAACTTCTTGACCCGGCTCAAACTCTCGATGTTGAATATGTTTGTCATGCCACCTCTTCGTCTTTTCTTTATATAATTTGGCATTTTCATATGCATGCAATCGAAACTCATCAAGCTCGTTGAGTTGCAGCAACCTATTCTCACCAGCTGAGTCCATATCCATATTTAGCATTTTTGATCGCCCAATAAGCTTTATGTTCAAGATCGACTGGCAAGTGACATGCCTTCCCATAAACTAACCTGTACGGAGAAGTACCTATGTGAGTCTTGTATGCAGTTCGATATGCCCATAATGCATCGTCCAGCTTTCCTGCCCAGTCTTTTCTATTTCCACTTACTGTTTTCTCCAGAATCTGCTTTACCTCTCTGTTTGAAACTTCTACTTGACCACTCGTTTGGGGGTGATAGGAAGTGGAAACTTTGTGCTTAACTCCATATTTTGCAAGAACATTATTCAGCAAGTTGTTACAAAAGTGAGTTCCTCCGTCGCTTATCAACACTCTTGGAGTCCCAAAGCGCGTGAAGATGTGCTTCTTTACAAAACTTACCACTACCTTTGCGTCATTAGTAGGCAGAGCAATGGCCTCCACCCACTTAGAAACATAGTCGACCGCCACCAAAATGTACCTGTGACCATTAGAGTATAGGAACGGTCCCATGAAATCAATCACCCAAACATCAAAAAGCTCTACTGTCAGAATATTTTGCAAGGGCATCTCGTGCTTCCTTGTGATAGTTCCGGTTCTTTGGCATCTGTCACACTTTTTAACAAAGGCATGTGCATCCTTAAATAATTTTGGCCAATAGAAACCTGATTGTAGCACTTTTTGGGCGGTTCTATCCCCACCGTGATGACCTCCATATGGCGAAGCATGACAGCCATGTAATATTTCATTCATCTCTTCTTCAGGAACACACCTTCGTACCAACTGATCTACGCATTGCCTATATAAGAATGGCTCATCCCATATGTAGAGCCTCACATCATGTAAGAATCATCTTCTATTATCAGGTGTTAATTCTAGTGGTGTCACCCCACTTGCAATAAATTTACATAATCCGCATACCATGGGGCTTCACCTGAGGTGACTGCTAATAGCTGCTTATCAAGAAATGTTTCTTTGATTGTCTCTCCTTCAGCTATATGGTTCCGACTTTCTAATCTGGACAAGTGATCAGCCACTTGATTTTCTATCCCTTTTCGATCTCGGATCTCTAAGACAAATTCTTACAAGAGGAGGACCCAACGAATCAGCCTCGACTTGGCATCTTTCTTTTCAAACAAGTATCTGATAGCTGAATGATCTGTGCAGACGACAACTTTGGTTCCCACTAGATAAGATCTGAACTTGTAAAACGCCCATACTACTGCAAGCAACTCTTTTTCAGTAACTGTATAATTCATCTGAGCTGGATTCATAGTTTTGCTCGCATAATAAATGGAGTGAAATATTTTATCCCTTCTTTGCCCCAAAACAGCTCCGATTGCTATGTCACTTGCATCGCACATCAACTCATATGGCAGTCCCCAATCTGGGGCGATGATAATTGGTGCAGTCACCAACCTCTCCTTCAGCTCCTCAAATGCTTTCAGACATGCATCATCAAACTTGAAGGTGACATCTTTCTCTAGAAGCCTGCATAATGGAGAAGAAATTTTTGAAAAATCTTTAATGAATCGACGATAAAAACCTGCATGGCCCAAGAAACTGCGAATGCCTTTTACGGATGTCGGTGGGGGTAATTTTTCAATTTCCTCCACCTTTGCTTTGTCCACCTGTAAACCATATTTTGACACCTTGCGCCCCAAAACTATACCTTCACGTACCATGAAATGGCACTTTTCCCAGTTGAGTACCAAGTTTGTCTCTTCACACCTAGCTAGCACTTTATCAAGGTTCGTTAAACAATTATCAAAAGAACATCCAAACACAGAAAAATTATCCATGAATACTTTTACAAATCTTTCAACCATGTCAGTAAAAATAGCCATCATACACCTTTGAAAAGTTGCAGGTGCATTACAGAGACCAAAGGGCATTCTCTTGAACGCATACGTGCCATAGGGACATGTAAATGTGGTTTTCTCTTGGTCCTCTGGGGCTATAGCAATCTGATTATACCTCGAATAACCATCTAGGAAACAGTAGTATTCCTGTCCTGCTAACCTATCAAGCATTTGGTCAATAAAGGGAAGGGGGAAGTGGTCCTTTCGGGTGGCTTTGTTCAATTTTCTATAATCTATGCAAATTCTCCACCCAGTGACAGTTCTTGTAGGAATTAAGTCATTATTTTCATTAACCACTACAGTCATCCCCCCTTTCTTTGGCACACATTGAACGGGGCTTACCCATTTACTATCAGAGATTGGGAATACAATACCTGCATCAAGCCACTTAATCACTTCTTTTCTTACCACCTCTTTCATGATTGGATTTAGGCGGCATTGTTGCTCTACACTTTGCTTGTGTCCATCCTCCATGAGGATTTTATGCATGCAGAAAGCTGGACTAATGCCTTTGATGTCAGACATCGTCCACCCAATTGCTCGCTTGTGCTCACGTAGCACTCTCAACAACTTTTCTTCCTGCAATTTAGACAAGTCAGAAGAAACAATAACAGGTAAAGTGTCAGAACTTCCCAAATAAGCATATTGAAGGTGAGGGGGTAGGGGTTTAAGCTCCAATTTTGGAGCTTCTTCAATTGACGGCTTTGGAGGGGGGCCACTTGGCCTATTCAGGGGCTCAAACGGGTTTATTCCTTGCATGTAAGCACATGATGCATCTAGGATATGCATCATCTCCTCAACCTCATCATCAATCTCCAAGCTATCAAACATCATGATTGCTTTTTCTAGAGAATTGTCTAGATATACAATCGTGTCAAGAAGTTTCTCATCCATCTCCACAACAGATATCATAGAGAGCTCCTCATAGTGGCGGGGAAGTTGGATCGCTTTGTATACATTAAAAATTGCTTCCTCGTTGTCCACCCTCATAATCATTTTTCCCTCTCTCACTTTAATTATTGCATCACCAGTAGCCAAAAGAGGTCGTCCCAATATGATTGGAACTTGTTCATCAGCCTCAAAATCAAGAATAATGAAGTCAGCTGGGAAGATAAATTTCCCAATTTGCAGCAATACATCTTCAATTACTCCTTCAGGGTAGGCTATGGACCTATCAGCTAATTGCAACATCACAGTTGTTGGTCTTGGAGCTCCCAGACCCAATTGCTTAAATAATGACAAGGGCATTAAATTTATGCTTGCCCCCAAATCACAAAGGGCACGACCCATGTCAATATTACCAATTTGTACAGGGATGGTGAAGCTGCCAGGATCCTTAAGCTTTTGAGGAAGCTTGTTTTGGACCCTTGAAGTGCACTCCTCAGTAAGTGCAACTGTTTCGAACTCAGTCAATTTCCTCTTGTGAGCCACTATATCTTTTATGTACTTAGCATATTTTGGGATTTCACGAAGTACATCCACCAACGGAATATTCAATTGAACTTGGCTTAACATAGAGAGAAATTTATTGAACATGCGATCATCATTCTTTTTCTGCAATCTCTGAGGGAAAGGTGGTGGTGGCCTTGCAGCCTCCACTGGCTCTGAACTTGCATCATTTTTCTTTGACTCGTGTATTGCCTTAGGGATTAGCTCCCTCTCAGGTATAGGACTGTTCTTTCTCTTCTTTGGAACTTCTTCTAGTTCCCTCCCATTTCTGAGTGTAACTGCATTAACTTGAGGGTTCTTCTCTGTATCACTGGGAAGCGCGCCTGCAGGTCTAGTATTTTGATTTGCTGCTAACTGTCCCATTTGCCTCTCAAGATTTCTGAAATCGGTCCTGAGTTGTTGATTATCAAGCAACAACTTCTTCAGCAAGTCATTCGTACTCTCTTCTGTTTGTAGGGGTGGTCTCTGAGGTTGATTGAAATTTCCTTGGGGCCTATACTGGTTCTGATTCTGTTGATTTCCTCCCCATGAGAAGTTAGGATGATTCTTCCAATTTGGATTGTAGGTATTCCCATATTGCGCATGCTGATTCATTGGACCCCTGCTCTGTTGTCCCACATAGTATATAGACTCAGGATTCGTGGGGCACATGTCACTCATATGACTGTCACCACATAGTTCGCAACAAATAGACATATGATGTACATGTTGCATTTGTTGTGTTTGTTGCGTTGTCATTCTATTCATCTGATTTGCCAATTTTGCTATATCGGCTCTCATGGCGGAGAAGTCATCAAGCTCAATCAACCCGGCTGCCTTCTGTTTAATTGCCCTTCTTGAATCCCCCTCTCCTTGCCAATTATGGTCATTGGCAGTGAAGTTATTTAGCAAGAGTTGTATTTCACTATACGGCCTCGCCATGCAACTACCCCCACAAGCTGAGTCAAGATTCATTTTTGATGCTTCATCTAACCCATCAATAAAAGTGTGACCCAGTACCTCATCAGTCTGACAATGATGCGGGCAGTCTCGGAGTAGCTTCTTATATCTTTCCCAAGCTTGACGAAGTGTCTTGCCATCCCGTTGTTAGAACCCAAGAATTTGGCTCCTCAGCGACTTTGTCTTCTTAGTTGGGAAAAACTTGATTAAGAATTTCCTTGCTAGATCATCCCAAGTGTGGATTGAGTTCGCGGGCTCCTTTTGCAACCATTCCTTAGCTTCCCCCAACAGTGAAAAGGGAAATAGTGTCAGCCTGACATAGTCCTTGGAAACATTCGGATAATTGTAAGTGTCCGTAATTTCCAAGAAGTTCTGAATGTGCCTCTGCGGGTCCTCATGAGATAGACCCACATATTGTCCTGTGGACTGAATCAGCTGTACCATGTACTGTTTGAGTTCAAAATGCCCAGTGATATCAGGCTTCACAATAGCCTGAGTCATATTCGCAAGATTGGGCCTTGCGGCTTCAATCACCGGACACTCTTCATTACCTGCCATCTCTATTGGCTGTGGTTGAAATACGATGTCCAACTCTCTTTCTATTCTCATTCTAGCTTCGAGTTCCCTTCTCACTCTATGTAGTGTTCGTTCGATTTCTGGATCAAGAGGAATGGGGTTGTTTGCACTTCTACTCCTCCGCATTCAAAAGAAGATCCTGCGTTAACACAAACAAGTCAAGTAGCTAATTTCTAAGTCCCCGGTAACGGCGCCAAAAACTTGTTGGGACCAAACACACTCACGCAAGTATACGTGGTCGTCAAGTAATAAAGTAGTGAATAAAATATCGTTCCCACGAAGACTTATGATTAACTTTTGTCTAATTCAAACTCGAATAGCTTATCGATTCAAAATATTTCTGAAAAAATATATAATTTTCTAAATTACTACCTAAAGGCTATCAAGTAATGAATTACTAAGAATCAAACACAACACTTAAATAGTTTTGAATAACAATCAATAGGATATAATATTCCAGGGTCACGGGTTATCTAACAATCATGTTGCATTCTTAGTTTAAAATAACTAATTGATTTATCTGGATTGTTGATTCACAGGGTTGATATTACTCGTAAGCATCTATCGAGTCCTTACTCGCCTATTCAAGCTAACTTAATACCTATATGTCTATGGAATTAAGTTTAACAAGAACGCATTTACAATTCCTGTATTGCAACAGAGTAAGGCAATTAGGTATATGTCTATCCTAATTGCGAATCCGTTCCCCGATGCCCGGGTTTAAGAACTTACTCTATTTAATTCTATATGCAATCTAGAGTTCCCACTTTCGAGTTCAACTCTAGATTCGTAGATAGTATTTCACTATTAGCTACTCAGCAAAATAATTTAAAACAGAATTAAATAAACAACCCAATATGATAAAATCAACTTCGTCAAATTAAACTTCAAACATCAACATTCATGTATACCCATGACCCTAGAACAATAGGGTTCTTAGCCACTCATATTCATACAATCATCAAAAATTATATTTTCAAACATAAAATCAATGAATACTAGGAAAGGGATGGAAGAATTGATCAAATCCTCGCTTTTCAGTGTTTTGTGACTCTCTTCTTCTTTAAATCCGTTCCTCCCTTCAAAAATAGGTTTAGGTTGGCTTTTATATGAGTTGGGGTGTCTAGGGATCGAAATAACCGAGTCCTAGTTAAAAAAGGAGAATTCCCGTTGTGAGCGTCCAGGCCAGCGTGGGGCGCTGGACCTGGCGCTCAAACTTCTTTGCTTCTGTAAAGTGTGCCACAGCGAGCGCCCCACGCTGGTTGTGGCGCTCAACTTCCATTTCTGCAATTTTGTTCCGATTTCGCTCCAATTCGCGTCCTTTCGTCCCAAATTGCATCCGAATGATTCCTACACATAGAAATACCAAAATTTAGCACAAACAATCATATTAAACATCTCAAATCGTCGAGACGTGAATAAAATATGAGGCGATATATACCAAAATATGCATTCATTAAGCTAATTATCAGCTATTCCTTTATGCTCTCTCCATGTTGGATGCTGCAAAATTGCACTTAAATAGACAAGGCTCTATTTTAGAAGCCAACAATTGGAATGAGATTAAAAGGATCGGGTAGTTATTTAAGTAGAGGAAATGAGAGTTGTATTGTACGCAATGACTCTGGTTTTCAACTGTAAGCACGTAATATTTGACCCGC
Organism: Nicotiana tabacum; assembly: GCF_000715075.1. Lineage (NCBI taxonomy): Eukaryota > Viridiplantae > Streptophyta > Magnoliopsida > Solanales > Solanaceae > Nicotiana > Nicotiana tabacum. The sequence goes on along the minus strand of NC_134103.1, from coordinate 99,730,087 downwards.
ATATTAGAATTACCTTTATTAGTCCTAGTATTTTTAGAATATTTATTTGAGTTTATTTCTATTGAATTTCACTTTATTATTAATTTTAATTCTATTTTATAAAGCACAAAAATTGAAAATATAAAAATAGTTTTATTTTCTCTATTTAATTCAGGTATTAGATATTTTTAGAAAAATATTATTTTTAATCCACTTTTATTTTTAGTATAATCCTTGAAAATACCAAAAAATAGTTTCAATATCATAATTTAGTTGTTTTAATTAGTAAGGGCCAGCCGATTTTACATTTTTATGGTGTTACTTTAGAAAGAAAATTAATATGTTTTTAGTCAAATTACAAGAATTATAGAATTAAAGGGCCAATTTAATAACCCAATACCATTCAACTTGGCAAGCCCATATCTGAGCCCAATCGCTCAAGCCCATACCCACTTTCCATTTGAATTAACCTAATTCCTACTCCCTACAAAAGGACCTCACCACAATTCAAGAGAAGGGTCAGAAGCTGGAGGAAAGAAAAGAGAGAGAACGGATCCCCTTCTCCTTCCTTAGAGACCCTAGAGCTTTTTTTTAAAAAAAGCTGTGCAACAACATACACAAGGAAAAAACGCAGCCTCTCTTCTCCAGCTTTAACACCACAAAATTGCCACCCCATCACACAACCAAATCCCATGATCGAACCTTAAGTTTCATCCATGTAAAACCCAGCAGAAACTCCATTAAATAGCTCTAAAGCTAGCCATGAAAACCAGCTAAATCACCCCTTGAAGCCTCCATCAAAATGAGCTCAAATCTTTCACCAAAACCAGCAAAAACAACTTTGAAAACCATCCCCAAAAACACCCCAAAACACCACGAAAATCAGCCAAAGACTGACGCCAAGCAGTCTCGAAACTAGCTATTAAACACTCATTCACTCCCGCAAAAATCAGTCGTGTGATTGAACTTCATCGAGGTCTCCGGCGGATTTCTGTTCGAAATTCCGTTATCGAGCTTCGTTTCAAAATTTTCTAAGTTCACAGATTTGCTGTTGACTCACTTCATCGTTGAGCTCCAGATTAGCTATTGATACTCCTGCTGTTCAGAGATTTATTTTCTGATTTTCTTTTGATTATTGGTAACTAGGTACGCATCTAAGTCCATTGTATAATTTTATTTGGTTTTGCTTTTCATGGCTAAATATTGGAGTTGTTCGATTTAATGAACCTGTATATGTTGCTCTTAGCTTATTTGCTTGATGTTTAAAATGCATTTGAATCCAGTCATGTTGGAAGTCCTATTTCGATATTTTATTACTGTTTGAATTGAATCTGGCCATTACTTTTGCTTTTGGTATAAGAGTTAGAGAGGTTAAATGCTTGAATTCAAATGTTGCAAACTGGAATAAAGGGGCAATTCACGTTTTCCTCATCAATTTCTCATCATACTTTGTCACCAAAGTTTCTGTCCTTTAGCCTTTCCTTTTAAGGTTCAAATTTCCATCATTCATGATATTAGGCATATGTATGCTGATTTTCCCAAAATAATTCCATAATTAATAGCCTTACACATTGATCTCAAAGTGTGGTAAAATAAAAACCCACAAAAATCATACCTTGCTTTAGGTGCGACTAATAATAAATTATCGTGACTATGTGTACGGTTCCCGTGGCATAGCCAGGATATATAAATTCCAACTTGGGTGTGCATTTCATGTGACCTGATCATAACTTCGAATACTATTAAAAGTAAACACGTTGTAAAATGGTGGATGCGTTTCACGTGGCGCGATTCACAATGTATACAAAAACAAACGAGTGTGCGACATCGCGACTCGTTCAAATAAATTCCGTAAACATTAAAAGTGACAAAAGGAATAAAATGCATATAGGTTCAAAATATGTAATAATCAGATAATCGAGCTAAGTGTAATTGTTAAGCGACCGTGCTAAAACTACAAAACTCGGGAGTGCCTCACATCTTCTCCCGGGTGAACAAAATTCCTTACTCGGTCTTTTGTGTTCGCATACCATAAAAATAGAGTCAATTTCCTCGATCTGGGATTTTAAAACAAACCGGTGACTTTGACACCATAAATTAATCCAAATGACAACTCTGAATAAATAAATAATCCCATTTCGAATTATGTCACTTAAATTTGAAAAACTCCTTTATCCCCATCCCTCGGGAAAAAAAGGAGGTGTGACAGCTCCGGCGACTCTGCTGGGGATCGAACCCAGAATCTCTGATTTCGCAGACCAGCAAAGTCGCTAGAGCTGTCACACCTCTTTTTATCCGAGGGATGTGGATAAGAGAGTTTTTCCTGGGAAGTGTGAAGTTTTATATTTTCATTTAATATATATATATAAAATAATTTTATGTATACAATAATAAATAAAGACCAATTTTTTTTTTAATTTTAAAAAAACACAATCCAAAAACAGAGTCGCCAGAGCTGTCACACCTCCTTTTTTCTCGATGGATGGGGGATAAGGGAGTTTTTCTAATTTAAGTGACATAATTCAAAATTGGATTATTTATTTATTAAGAGTCACCACTTGGAATAATTTATGGTGTCCGAAGTCACCGGTTTGTTTTAGAATCCCAGATTGAGGAAATTGACTCTATTTTTATGGTCTGCGAACACAGAAGACCAGGTAAGGAATTCTGTTAACCCGAGAGAAGATGTGAGGCACTCCCGAGTTCCGTGGTTTTAGCACGGTCGCTTAACATTTACACTTAGCTCGATTATCTGATTATTACATATTTTGAACCTATGTGCATTTTATTCCTTTTGCCACTTTTAATGTTTATGGAATTTATTTGAACTAGTCGCGATGTCGCGCACTCGTTTGTTTTTGTGCACATTGCGAATCGCGCCACGTGAAATGCACTCGCGATTTACAACGTGTTAACTTTTATTAATATTCGAAGTTATGGTCGGGTCATATGAAATGCACACCCGAATTGGAATTTATGTATCGTGGTTATGCCACGGGAACCGTACCCATAGTCACGATAATTTATTATTAGTCGCGCCTAAAGCAAGGTATGATGTTTGTGGGTTTTTATTTTACCACGCTTTGAGATCAATGTGTAAGGCTATTAATTATGGAATTATTTTGGAAAAATCGGCATACATGTGCCTAATATCATAAATGATGGAAATTTGAATCTTTAAAGGAAAGTCTAAAGGACAGAAACTTTGGTGACAAAGTATGATGAGAAATTGATGAGCAAAACATGAATTGCCCCTTTATTCCAGTTTGCAACATTTGAATTCAAGCATTTAACCTCTCGAACTCTTATACCAAAAGCAACAGTAATGGCCAGATTCAATTCAAGCAGTAATAAAATATCGACATAGGACTTCCAACATGACTGGATTCAAATGCATTTCAAACATCAAGCAAATAAGCTAAGAGCAACATATACAAGTTCATTAAATCGAACAACTCCAATATTCAGCCATGAAAAGCAAAACCAAATAAAATTATACAATGGTTTTAGTTACCAATAATCAAAAGAAAATCAGAAAATAAATCTCTGAACAACAGGAGTATCAACAGATAATCTGGAGCTCAACGATGAAGTGAGTCAGCAGAAACTCTATGAACTTAGAAAATTTTGAAACGAAGCTCGATAATGGAACTTCGAACAGAAACCCGCCGGAGACCTCGACGGAGTTCGATCACTCGACTAATTTTCGCGGGAGTGAATGAGTGTTTAATATCTAGTTTCGAGACTGCTTGGCGTTAGTCTTTGGCTGATTTTCGTGGTGTTTTGGGGATGGTTTTCCGAGATTTTTTGCTGGTTTTGGTGAAAGATTTGAGCTTGTTTTGATGGAGGCTTCAAGGGTGATTTAGCTGGTTTTCATGGCTAGATTTAGAGCTATTTAATGGAGTTTCTGCTGGGTTTTACATGGCTGAAACTTAAGGTTCGATCATGGGATTTGGTTGTGCGATGGGGTGGCAATTTTGTGGTGTTAAAGCTGGAGAAGAGAGGCTGCGTTTTTTCCTTGTGTATGTTATTGCGCAACTTTAAAAAAAAAAAGCTCTAGGGTCTCTAAGGAAGGAGAAGGGGATCCGTTCTCTCTCTTTTATTTCCTCCAGTTGCTGACCCTTCTCTTGAATTGTGGTGAGGTCTTTTTGTAGGGAGTAGGAATTAGGTTAGGTCAAATGGGAAGTGGGTATGGGCTTGAGCGATTGGGCTCAGATATGGGCTTGCCAAGTTGAATAGTATTGGGTTATAAAATTGGCCCTTTAATTCTACAATTCTTGCAATTTGACTAAAAACATATTAATTTCCTTTCTAAAGTAACACCATAAAAATGTAAAATCGACCCTTATTAATTGAAACAACTAAATTATGATATTGAAACTATTTTTTGGTATTTTCAAGGATTATACTAAAAATAAAAGTGAGTTAAAAATAATAGTTTTCTAAAAATACCTAATACTTGAATTAAATAGAGAAAATGAAACTATTTTTATATTTTTAATTTTTGTGCTTTAAAAAATAGAATTAAAATTAATAATAAAGTGAAATCCTATAGAAATAAACTCAAGTAAATATTCTAAAAATACTAGGACTATTAAAGGTAATTCTAATATGTGGGTAAAAAGTTACGTGCTTACAACTACCCCTCTTTGCTTGAAAACACGAAATGTTTTTGAGCAAAGAAACAAGTAAGCAACGTAATTGATTTCTGACCCGACACTTATTCAAAAGAAAAGAAAGATGGATAGAAGATTGTGACCGAGCCCTGGTATCTGAGCTGCCTACATATCCTTGGTTATAAAGGAATCAGGCCACGTGTAGTTCAGAAATGAATGAAGTGATGGAGTGTGTGGAGAGGATGAGAGAGTCGAGTGAGGTTCCGTCGAGGTTTCGATCCGCGGTCCCTGCCGTTACATTATGAATTGAAATAAAAAATTACAACAAAAATAAAAGAAAAATATAAAATCCTATCTACTTCTTGTCTTGAAATTTCCTTGAATCTCCACTTGATCCTTCAATATGAAACTGAAAAATCACCCCATCCTTCAGGTGGGCATCCTGCTGACTTGAATTTGAAGAAAACTGGAAGTTAACCCTATTCTTCAGGCGGGCACCATGCTGCTTTCACTTGAAATAAATTTGAACTTGCGGTAGACTTGAGCTTGTAAACCTTGTTCTTCAGGTGGCTCGCGCTACTTCTGATTTGAATTGAAAAATTGGAGATTGCCCGTATTCTTCAGGCAGGATCCTGCTGTCTTTGACTTGAACTTGAAAACTGAAAGTTGACCCTGTTCTTCAGGCGGGCTCCTGATGCCTCTCTAACTTGAACTTGTAAACTGAAAATTGACCCTGTTCTTCAGGCAGGCTCCTGATGCTTCTCTAACTTGGACTTGAAAATTGAAAGTTGACCCTGTTCTTCAGGCGGGCTCCTGATGCCTCTCTAACTTGAACTTGAAAATTGAAAGGTGACCCTGTTCTTCAGGCGGGCTCTTGATGCCTCTCTAACTTGAACTTGAAATTGAAAGTTGACATTGTTCTTCATGCGGGCTCCTGATGCCACTCTAACTTGAACTTGAAAATTAAAAGTTGACCATGTTCTTCAAGCGGGCTCCTGATGCCTCTTGAAAATTGAAAATTGACCTTGTTCTTCAGGCGGGCTCCTGATGCCTCTCTAACTTGAACTTGAAAATTGACAGTTGACCATATTCTTCAGGCGGGCTCCTGATGCCTCTTGAACTTGAAATGAATTCCCTCGTTCTCTAGGTAGGCCCCTGCGACTGACTTAAACTTGAAATGAATTCCCTCATTCTCCAGGTGGGCGCCTGCCAATGAGTCAACCTTTATTTTGGAAAACCTCTTTTTGAACACTTCAAGGTCTTGATTAATTAAAAAGATTCATTGAGCTGATTCAAAATGGAGGATACCAATGTCCCTTTGTCTCACATGCCAATAATAGCTTACGACCTTATCCAAAGGACTCAAGAATAGTGCATATCTCAATCTTTTCTCGTGCTAATGGGACTTATTTGTAGTTTTTATTTGGTCATTCTTTTAGATAGACCGGTTCAACCAGGGGTTTTGGATAGTGTTTTGCTTGTCTTGTTTAACCCCCGTGTCCTTTTTCACTTCTCTCTCTTAAATGAAATCTTTTACCCTTCCCCATTATTCTTGCATTCTCATTCCCATTCAATACAGTTCATCATTTTCTAGCCTACTAAATGTGACATGCGTCATGACCAGTGGCAAGCTTTGGACATTAGCAAAAGCTTTCTAGCAATGAGTCATATGATAATGAAGTTTCAAGGGAAAAGATTACAATGAACTTCACATTCAGAAAGAGGCAGGTTTTTGAGCTAATGATAAGCACCTCAAGGACGAGAGAAAATTTACAGTGGAATCTGAAGTAGTTTTAGCTCTATCCTTCGGATGTATGATAATCCTTCAGGATGTTCCAGGTAAAATTATTTTGAAACATGTCTTGAGTTGGCATTTTTAGAATTGAAATGACGAAAGGCTATTTTTCTGCTATCCAAACACTAATACCACTTGTCAGTCTTTGAGCCTTAATGTGTTTCTCTTCTAGTGGCAACCCTCTTTTGGAATCAAGTGCATGTCAAGGTTTAGAATCGTCTCCGTTTGAATGTTAATATTCAAGAAAAAAAAGAAGAAAAGGTAGAAAGAAAAAGAAAAGAAAAAAAAAGAAAAGAAAAAAAGAAAAAAGAAAGAAAAAGAGAAATCCTCATACCATGTAGTTCTTTGAACTATGTTCGACCTGATTCTTGTCACCATAAGATACGTAGGCAGCCTTACGGTTCGGTCGCATCAAATAAAATATTTCATAATCCCACGAAGTCAAGAGTGGGGCAATTTTTCTTAGAAATTCCATCTCGAAAAAAAGAAAAAAAGAAAAAAAACTCAAATTCTCTTGTTTCAGGAACTGGGGTAAAAGTTTTTAAAATGTATTCCAAAAATTGTAAATAAAGTAACCCTGTCATTATAATTCTGAGCCTCCATGCAGTCCTTTCTTTCTCACCCTGTCTAAAAGCCTTCATTACGGTCCAAATAAAAGTCCTTATCAGATCGATTCCTGAAAATGCCAAGTCAAGCATGTTGTGAGCTTATCAAGATTTTTGTAGAAAATCAATACAATTGAAGTGGTAGTCAATTAGCCAAGCTAAGAATTGGAAGCGGCATTAAATGAGAGCAAAGAGGAAAATGAGAGAGACTTGTTGGTAAAAATCTTTCGAGGCACTACAAGTCGAAATGGTGAGATATGTATGCAACAAAATGTCTTTGATTAAAACATGCAATGTCTGCGACACATTTGGAGGAGCAAAGTAGACCAACTCTTCAACATCAGGTAGGGATTTGACGAGTCAACAAGTTTGGAAAGATGGACAAATCATGTTATTGGTCTAAATGCATGCCACATTCCTTTGCCTTATTCTTCAATTTAGATAATCTCTCCTTCTTCTCAGTGGAATCTCATCATACACCACTTTCTTTGATTTTTACTTGTGCATTTATTCTTCTTCTTTTGCTCAAGACAAGCAAGAAAGAATTTTCAAATTTGCCACAAATAGGTCCCAAATTAGGAAGGGAGGTGATCAATTTGACAAACAATGAGAAGAGACGCTCAGTTCGGCAATCCAAGTGAAAGGGAAATAACTTGTTTGGCAATACAATTGAAATGAATGAATTAATTTTGGGAATTTAAGTGAAGTGGCGGGAACAAACTTGGTCGAATCCCATGGGCAAATTACTTTGGACCTTCTTTGAAACCAATGCAAATCAACCTTAGCAAGCCAATCAAACAACAATGATTAAAAGTCATCTTACAAGTTTGTCATGAGTCAACTAAATTTTGTCTTCCAAGTTGAAAATAGTCTTCCAAGTTGAAGCAACGCTCAACCAAACTCCTATTTCGTTGAATTGCTCTTAATAGTGTATCAATGAAGGCACACTACTTGATAAGCATAGAATCATATATTACTTGGCCTTTTCTCCGAAAAAGAAACAAATATAAACATCAGTAATCTTTGACTATATGTACCACAACTTCTTAATGGACTTACTTAAACATCTCGTGGTCATTTGGCCAAGTGTCGTTCACCATTTCAAAAAACCTTGTAACATGAGGAGATCGGGAAAACGAAGACGAAGATCCATGCCTCAATAAATGTCTCTCAATATCACGCCCCGAACTTGGGCCTGGACGTAACACGACACCCGGTGCCTGACTACATGCGACCAAGCAAACTAACTGGCCGGCTGAATCAACATATGATATCATAGCATACTGAGTACGGGAAATAAACTAACACATGCTGATATACTAAAAGTCTGCATGATATAAATCAAAGTGCGAAAACACTAAAATTAGTCTGAAACATATTTGTAGCCAATATTGCTTAACATGAAAAGCATGCGACTCTACCTAACTGTTACTGTAGTCTATGCAACCTCTAATGAAGTACTTAAACATTGCTGTCTAAAAATACTGAAGACTATAAAGTAATGATAGTGCCTCGAAAGAACTGGGCTCACCAAATAGCTGGTACGAGAATCCTAGCGCTCTGAATCGTCAACCTGTAAATCATTACCTGCATCGTGAGGCGCAGACTCCGGGCGAAAGAGACGTCAGTACATTTGAATTGCACGAGTATGTAAAACAATTGAAAGAAAGAACTAAAAATGTTGAAACTGAAATTGAGAACTTGATAACTGATAACTGAAATGATAACTGCTGAAACTGAAATGATAACTGATAAATGATAACTAATAACTGAACAAAGGAAGTAAGGATATGAATACTCCCTCTTCTGAATGATGAACCACCTGCTTATCTAAATAAACTACGACCTCGGGCCCAAGTATACGTATACATAACTACATTCTCAGTCCCAAAAATGCATAAAGCATAAACTACGGTCTCGGGCCCAAACATGCAGAAAACATAAACTACGACCTCTGGCCCAAATATATGTGTTCAACATTCAAGGATTTAAATTCAGGAACTTAGAATCATACTACAATAGGTGATGCCGAATTACTGAATCATACTGAGTTACATGATACTGGAATACTGAATAGGACTAAACTGAGACATGAATTCATTAACTGATTATGAAAACTGAAACTTCATCTGTTTATGACATGTTGAGTAATCTAGACTGAGACTCATGTGCATCAAACCCAAGTCTATATTGATTACGCACCGAGCTCACAACATTTAGAATGAAAGTCATGAACGAGTTAGGAATCTAGAGAATAGAAGTTATGCAACTATTCAAGGAACTAGGCTTAACTATATTTCTGAGGCAATTAGTGTGTCGTAAATGAAACATAATTTAGGGAGAATCATTAATATTCCAAACATAAAGAGTTAGCCTCACATACCTTAACTTCCTGCTTTTGAGCGTAATAAAATATTTTTCAACCCTTTCAACTTTAATCTATAACAATATAAGTCAAAAGGATTCCATATTAGTAATAATACTCATATTTTGGTTACTTTGGCATTTTATCAAATACTTGGTGGGTATAAAGTTTCATAGCCCTTATTAATGGTGTTTCTACACCCAAAAATCCATTATGTTGCTCCTAGATAATTCTAAGATCTCAAATTGTTATAATCGACATCATTCTTCATAACCCACAAGATAAACAACACCCTTAACCAATAATCAACAATCAACAACCCAAACCTATGACCGTTCATACTTTTTCTGTTAAACCCATCGACTCATATCTCATGAACTAGAGTATATAATTATTAATCCGATACTGTAATCAATTAGAGGGTGGAGATATTATCTTTTGACGTTCATCCTCTTGAATTCGCGTTCTAGGGTTTCCTTTCTCAACAATGATGTATCGATCGAATATCTAATGATTTGAAGGGTTTACCCATGTTAATCAATTGTTAGAGAATTAAAATTAACTTAGAATAATCATTAGAACTTATCTGGGATGATGGCGGGATCTTGGAGGAAGTTAGGTTCTTGAGAACTTCCCTTTCTAGAGCAAGGTTTTGTGTTTTGGGGTGTGGGGATTTTAAAACGACCACCCGGGTGCGCTCCCACGCAGCTGAAGGCCCAAGCGTGCACCTAAACGTGCAGCGAGGGCAGTAGCACTGCCACAAGTGCGTGGCCGTACACGAGTCCAGCTAAGCGTGCTGACTGTGCATTTTTCAGTAAAACGGGAATAACTCTTTGCACAGAAATTCGTTCGGGCTGAGTAATATATCATTGAAAAGGTATTGCGAAAGGCTACAACTTTCAAGTTTTAAGTTTTCTCAGATTCCCAACAGATTTTCACGAAATCTTGATAGAAAACTACCTTCCATAAAAGAAAATATGGGGTGTTACAAGAAAATATGTGATCCGTATTGATAAAAGAAAAGCAGAATGTACTTGCTTTAAATTTTCTGTATAGCTTTCCTTAAAGCATATATGTGCTTGTTGTTAAAAAGTTTAGATTCTTTGTATAACATTTCAACAAACAAAACACCTTGCTTACGGACTTGGGTATAACCAAGAGGCATCATAGTATGGGGTAAAAGATCGAACCCTATCAGGCAGATTAATAGGGATATAACACGTGGAAGTTCGGCACTCATGGTATCGTGGCAATTAGTGTCTCAGGGCAACAGTGGTGTCTTAAAATGGTTAAGGCCATTGTTGACCAGGTGGCACAATAACACCAGATCTTTTTTCCGGCCATTGTTGACCAGGTGGCACAATAACACCAGATCTTTTTTCCGGCTTTACTCTGATGCCAACTAGAGTGCATTTTCACCAACTCTCTCATATCAGTCATCATCGAGCATCGAGCTCCGTGCTAAACCAGAAAGCTTCAAAAAATTATATATATAACACTCATTTTCTGGACCAAGAATCAATCAAAAAATATTCACATTCTATTCTTTAAATCAAATAGCCAAATATAACGCTCCAATTCATGTACTGCCATGCACGATGTGTGATTTGCCGCATTTTAAGTCATTCAAAAGAGGAATTGTTCCAAATTACAGTCCTATTCACATAATGCATGTCTTAGCTTTTTCTTTACCACTAGTGTTAGAACCCGCGCAATGTGCAGATAATTTGATAGGATTTAATCTTATAAAATTATGATCTAATTTATCATACTATTTTAATAAATATTAGTTATTATTTTAATATTTAATGTAGTGTATAGAAATATAACAAAATCTATACAAAATCAAAAAATACACATTATATAGTAATCAAATAAATTATTTGCTCCTTATTTATTAGCAAGTATTTAGCACTATACATTTACTAATATGAATTTTTATTAACTTGTCAATTGACTTAGTATTTTGATACTACTTACCTTTTAATATAATATAAATATATATTTTCTTACTCTGAAAATATTTTTATTTTCTTAAACTTATGTTATACTGTTCAAAATTCTTCAATTGTCCAAATTTATCAATAATTATTTTGAGTGTTATTTATTTATATTTTATTTATTAATTAATTCAAAATATAAATATTATAAAATTATTTTTATTCCCCTCTTTTCGTACATTCTTTTCTACTGTAATATTTGATTAGTTTTCTCATTTTGTAGTTTACTGAAAATTTAAATAATGCAATATTATTCTATTAAATTATAATTTTGCATTCATCAAAAGTAAAAAAGAGATAAGCCTTCCTTTATTTTTTTCCTAACAACGTAACAATCTATCTCTATGTGTTTGGTTCTTTCATGTAAAATGGAATTAGCTTCAATTTGTAATGCATCTTTAATATCACACATAACATCCACTGGCTGCCTAATATGGATATTAAGCTATGTAAAGTATGATTTCTATTTATTAACTAAAATTTCCTACATGAGAAATTTAATTACTATATATATTTTTACGCTATCGCTTGATTTTGTTTTTTAGTATTCTTCCTTTACGACTATTTGCTCATTATGATTTTAGTTATATGTATATGCACGACTTTTCTCATCATAATTCTAATTATAAGTCTTATATTTTTATATTTTCCAATAATTTATATGTTATTTCTTTTTTTGTTCCTTTATTATCTAATGGTATTATCCATTACTTAATTTTATTAAATTGACATATAAAATTTTAATAAATTATCAGTTTAATATAATACAATGAATATAATTTTGTATTGCTCTTGAAATTTAACTTGACTTTATCCTGTATGACTTTCTCAAATTATTTCTATATTTAAATTTATCAATAATATATTTGAGTATTATTTTTACTTAATTTTATCAAATAAATTTAAGGTGTAGATAGAATCACATATATCTAGAGAGAATCACATTTTGTTCTGAAATATTTTAATTTTTTTCATTTAGTGTTTATCTATAATATGAATATTATTATTATTTGTTTTCTAAATGGATGGTGTTGAATTAGTTCAAAGGTTAAACTGAGAAGTTCTTTTATTATACATCATAAATCTACTAATAATTGTAATAATTATTATTTTGTATTATTTTCATTAAGAAATTAAATTGAATTCTTCTTTCTGTTTGTATTTAATATGAATTTTTAATTGTTTTTATTAAAATTACTACGTAAGAAGTTAAATTATATCTTTATATATTATTTTATTCATTTCTTAAAATTATTGTTTATATTTTTGTCTTTAGTTTTATCTATTATAATATTTTTAGTTACATAATCTTATCCATATAGCATGACCATATGAATTATTCTTCAAAAACTTTCTCGTCTCAAAAAACAAATTAGTCTTATCATTTTATATCTCTACATTGAAGTTATTTATTTCTATATTTTTTTCTTCTTTTATAATATTTTTCTTAAAAATATATAGATATTTAATTATTTTTAATTCAAATTTAAAAGAATAACTAATTATCAACAAACCTAACTAATTTTGTCCTAAAATTTGACACTTATTGAATTTTTATTATGACACTTGGTATCATCACATTGATTTGCTTATCCTATTCTCAGGGGTGGCTCAACGGATCTCGTGGCCTAAGGCGAAACTATATTGAGAGTCCCTTAAATTTATTCTACAAAATATTTACACTAACAACAAAATTTGCTTTTTAAATAACAAATTAATCATTTAAGACAAAAAAGCGAATTTCAAAAAACAAAAAGGAAAAAAATACAAAAAATAAAGTGGTGGACTATCGGATGTTGAGGTCCAGAACTTAAAGTGAAAATCTTGATTTGGCTATCATCACAAACAAAAAAAGAAATAAACGTACATAACGTAATAGCTTAAGTTTTGAGCATTAATGGTGTCAAAAATATTTACTCCTTCTGATCAATTTAAACGATAATTGTAGTTCATTATATTAAGTAGCACTTTTTAGTGAATATCTAAAATAAATTATAAACAACCTAATATAATATGTGAAATTACACTAAAAGAAAATCGGTGCATGAATACTTTTGTGTTCATGCAATTTCAGAGTATATTGTAAAATAAATTCATTATGTTATCGATATATATAATTTAATTCCTATATAAAAAGGAAAAAAATTAAAATTGAAGAGTGAAGCAAATATACTAATTAATGAGGGGGAAAATGTCAAGACCCGAAATTTTTACCTCCGGACCGTGATGGCGCATAACATTTCACTTGCTAGGCAAGTCAACGTTAGAATAACATTATCCATTTTTAAAATAATTTTTAAATTTATTAATAACAAGGAAGCAAATGCGGAGGCAATTTTGAAATAATCCATAATAATAACGTGTCTAAATACCATCTCAGAATTGGTGTCACAAGTGCACGAACTTCTAGACTAAATATAAATAAATGTCTGAATAAAATAAAGTTGTCTGAAAATAAACACACAGCTAAACTATAATAGACGGGGACTTTAGAACTGCAGACGCCATGTAGTTATACCTCAAGTCTCCTCTGATAGCTGAAATCCGAGCAAGTCTATGGTACGCCGCTGGGACCAACTCCAAAATCTGCACAAGAAGTGCAGAGTGTAGTATCAGTACAACCGACCCCATGTACTGGTAAGTGTTGAGCCTAACCTCGACGAAGTAGTGACGAGGCTAAGGCGGTTCACTTACATTAACCTGTACGCAATATTAGTAACAACATCAATAATAGAAATAAATCAGGTAATTTATTTATAATAATTGAAGGTAATTCAGCAGTCATAACCAATTATCATTTCCATTAATTCTGTTGCAGCGTGCAACCCGCTCTCACAATATATCCACAATCAGTTCTGTTGCAGCGTGCAACCTGCTCTCAGTGTGATATATTCACATTCAGTTCTGTTGCGGCGTGCAACCCGCTTCTCCAACACATTCATTTTAATCAAGTCTGTTGCGGCGTGCAACCCGATCCTCCAATACTGACTTTTAATAAGTTTGTTGCGGCATGCTACCCGATCCTCAAATATTGACTTTTAATAAGTCTGTTGCAGCGTGCAACCCGATCCTCCAATATAGACTTTTAATAAGTCTGTTGCGGCGTGCAACCCGATCCTCCAATATATTCATTATAATCAATCATGTTGCAGCGTGCAACCCGCTCCTCCAACATATTCATTTACCAATTCTTATAGAAGAAATTTTCCCAATAAATATAACAATTAATATAAAATTACAAGACAACAAGCATACAATAATGATGGTTTAATTATGAAGCAAACAACGACAAATAATAAATTATTATGGAAATCAAGGAGCAAATAGGCAGTTTAATATTTAATATGCTAAATGTCAAATAACAATTAAGGCACATAATTCAAATAGCATGTAACAATTAATGCAGAAATTCAAGAATTAATATTTGTCAAAGAATAGGAGAGAAATAATTATTATAATAATTAATTTATGATTAAAAACAATTTATGATTTTTCAAGTAAGCAGGCAAACAATTAATTTGACGACGTATAGACACTCGTCACCTCGCCTATACGTCGTTTACATGCAATTCACATAACAAATAATTTAAGGGTTCTATTCCCTCAAGTCAAGGTTAACCCCGACACTTACCTCGCTTTGCAAATTCTAATCAATTATTCAACCACAACTTTTCCTTTTAAATTTGCCTCCGAAACCTTCAAATCTATTCACAAACAATTCAATATATTCAATACTAATCATAGGAATTAATTCCATATGAATTTATAATTTTTTTGGATAAATATCTAAAATTCATTAAAATATTCGACAGTGGGACCCACGTCTCAAATCCCGAAAAAACTCATAAAATCCGAACACCCGTTCTGATACGAGTTCAACCATACCAAATTTGTCCAATTCCGATATCAAATAGACCTTCAAATCTTAAATTTTCGTTTTTGAAAAGTTTTACAAAAATTCCAATTTCTTCCATCTAAATCCGAAATAAATGATGAATATAGATATGGATTTATGAAATACAATCACTATATGATAAATAACACTTACCCAGTACAAAATCGTGAAAAACTCCTTTGAAACCGCCCCTTAGCCGAGTTATAATTGAGGGTTAGTGAAAAATGGGAAAAATCCCGTTTTGGTTCTGTTTTAAGTAACAGGGGTCAGGCCTTCTTCGCGTTCGCGAAGGGCCTGTCGCGTTCGCGATGAGTAGCAGCCCGTGGCTTTCGCGTTCGCAAAGGCTTCCCCCCTAGCCTTCGCGTTCGCGAGGCATTGCTCGTGTTCGCGATGAAGGAATGATCGACCCTCCCCCAGGTGTGCCTAATACTATGCGTTCGCGAGGAGCTTGTCACGTTCGCGAAGCGTAATGCCCCCATCGCTTCCCGTTCGCGACCAAGCCTTCACGTTCGCGAAGAAGAAAACCTCAGCTGCCCAGTTTACTCTTCGTGTTCGCGAGAGTACCTTCGCGAACGCGAAGAAGAACATGCCAGAACACTTGCTACAGCAAAAGACAAGATTTTCAAAGTTCAAAACATCTCGTAGCCTATCCGAAACTCACCCGAGCCCTCGGGACTCCAAACCAAATATGCACACAAGTCCTAAAATATCATACGAACTTACTCGCGTGATCAAATCGCCAAAATAACACCTAGAACTATGAATCGGACACCAAATCAAAGGAAGTTTTCAAGAAAACTTTAAAACTTATATTTTTACAACTGGACGTCTGAATTATGTCAGATCAACTCTGATTCTCACCAAATTCGGCATACAAGTCATAAATATTATAGTGAACCTATATCGGGCTCCGAAACCAAAATACGGACCCGAGGTCAATAAATCCAACATCAGTAATTTCTTAGAAATCATTAAGCTTTCAAGCTTTTAATTTTTTATCAAAATTCCATAACTCGGGCTAGGGACCTCGGAATTCGATTTCGGGCATACGCCCAAGTCCCAAATCACGATACGGACCTACTAAAATTTTCAAAATATTGATCCGGGTCTGTTTGCTCAAAATATTGACCAAAGTCAACTTAGTTAAGTTTTAAAGCTCTATTTCCCATTTTAATCCATTTTCACATAAAAACTTTTCGAAAAATTGTACGGACTGCGAACGCAAGTCGAGAAATGATAAATTATGCTTTTCGAGGTCTTAGAACACAGAATTACTTATTAAATTTAAAGATGATATTTTGGGTCATCACATTCTCCACCTCTAAAACAAACGTTCGTCCTCGAACGGAGTTAAAAAAAAGCACCTGAGCTGGAGAAAAAGTGTGGATATCTACTCCGCATGTTCGACTTGGACTCCCAGGTAGATGCCTCTACCGGCTGACCTCTCCATTGCACCCGAACTGAAGGATAACTCTTTGACCTCAACTATCGGACATCCCGGGCTAGAATAGCCACCGGCTCCTCCTCGTAAGTCAAATATTTGTCCAATTGGACTGAGTTGAAATCTAACACATGGGACGAATCACCATGATATTTTCGGAGCATAGACACATGGAACACCGGATGAACTGCTGATAAACTAGGTGGTAATGCAAGCCTGTAGGCTACTTCACCCACCCTTTCAAGAATTTCAAAGGGTCCGATAAACCTAGGGCTCAACTTGCCCTTCTTTACGAACCTCATTACACCTTTCATGGGTGAAACCCGGAGCAATATTCGTTCTCCAACCATGAATGCAATATCACGAACTTTACGGTCGGCATAACTCTTTTGCCTAGACTGAGCTGTGCGAAGTCGATCCTGAATAATCTTGACCTTATCCAAGGCATCCTGTACCAAATCGGTACCCAACAACCGAGCCTCTCCCGGTTCAAACCAACCAACTGGTGATCGGCATCACCTTCCGCATAATGCCTCATATGGAGCCATCTGAATGCTCGACTGGTAGCTATTATTATAAGCAAACTCTGCAAGTGGCAAGAAATGATCCCAAGAACCTCCAAAGTCTATAACACAAGCGCGAAGCATATCTTCCAATATCTGAATAGTGCGTTCTGACTGTCCGTCTGTCTGTAGATGAAATGTTGTACTCAACTCCACCCGCGTGCCTAACTCACGCTGTATAGCCCTCCAGAAATGTGAGGTAAACTGCATACCTCGATCTGAAATAATAGACACGAGCACACCGTGAAGGCGGACAATCTCACGAATGTAAATTTCAGCTAACCTCTCTGAAGAATAGGTAACTGCCACTGGAATGAAATAGGCTGACTTGGTTAACCTGTCCACAATGACCCAAACTGCGTCAAATTTTCTCTGAGTCCGTGGGAGCCTAACAACAAAATCCATAGTGATATGCTCCCACTTCAACTCAGGAATTTCTAACTTCTGAAGCAAACCACCAGGTCTTTGATGCTCGTACTTAACTTGTTGACAATTCAGACACCGAGCTACATGTGCAACTATATCCTTTTTCATTCTCCTCCACCAATAATGTTGCCGCAAATTTTGATACATTTTGGCGGTACCTGGATGAATAGAATACCTGGAACTGTGTGCTTCTTCCAGAATTAATTCACAAAGCCCATCCACATTAGGCACACAAATACGACCCTGCATTCACAGAACTCCATCTTCCCCCACAGCAACCTGTTTGGCATCACCGTGCCGCATCGTGTCCTTAAGGACAAGCAAATGAGGATCATCATACTGCCTCTATCTGATGCGCTCATATAAAGAAGACCGAGCGACTATACAAGCTAGAACCCGAGTGGGTTCTGAAATATCTAACCTCACGAACTGATTAGCCAAAGTCTGAACATCTGCAGCTAATGGCCTCTCACCAACCAGAATATACGCAAGACTGCCCATACTCACAGCCTTTCTACTCAAAGCATCGGCCACCACATTGGCCTTTCCGGGGTGATACAAAATGGTGATATCATAGTCTTTCAACAACTCCAACCATCTTCTCTGCCTCAAATTAAGATCCTTTTGTTTGAACAGATACTGAAGGCTACGATGATCAGTAAATACCTCACACGAGACACCGTAGAGGTAATGCCTCCAAATCTTCAGCGCATGAACAATGGCTGCCAATTCTAAGTCATGAACAAGATAATTCTTCTCGTGAACTTTCAACTGCCGTGACACATATGCAATTACCTTGCCATTTTGCATTAATACTGCACCAAGCCCAATGTGATATGCGTCACAATATACCGTATACAATCTTGAACCTGTGGGTAATACCAATACTGGCGCCGTAGTCAAAGCGGTCTTGAGCTTTTGAAAGCTCAACTCACACTCTTCTGACCATCTGAATGGAACACCCTTCTGGGTTAGTCTGGTCAATGTGCTTGCTATAGATAAAAACCCTTCCACGAACCGACAATAATAACCTGCCAAACCCAGGAAACTCCGGATCTCTGTAACCAAAGTAGGTCTAGGCCAATTTTGAACATCCTCAATCTTCTTAGGATCCACTTTTATGCCTTCTGCCGATACAACATGTCCCAAAAGGGAAACTGAATCTAACCAAAACTCACATTTTGAAAATTTGGCATATAACTGATTATTCTTCAAGGTGTGAAGCACACTTTAAAGATGCTGCTCATGCTCCTCTCGACTGCTGGAGTAAATCAAGATATCATCAATGAATACAATCACAAAAGAATCTAAATAAGTCTTGAACACCCGATTCATCAAATCCATAAATGTTGTTAGAGCATTTGTCAACCCAAATGACACTAGGAACTCGTAATGCCCATACCGAGTCCGAAAAGCTGTCTTAGGACATCAGATGCCCTAACCTTCAACTGATGGTAACCAGATCTCAAATAAATTTTTGAAAATATCTTGGTACCCTGAAGCTGATCAAATAAGTCATCAATTCCTGGCAGCGGATATTTGTTTTTGATAGTGGCCTTGTTCAACTGTCGATAGTCTATACATATCCGCATCGAGCCATCTTTCTTCTTTACAAATAATACTGGTGCACCCCAGGGCGAGACACTGGGTCTAATGAATCCCTGATAAAGCAAGTCTTGTAACTGCTTTTTCAATTCTTTCAACTCTGGCGGGACCATACGGTATGGTGGAATAGAAATGGGATGAGTGCCCGGAGCCAAATCAATACAGAAGTCAATATCTCTGTTGGGTGGCATCCCCGGCAGATCTGCAGGAAATACTTCTGAAAATTCACGAACAACTGCTACTGAGTCCATAGAAGGGACATCCGCACTGGGATCGCGAATATAAGCCAAATAGGCTAGACACCCTTTCTCTACAATACGCCGAGCTTTCATATAAGAAATAACCCTGCTGGCAGAATGGCCAGGAGTTCCTTTCCACTCTAACCGAGGTAACCCCGGCATAGTTAGTGTTACTGTCTTGGCATGACAGTCTAATATAGCATGATAAGGAGACAACTAATCCATACCCAAGATGACATCAAAATCTACCATATCAAGAAGTAGAAGATCCACACTAGTTTCAAGATTACCAATTGTAACCACACACGAACGGTAGACATGATCTACTACCACAGAGTCTCCCACCGGTGTAGATACACACACAGAAGCACTGAGAGAATCACAAGGCACAATCAAATATGAAGCAAAATAGGAGGACACATAGGAATAAGTAGATCCTGGATCAAATAGAACTGAAGCATCTCTATGGCAAACTGGAATAATACCTGTGATCACAGCATCAGATGACTCGGCCTCAAGCCTAGCTGGAAAAGCATAAAATCGGGGCTGGTCCCCACCACTCTGAACTGCGTCTCTGGGACGGCCTCTAACTGGCTGACCTCCACCTCTAACGGTCTGACCTCTACCTCTAATGGCCTAACCTCCACCTCTAGCTTCCTAACCCCTACCTCTAGCTGGCTGAGCAGGCGGTGAAGCAACCGGTGTCGGTATGATGGCACGAGAATCTTGTCGAGATCTGTTACTCGCCAATCTAGGGCAATACCTCCTGATGTGACCAATGTTCCCATACTCATAACACCCATCCTGATGCCATGGCTGCTGAAGATGAAGCTGACCCAGATGGGTAGGATAACCACTATAGTAACTCTGGAGTGGTGGTGCACTGATAGAAGCTGAATGTGCACTGAATACTAGCTGCCCAGAGTAAGGAATAATAGGACCATGATCCCTGAAGCAACGGGAGATACATGAAGTGCTGAATGAAACGGTCTGGGAGGATGACCCCTACCAAAATTACCCCTGACTCCAGACGAGGCACCACTGTAACCACCGAACTGACGAGGCCTCTTATCGGACCTCTGCCCTCTTTCCTGTGCAAGAACCATCTCGATCCTCCTTGCGACATTAGCAGCCGCCTGAAAAGAAATCTCACTTCCGGTCTCCTTGGCCATCTGAAGTCTGATAGGGTGAGTGAGTCCCTCAATAAACCTCCTCACTCTCTCTCCCTCCGTAGGTAGTAAAAGGAGAGCATGATGGGCCAAATCCACAAAACGGGACTCATACTGAGTAACAGTCATACTGCCCTGCTGTAGACACTCGAATTGCTTGCGGAATTCCTCTTAGTGTGATAGGGAGGAACTTCTCCAGAAATAGCTGAGAGAACTGCTCCCAGGTAAGTGCAGGTGATCCGACTGCTCGGGTCAATGTGTAATCTCTCCACCACCTCTTGGCGGAACCCATCATCTGGAGTACAGCAAAATCAACTCCATTTGTCTCAACTATACCCATGTTCCGCAGCACCTCATGGCAGCGTTCAAGATAATCATGTGGGTCCTCAGAAGGTGTAACACTGAAGTGAACTGAAAAGGGCTTGGTAAACTTATCCAGTCTCAATAAGGCCTCAAAAGACATGGCGGTCCTATCACCGGTCTGTGCCGCAACAACTGGCTGAACTACCCCAACTGGCAGGGCTGCTGGAGCTTGATTCTGGGGAGCCATCTGCTCCGGAGCGGGAGTAGTGGGATTTTGTGCTCTTTCCCCAGCCTGTGAGATGGCTGGTGCCATTGGAAATGTACCATTCTGGGCCACACCCTCCATAAGACTCACCAATCGGACTAGAGCGTCCTGAAGCACTGGAGTGGCTATGAATCCTCCCGGGACTTGAACTGGTCCAACTGGTACATTCTGAACTAGAACCTCCTCCTGAAGGTCCACCTGAGGTTCTTCAACAGGTGCAGCTGCTCGAGCTTTGGACTGAGCTCTACCTCGGCCTCTGCCACGACCTCGGCCTCGACCTCTACCCCTGGCCATAGTTGCCACCGGGGGTTCTGGTCCCTGTCCATCGGTAGAGGTATTACGTGTTCTCACCATCTGCGAGAGAATAAGAGTAGAATGGTTCAATCATCGATGATAGAATAAAATCGCACGACAGAATAAGAAAGAAGTGATATTGTTCTTAAACTTCATAGCCTCTGAGAGATAAGTATAGACGTCTCCGTACCGATCCTTCAGACTCTACTAAGCTTGCTCGTGACTCGTGAGACCTAAGTAACCTAGTGCTCTAATACCAATTGTCACGACCCGAAATTCCCACCTCCGGACCGTGATGGCGCTTAACATTTCACTTGCTATGCAAGCCAACGTTAGAATAATATTATCCATTTTAAAAATAATTTTTAAATTTATCAATAACAAGGAAGCAAATGCGGAGGCAATTTTGAAATAATCCATAATAATAACGGTGTCTAAATACTATCCCAGATTTGGTGTCACAAGTGCACAAACTTCTAGAATAAATACAAATAAAGGTCTGAATAAAATAAAGCTGTCTGGAAATAAACACACAGCTAAAGTAAAATAGACGGGGACTTCAGAACTGCGGACGCCATGCAGTTATACCTCAAGTCTCCTCTGGTAGCTGAAATCCGAGCAAGTCTATGGTACGCCGCTGGGACCAACTCCAAAATCTGCACAAGAAGTGCAGAGTGTAGTATCAGTACAACCGACCCCATGTACTGGTAAGTGCTGAGCCTAACCTCGACGAAGTAGTGACGAGGCTAAGGCGGTTCACTTACATTAACCTGTATGCAATATTAGTAACAACAACAATAATAGAAATAACTCAGGTAATTCATTTATAATAATTGAAGGCAACTCAGCAGTCATAACTAATTATCATTTCCATTAATTCTGTTGCAGCGTGCAACCCGCTCTCACAATATATCCACATTCAGTTCTGTTGCAGCGTGCAACCCACTCTCAGTGTGATATATTCACATTCAGTTCTGTTGCGGTGTGCAACCCGCTCCTCCAACATATTCATTTACCAATTCTTATAGAAGAAATTTTCCCAATAAATATAACAATTAATATAAAATTACAAGACAACAAGCATACAATAATTATGATTTAATTATGAAGCAAACAACGACAAATAGCAAATTATTATGGAAATGAGGGAGCAAATAGGCAGTTTAATATTTAATATGCTAAATGTCAAATAAATATTAAGGCACATAATTCAAATAGCATGTAACAATTAATGCAGGAATTCAAGAATTTATATTTGCAAAGAATAAGAGACAAATAATTATTATAATAATTAATTTATGATTAAAAATAATTTATGATTTTTCAAGTAAGCAGGCAAACAATTAATTTGACGATAGACACTCGTCACCTCGCATATACGTCGTTTACATGCAATTCACATAACAAATAATTTAAGGGTTCTATTCCCTCAAGTCAAGGTTAACCCCGACACTTACCTCGCTTTGCAAATTCCAATCAATTATTCAACCACAACTTTTCCTTTTAAATTTGCCTCCGAAACCTTCAAATCTATTCACAAATAATTCAATATATTCAGTACTAATCATAGGAATTAATTCCATATGAATTTATAAATTTTTCGGATAAAAATCTGAAATTCATTAAAATATTTGACAGTGGGACCCACGTCTTAAATCCCGGAAAAACTCACGAAATACGAACACTCGTTCCGATACGAGTTCAACCATACCAAATTTGTCCAATTCCGATATCAAATGGACCTTCAAATCTTAATTTTTCGTTTTTGGAAAGTTTTACAAAAATTCCAATTTCTTCCATCTAAATCCGAAATAAATGTTGAATATAGACATGGATTTGTGAAATACAATCACTATATGATAAAGAACACTTACCCAGTCCGAAATCGTAAAAAAACCCTTTGAAATCGCCCCTTAGCTGAGTTATAATTGAGGGTTTGTGAAAAATGGGAAAAATCCCGTTTTGGTTCTGTTTTAAGTCACAGGGGTCAGGCCTTATTCGCGTTCGCGAAGGCTTCCCCCCGGCCTTCGCGTTCGCGAGGCATTGCTCGCATTCGCGATGAAGGAATGATTGACCCTCCCCCAGGTGTGCCTAACACTACGCGTTCGCGAGGAGCTTGTCGCGTTTGCGAAGGGTAATGCCCCCATCGCTTCACGTTCGCGACGAAGAAAACTTCAGCTGCCCAGTTTACTCTTCGCGTTCGCGAGAGTACCTTCGCGAACGCGAAGAAGAACATGCCAGAACACCTGCTGCAGCAAAATACCAGATTTTCAAAGTCCAAAACATCCTGTAGCCTATCTGAAACCCACCCGAGCCCTCGGGGCTCCAAACCAAATATGCACACAAGTCCTAAAATATCATACGAACTTGCTCGCGCGATCAAATCGCCAAAATAGCACCTAGAACTACGAATCGGACACCAAATCAAAGGAAGTTTTCAAGAAAACTTTAAAATTTATATTTTTACAACCGGACATCCGAATCACGTCAGATCAACTCCGATTCTCATCAAATTCGGCAGACAAGTCATAAATATTATAGTGGACCTATATCGGGCTCCGAAATTAAAATACATACCCGAGATCAATAAATCCAACATCAGTAATTTCTTAGAAATCATTAAGCTTTCAAGCTTTTAATTTTTTATCAAAATTCCATAACTCGGGTTAGGGACCTCGGAATTTGATTTCGGGCATACGCCCAAGTCCCAAATCATGATACGAACCTACCAAAATTTTTAAAATACCGATCCGGGTCCGTTTGCTCAAAATGTTGACCAAAGTCAACTTAGTTGAGTTTTAAAGCTCTATTTCCCATTTTAATCCATTTTTCACATAAAAACTTTCTGAAAAATTGTATGGACTGCACACGCAAGTCGAGAAATGATAAAATGATGCTTTTCGAGGTCTTAGAATATAGAATTATTTCTTAAATTTAAAGATGACATTTTGGGTCATCACAGAAAATTATCATAATTTATAAATTTATTGGTATAAAATAACCCCAATCAAGTAACAAAATAATCTATTGTAACACTTTTCTTTATACTAATTATTTATATGAATTATTAGTATTTAGTAATAATAATAATAAAAATTTAAAATAAATTTGGGGCCTCCAAATTTTGGGGGCCTAAGGCAATGGCCTCACTGTCAAAAACCTTAGAGCCGCCCCTGGGGGATTTGCATCTATACCCAGTTTTTGGGTCACATTTTAACTTATACCCGCTTTGCAAAATAAATTGCAAACGTACCCACTTTTCGGGTAACTTTAGACATACGGACCTGAAGTAGCAAAAATTTATGTCTGAAGTTTGAACTTCAGAATGTTTTGCCTAAAGTGTAGCCTTATCAAAGCAAAACTTCAGATATTTTTGCCTGAAGTTTGGCCTGACTTGCAAAGGCAATCACGTAAATTTCAGTTCATAGTGCAATAACAAACTTCAGTTCAATAAAACTACAACATGTTTTGGCTGAAGTTTTTGTTTTGTAATTGTGGAATTTCAGCATTCTAGGAGCTGAAGTTTTATTTTGTAATTGCTGAATTTCAGCATTCTAGGAGCTGAAATTTTATTTTATATTTGCTGAACTTTAGCATTCTAGGAGCTGAAGTTTTTATTTTATATTTGCTAAACTTCAGCAGTCTTAGAGCTGAAGTTGTGTTCTGCCTTTCTTTGAAGTTAGATGGCTTTAAAATATAACTTAAGCCAAATTGTGCTAAAGTTTTAACTGATTTTTTTTTATAATGTTCTGAAGTTATTTTTCCTATTTATTTTTCAGTTCTGCAGCCCTTTTCTGTCGTTTTTCCTGCAGATGATATCATAAAGCAAGGGGTAAGCTAATTCCAAGAGATCGCGAGAGCAACTATTGTGTATAATAAATTTCACATGTATGTGCCATTCTTGTGGCAGGTAACTTGGAAGAGAAGACATGTAGTAGTCAGTTGCTGTTGTATGTTTAAGAAGGATGGATCAGGGAAAGACACAAATCACACCTACTTTAAACCAGCTTGTGGAGTGTTATTTACTCGTCCTTCAACATAGAATATGATAGTTGATAAGATTTAATAAAAACTTTACAGATCCAATCAATAATACTTATACAAAGTCTCATGTGTTTGACAGAGAAAAGAAGAAGAGGAGGAAGAAAGGAGCGCATAGGTCAGGAGGAAGAAGAGGAGGCGTCTGAAGTTGTCAAAATTAGGGTATATGTTAAAAAAATTTAAAAATATAGGTATATGTTAAATGGGGGCGACCAAATAGGAAACCCCGTGCAATTTTTACGCCGCCCCTGCCTATTTTATATAGATAGATATCTTCCAACTGTCAAACAAAATATAGTGTAGATTACTTTTTACCAGCTTTCTTGCTATAATAGGTTGGTGAGAGAAACCAAATCAGCAATGGTTAGAAATTCAAGTTTCGCAAATTAAGACAGGCGGATATTGAAAAAGTTAAATGGGTCTCACTTTTTTCAGAGAAGATGTATATATATTCTTTGGAGACACAAACGCATTAAATAAATGTTTTCCGATTAGAACAAATATGGAATAAGTTGAAATACTATGGTTTTCCGGTGAATTCATGCCGACCAGAAGCTTCTCACATTGGCGCTTACTAATAGTAGTAATATTATTTGAAATTTGTTAACTACATATATAGAGGTTGAGGCAGACGTAAAATCACATTAAGGAAGTTGTCTCGAAAGACCTATAATATTTTTGAAATCCATATACACTTAGCAAAAAATATGGTACAAACAGAGGCGGAGCCATGATTTGAAGTTTATGGATTCATGGTTCTAATTATTTTAAGTTATTGGGTTCTAAATTAATAATTTGTACATATTCAATGAATTTTTAAAGACAAATACATTGATTGGACCAAAGCGACTGGGTTCCGCCGAACCCGTACTCAATGGGCTAGCTCCGCCCCTGGGTACAAAGAATAAAACTACATACGCGATACCAATTAATCAAGACTCGGGTATATATTTTAGTCATGTTAGCATGTTTACTTTAGGTCTAATGTTTTCTAGGAGCTTTTTAGGCTTTTCATAGACTTTTATGCCAGTAGAAAATATAAATACTTCTAGTATTTTTTTAATTTTTATTTTGCATAATATTGGCCTGATATGAATTTAAATGGAGAAACATGGTCAATGAGTCCTCATTAACCGACTCCAATTTCGTTTGGAACTGAGGCGTATTTGTTTTAGTTGGATCAGCATAACCATCACCCCTAAGTAGTGGTGAACCCAAGAGATTCAATAAGAGTTTTCAAATTTTGAACACCCTTTGCTAATAGGCTATGCAAGAGTGTTCAAAGTCTAGTTTTTTTAGCAACAACAAGTGCATTTTACCCTATATATAAAGTATAATTTTTCGACGAAGGGTGATCAACTTTAACCACCCTTGGCCACACGTAGCTTCGCCCCTGCTCCTAACAACACCTAATAACATTACTTACACTGAGATTTGACGCTTGATTGGAGTATGTACCACAAATAACAACAGCTATAATGAATCCTGGAACCAGGAGAACAAATTGTGCATTCAGTAAAACCAGATATAAAAGTTCAGAAATGATACATTGAAAGAAAAGCAAATGAGGTGTGGAATCTAGCTTTGACAATGAAGAAGTTTAACACATGAAAGACACAACTGAAAGAGCATAAAAATTTTCCAGAATGATACACCATTGCACTGAAATATTTGAAAAGAATAAAACAGCTAAGAACCAACATGTACAACTTGTAACCGCGACATACACACCATATTCACAACTCAACAAAGCACCAAAGTTTCCAGAGAACAAAAAGGCCTACAAATAAATACAGGAGAAGAGAGCTTCAGTAAGTTCCTTAACCTTCAACACTGACTTCAGCTTGTATGACGACCGGATTTGACGGACATGCCACACTGTCTTCCACTGAATTCATTTCAGACTTAGGGGCAGAGTTTGGTTGAATATACATTTCTTCTGTTTTCTCATCTGAACCCTTTGCTTCAGTAGGTTTTAATTTTGTTTCTGCAGGTTTTCCTTTAGTGGTCGAGATTTTTGGAGATTGAGAGGTAGTCTGCGAATTCTTCACTGGCTTTTTGATTTCAACAGGCTTCCCTTTTGACGCAACGGTATCTTTACTGGCCCTGGGTGACTTAGTCTGTTCCTTGATCACTTTTGGACTGAAAGACGACCCTCCACTTTCAGAGCCATTAGTTGCGGATGTGGAGTTCTTATTTCTTCCAAGCTTAGGAGATATGGCACGTGTTGTTGGTATCTATACAATTTAGCAAAACTTAAGCATCTAATGCAAAAATAGCAAGTGAATACCCCAACATCAATTAAAGCTAACAAGAAGGAGAATATGAATTGAATAAGACAGAAGTGGCCTAAGAACAAACAATTGAAAACAAAAGCTGGGCTAATTCTAAATGTAGATGATGATGACAAATTCTATTAGATGCGTTCTTCTTATACAAGATTCATTTAAATACCTTGACAAGATTCATTACTGGCTAAGGTGTATCAGCAGTTTTTTAAAAACACGCATCAATAGTTATCCCTTTTGTTTGCTGTCCAAGTCCAGCACTATTTCAAGGTTTTAAAAGCTAAGATTCACAAGCACATGCTCTATTTTCCACAAGTTGTTACATGCGTCATAGACACTTGCAAGTTAAAAATATTTTTCTCTATCTCACGTGCATATTGTGCTACAGAACAACGACTTTGAGTTTCAAACTTGAAGCATTTTGTAACCAAAAAAATCAATAAAAACTCCTTTCCTTGTCTAACAAAGTTATGAGTTTCAAAGATAAATTACCCGTGAGTCGCAAAACAAATCAATAAGAAATCCTCTCCTTCTCTTTTTATCTAGCACAATAGTTCGGCCAGTTGCAGATCCATGTAAAGTAAATGGGGTTCAACCGAACCCCGGTCATAGGGAAATTACACTATGTAAATAGGGTAAAAAATATTATTTTTAGTTGTATGTAAGCCGCTGAATCCCCTTGACATGAAGAAAAATTCAAGTATAGTAGTAAAGGGGGTTCAAAAGTTGCTTTAGGTCATAGGTTTAAATCAACTGTGATATCCTAGAATTTTTCTGAACCCCCTGTATAAATTTCTGGTTCCGCCACCGAGTACGGCTTACTACTTTAAAGGGAAATTAAGTGACAGCTTTGTCACATTGGGAGAACATTATTACACAATGCTAGAGGAGCTGAAATCTATCTCAATGTTGCACCAAAATGAATATCTTACCTTCTTCAGTTCAACTTTAGGAGGGGGTTCCTTGTAGAAGTTGGGCATTGGTGTAGCTTTAAATGTCAAGCTCTTCCTAAATTGCTTTACCTCTTCCTCTTGGTTTTCCTGAATCAAATCCCAAATCCACACAGAAATGAACTTAGATCAGACAAATTCAGTACAAATTCAGCAATGAAAAATCAATATTGTTTGAACTAACCTTCGATTTTGCTATCAAGTTATTCTTTTCCTCTTCTCTTGCCTGTATCCTCTCTTCCATCTTTGCCAAGAACTGACGAATAAAGAATCTGAGCTCTAATATTTTGAACATAAGATAATAAGGACATAATAGTCATAGGAAACAAAGGCTAGACTGCAAACCTCCTTTCGCTTTTCTGCACGTTCTTCCAACCTGAAGGAAAATCCACCAGTACTGGTACGAGTGGTATTGCTGATTTAAAAAAAAAAAATTAGTTAAAGCCTAATTGAGGACAATGATAAACCGGACAAATGGAAACAAGAAAGTAATTAAGCAACAACAACATAGACTAAGATAAGAGCAGTACGAGGAAGTAGCAGAACGAGCATCCTCATCGTCTTTAAGAGGCGATGTAGCTTTAGTGGGTTTTGTGTTTTCATCATTTAATCTGCAAATACAAACATATAGTGCAACTATCAGAACAATCGTTGGCAATGAAATAAAATGAGATGGAAACCAACTTATGAACAAATGCAAGTGGCAAAATTCACTTACACTTCAGGTGTAGCTTTCTTTGCAATTTTACTGACTGAAACAGACTTTGCAGACTAAATGCATAAACAGCAAACACAAATGTGTGAGACATGGATTCCATAAAACTTAAAAAGAAGGGAAAGGCGAAAGATCATGAGGGCCTCAGATTACCAGAGATTGACGAAGACTCGGGACAGATCCTACAGTTGTTCTTCTGCTGGTTATACCACCTCCAGTTGCACCCTTGGTAGCCGGATTTAAACGAGAAGCTGATGAGACTGTTCCATTCGAATGTGAAGGTTCATGTGTTACTCCATTTGGTATCCAAGGTTTAACATCAGATTTCTTTGTATGAACGTCGATGCTCTTCCTTGTTAGGTCAGAACTGCCTCCTCTTGCAGGGAAGGACAAACTTTTACTCATACTTCCCTTTTTCGAACGAGTCAATGCAGATGAACCTTGTACACTAGCCTGATCCTTAGCCGTTTTATTGCTCTTTATAGTACCGCCAATTGAAACCTTGCGTTGATTTGATGCTTTACTTTTCGGAACATTCTCAGACAATTCAGTTGGTGTCTCATCAGCCTTATTTTTGCCAGTTTCATTATCATGCCCTTCCTCACTAATGTTCTCTTTCTTCACATCCACATTTTCTTCCTCAGCCACAACAATCTTTTCCACTTCTACCGGAACCCCACTTTCGGACTCCATATACCAACAATATCTAAAGCAAAACAAAGATAAATACTCATTTGGTTTCAATCTATAATTGGTAAACTAATATACACAATCCTAAATTTCAATCTATAAAGGGACCTTCACAAATTTAGTATTTTTTTTTTTGGATGACCGAGAAATCTGTCTAGGGTCAACCCTTAGGACCACATGCAGCCCTTGAAACTCAGGGATAATGAGACCGCCCCTCTACCCTTCTCCACCTAAATAACATGCTTAGTCCGCTTGCGATTGAAGTCACTTTCTTTCGAAAAAACACAAATCTTTAAAGAAACGACAAAAAACATAAATGATGGGAAGAGAAAGAAACTCAGAACTCCATTTTCAGTTCTTGATCTCAAATCAAAAAAAAAAAAAAAAAACCTTAAACAGTAAGACCATTGACACTTCTATTCAAGAAATAAACTCATGAACTAAACAGAGATAAAAGGTACTTTTAACAAAAATACTTCTGTGTAGCATAAATCAGCACCAACCTCTTCAAATACAGTTTTCAGTTCTTGATCTCAGATAAACAGAATATTAGTCAGTAAGACCCTTAACACTACTTTAGTGATAATTCATGAATAACTAAACAGAGAATATAAGGTAACAACATCCTACTTCACAGGATCAAGGATTTGAACTTTTATAGGTTCGAGATTTTATCACAGCTTTCAAATACTCGATTCTAATTTAGTCGCCAAAGCTACTGGATTTGGATTGGACGAACCCATAACTAATGCACAAGAGGACGAACCCATGTCCTCTTGTGCTGCTTCATAGTAGCACAATCAATACCAACCTTTTCAACAACAGGTCTCAATACAGAAAATTAACAAAGAAAATTAACAAAGAACGAATACTACTGTTTTGAAAACCAGCACTCTTATAATTCAGAGAAATGTAAGAACTACTATGTGAGAGTTTAGAGTAAAAGAGTACCTTTTTGTCTAGGGTCTCGGGAGATGATTTGTGGCAAAGTATGCTTTAGCAATTATGTCTCTCTAGAAATCAAATGCTGCTATGGAATGAAAAACTGTGTTAGAAATACTGGAAACAGAGAGGAGAGAGAGAAATAATGGTTTAAGGGATGAATTATGGGTTTCATTCTGCTGGTAAAATAAGGAAATGACCAAAGTAACCTTTCTTGGAAAAGGGGGGGGGGGGGGGGGTGAGTAGATGAGTGAAAAATTATTAAGAGAGATGTGCTAAACTTGAACGTGAAAATAAGTAGTAATTATGTACTTGTATATAAGTATTACTAATTGATATAAACCGTTGGTGTGTTTGATAAAAAAGTTATTGATAAAGGTCACTCATAAAAATGGCAAAACTTGTTTTTAAAACCATTTTATGATCAACTTGAGCAGTGGCGGAGCTACGTTGAAGTAACCCTTCGTCGGAAAATTATACTATTTTGTTAGATAAATTTTTTATTTTATGTATATTTATCGTACGTCGAATTCTCTTGACTTTTCGATGTATCTAATTATTTGTATTTATGACACTCCTTGATGAAAATTCTGGATCCGCTACTGAACTTGAGTATACCTTAATTATTCAACATGGCACCTACTTCCCAACATCACAAATAACAAAAAATATTCATTTTATTTTGGAGAAACAAGATAATAAACCATCATTTATTTATGCCTTTATTAACAGCTTTTGTTTCCATCAATAAAACTTCGCAATAATTTTTGCCCAAAGATAGCATGTGGAGAACACGTCGGTGATAATTTACATGCCATGTCTAAATGAGTATCAACAATTTTAAAATATCAAAAACAATTATTAGCTAATGAATATTCTTCAGTATGGTACTTTAATAATAGACTAATTATTAGCTTATTCTATAATTTAGTTCATTTGTAATTAAACATTGTCATCATCCAAAAATAAGGCTCTATTGCTACATTAGTACTATTATATTTTATTATTTTTCTTTTAAAAATAGTTCCTATAATATCTGTCCATATTATTTCAATGACAAACATCGGAGGAACTATCAAAAAGATTGTTGCATGCTCCAAAGCATATTTACATAGAGGCAAATAAGATAACTGATGCATTAGCGAAGGAAAGAGTAAAACAACACTCTATATATAATTTCTTAGAAACAAAAAGGCCAACAAAGAGAACCTTATCTGCTAAAAAGGTAGCGAGTGCATAATTTTTATGTTAAGAATAAATAGAGCAAAAATTGTGTACCAAATTACATTATCGAATATAGTTTGTCTTCTTGGAATTTCATAATAATCAATTAAAATATGACAAATTCGGACCTGATTATTTCAATCAGTTAATGACCCATATTTTTCTTTTTGACTTTTTCTTGTATAATGAGGCAAATTAACAGTTTAAATTTTGTAAGTATGTCCCCGTTTATTAAAAAAAAAGAAAAAAAAGCTTAATTATCCCTAGTAGGAGAAAAGAAAGAGAAGGAGGGCATTTAAGTCAAAACCGGAAGAAGCCAATGATAGAACAACAGAAAAACAGAACGTGGGCAGTTCTATGTATTACGAAACACTACGAAGGCGCTGTCGCAGACGTGGCATGACACACCAACGTGTTTGGGTCCCATGTTTTCTTCTTCATTCGGCCCCACAAGTGATTAATGAAGACTTTGTTCTCTTCCCTTTCAGCATTTGGACGAGGTAAATTTGTGACACTATTTCTCAAAGCGTTAACGCAACGAGTTAATCTATTTAGTACTTTATTCATTTCAATATATACGAACTTATTTGATTGGAGTATGAAATATAATAAAAAAATTATATTATAAAATAAGTTATTTATTTATTTTATTTGACTATAAATTATTTTTAAATATAAAAATTGGTCGTTCTTTTTGTCATGAACTTAAAACAAAATATGTTTACATAAACTAAAACGGAAGGAGTATATTTTTGTTAGTGATACGATAAATATAAAATAAATAGTTAACAATAAGAATATGAATGAGCTTAAAATATAATAAATGGAGTAATAAAATCGAACAATTGCCAATAACATAGTGTAGTAGCTGTTTGAACAGTGTATTTGAAGTAGAAAAAACAAACAGCTATTCGGTTCACAGGAGTTAATTATCTCTTATAGTAGTATTGTCTTTTGGTATATCAATAATTCTTCTGAATTGGAGTAAATCTCTTCGTAACAGTACATATCAAATTAAAATTAATTTGCAACACAAAACCGCACAAGTGTGACATCCCGTAATCAGTTAAGAGTTATGACAAATAGTGTGGTAGCTGTTCTAGATAAAATTATATGACACATTAATCATCAATCATCAAGTGTGTGCGTTATATTTACATATAGTTTGTATGTAATTTTCATGGTAATACTTTGCATCCATTTAACTTAAATTCTTAGATAGGTAGTAACATCACGGTAAAAACACTCACATGCATGAAGCGTTTATACCAATTTAATAAATACACGATATATATCTTCACAAATAAAATTATCACTTTGTATACGGTCAAAATCGTGCTTACCCGATTTTGTATGGTTAATCGAGACCGGGGTGACAGACCGAGGTTCAATCCCAAGTTATATTGGATCGTTGCGTGAATAAATATTGCATAGCTCATGATTCAAGGATCGATCGAGATCAAGACCAGCTAATGTCGAGACCGAGAAGGATAGGGATCTAGCGAGATCGAAGGAAGCCTGCTAAGTCGAATAATAGAAAGCCGAGGAATCCGTGACCGGGCGAGGATTGTGGCGGAGATCTCGGCATATATCAAGTCAAGACCGGTTGATTAGCCAATCAGAAGATTTCCTTCTGTATTTAGAATTGTACCATATGTAGAACTCCTCTACTATATAAAGGGGGTTCCAATCATTTTGTAGGGTTGGATTCACGCATAACAAAGCAATATATTATGTTTTCTCTCTTAAGCTCTCTTATTCAGTTGTTCAGTTCTTGCTTCTCAATAATATACTAAATTGGTTCGAGGACGACCTAGCTCGAGGGCCAAAGTTGCGCGTTACATTGGTTTGCTTCATTTGTAAAGTTAATTTCTAACTTCAATTCTCATATTTCTCAGTTTGTGCCAAGTGAAATCACATATCCTTAAAACCACTTACAAATTTAATTGTTATCCGATTTTAAGGGTAAACAGTTTGGCGCCCACTGTGGGGCTAAGGATAATAGTGATTGCCTAGTTCTAATTTTCATAACTCACACTGCTTTACACTTTGTTCTTGTAAGCATTTTTGATTCCAGGATCAGCATGTCGAACTCTCAAGCAGTACCCACACACTTCGACAATGGTCTTGGTTTTCATGGCGAAAACGACAACGTAGCCGCCCCATGAAACGAAGTGCCTCCAGTTGATCTCCAAAGAGTACCAGTTGCAGACCCCATCGACGTCAGTTCCCATGTTGCCCTGAATGCAAATCTAGGTGTCGACCCCGAAAATAGCATACGCAGAGACGTTCGATCAGCCGGTCAGAACGCACAGGGCGGCGAAGAAGTCGGAATCAGCCTTCAAATAATATTCGAAATGCTGCAGGCTCATCAAGTTGCAATAGCACAACTCCAAAATCAGAACCACGCAACGAATAGGGTCGAACCTGAGCCATCACAGGAAGTTATTCACAGGGCCGAACCAGTGCCGGGGAGGTCAAATGTGAATGAGTCAGGGACCGACCCCGCTATCTTGAAAATGTTCGAGGAGCTATAAAAGCAAATTGAATCGGGGGAGAAGAAGATTGAAGCGAATGACAAAAAAGTGGAAACATATAACTCCCGAGTTAATCAAATTTCGGGGGCACCGCCGATTTTGAAGGGTTTGGATTCAAAGGAGTTCGTACAAAAGCCCTTCCCGCCGAGCGTGGCTCCTAAGCCCATTCCGAAGAAATTTCGTATGCCAGAAATTCCCAAGTATAATGGAACTACCGACCCCAACGAGCATGTCACTTCTTACACATGCGCAATAAAGGGGAACGATCTAGAGGACGATGAGATCGAGTCCGTATTGCAGAAGAAATTCGGAGAAACTTTATCAAAGAGGCGATGATATGGTACCATAATTTGCCACCTAACTCCATTGATTTTTTTGCCATGCTCGCAGATTCCTTCGTCAAAGCACACGTCAGAGCTATAAAGGTCGAGACTAAAAAGTCGGACCTCTTCAAAGTAAAACAGAAAGACAACGAGATGTCAGAGAGTTCGTATCCCGGTTCCAAATGGAGCGTATGGATCTGCCCCCGGTCACTGACGATTGGGCCATTCAGGCTTTCACTCAAGGCCTAAATGTACGAAGTTCGGTAGCCTCACAACAGTTAAAGCAGAACTTGATCGAATATCTAGCTATAACCTGGGCCGATGTACATAATCGGTATCAGTCAACGATTAGGGTCGAGGATGACCAGTTGGGAACTCCTTCCGAGTCCGTCTATCCAAACAGGACCATCGACAGAGTTAAAAGGGATATTGACCTAGAACCACGATCAAATAGAGATCGATATCAGCCATACGGTAGAGATCAGAGAAACAACGGGTCTGGACATAACCCCATTCGAATTGATAGAAGAAATGATCGATGACAGAGCTCTCAAGGGCTCATGAGTAAGAGAGGTTTTGACAGGAATGTCAAACCCAAAGAAGTACCACGACTATCGGAATACAACTTCAACATTGAGGCATCAGCTATTGTATCGGCCATTGGGCGCATCGGGCATGGTTCGTTTGACCGTTTGGCCCTTACAAATTTTTCTTATCGAGACCCTGCTGCCATGAAGTAATTTCTTCGCATCAAAGTTGACATTCGAGGGCAATGCCCCCCAGTATTCGAGGTTGATTATAAAGAAACCTCGGATATTGTTGAATTGTTCTAAGTTAGTACGATCAATGGTTGCCTCATTAAAAATCTCATCGGAAAACCCATTTGGGACAAAATCGGTCTAAGGGAAAAAGAGTGCAACGCGTGCTTTCAGACCTAAAGGCTTCGTATGGAAGAATCCATCATTGTTTCTGGTTGAACACTTGCAATGGTTAGCTTAAAATATAAATGAAAATGGAAGGGGCCGTACCTTAGCAATAGTATCATTTTAGGTGCGATACGTTCCAATTGCTCGGTAGTTGTTCGCCATTCATCGTGTCGAGCTTGTATGATCCTTTTCTGATGATTTTGAGAACCCGGTACGGTCCTTCCCAGTTCGGACCCAGTTTCCCTTCATTCGGATTTCGGGTGTTGAGGGTGACTTTTCTTAGCACCAAGTCCCTGATGTTAAAATGTCAAAGATTGGCTCTTCGATTGTAGTACTTTTCGATCCGCTATTTTTGAGCGGCCAATTGGACGAGAGCGGCTTCGCGTCTTTCGTTCAACAATTCTAGACTCGTGTTCATGGTCTCGTTATTCGACTCCTCTGTTGCATATCAAAACCTGATGTCAGGTGGCCCCGACTTCTGCAGACTGATCCAGCCAAGAGAAATCCTAATCAAATGTGCAAATATCATGGCAACTATGGTCATAGAACAGAAGATTGCAGACAACTAAGGGATAAGGTAGCCCGTTTGTTCAACGAAGGGCATCTTCGAGAATTCTTAAGCGATCGGGCTAAAAACCACTTCAAGAACAGAGATATAAACAGACATAATGAGAAAGAAGAGCCGCAACGCGTGATCCACATGATTGTTGGAGGGGTCAATATTCCTTAGGGGCCCGTATTCAAACGCACCAAGGTGTCGGTCACGAGGGAAAAGCGGACTCGAGACTACGTACCGGAAAAGACCTTGTCTTTCAATAACGAGGATGCAGAGGGGATCTTACAACCCCACAATGACGCACTGGTAATATCTGTCCTTATGAATAAAATTCAAGTTAAACATGTTTTGATTGATCCAGGTAGCTCAGCCAACATTATTCAATCGAGGGTCGTAGAACAGCTCGGCCTACAAGATCAAATTGTGCCCACAACCCGAGTACTTAACGACTTCAACATGGCGAGCGAAACCACCAAAGGTGAAATTACTTTGCTAGCAAACGTGGCCGGGACCATCCAAGAAACAAAGTTCCATGTGATCGAGGGTGACATGAGGTACAATGCCCTACCTTGAAGGCCTTGGATTCATAACATGAGGGCAGTATCCTCGACCCTTCACCAAGTTCTGAAGTTCCTGACATCGGAGGGAGTCAAAATAGTGTACGGGGAACAACCCGCCGCCAAGGAGATGTTTGCAGTCGATGAAGTGATACCGGTATCGACGCTCTCATAAATGAAGGGAACATATTCGAAGGGAAAGTAGGAAGTCAAATAGCAACCACAGACACAGGCCTCGACCCAATTACAGAAGCAAGGGATCGACGAGGATGACTACTACTGGATCCCTCGATCCTTCATAATTCCCGATGACTCCGACGCAACCAAATCGACGGTCGAAGAGCTGGAACAAGTCACACTGGCCGAGCATCAGCCTGAACGAAAGGTATACCTGGGCACGGGGTTAACCCCCGAGCTCAGGAAAAAACTTATTCATTTCTTTAAAGCTAACATGGATTACTTTTCTTGGTCCCACCTCGATATGATAGGGATACCACTAGAAATTACCACTCACAAACTGAGCCTGAACCCTAAATTCCGCCCGGTAAAGCAAAAAAGAAGGCCCCAGTTCGAGGTCAAACATGCCTTCATCAAGGACGAGGTAACCAAACTTCTTAAAATAGGATCCATTCGGGAAGTAAAGTATCCTGAATGGTTAGCAAACGTAGTGGTAGTCCCTAAGAAGGGAAACAAACTTAGAATGTGTGTAGATTATAAAGACCTTAATAAAGCATGCCCTAAGGATTCTTTTCCTTTGCCTAATATCAATCGTATGATCGATGCCACGGCCGGCCACAAAACTCTCAGTTTTCTCGATGCCTACTCCGGGTATAACCAGATACAGATGAACCCGGAGGATCAGGAAAAGATCTCGTTTATCACTAAGTACGGTACCTACTGTTATAATGTAATGCCATTCGGTCTAAAAAATGCTGGTGCAACTTATCAACGCCTAGTAAACCGAATGTTCAAAGATTAAATAGGAAAATCAATGAAATTTTATATTGATGACATGTTAGTTAAGTCTCTGCGAGCAGAAGACCATTTAAAGCATTTGCAGGAGACTTTCGATATACTGAGGAAGTACAATATGAAGCTCAACCCCGAAAAATGTGCATTCGGAGTTGGCTCGGGCAAGTTTCTTGGTTTCATGGTGTCCAATCAGGGAATCGAGATCAACCCCGATAAAATCAAAGCTATCGAGGATATCACGGTAGTGGATAATGTAAAGGTCGTGCAGAGGCTGACGGGGCGGATAGCCACCCTAGGACGATTCATTTTGAGATCCTCAGAAGAAGAGCAATTTTTCATGGACTCCGGAATGCCAGCAGGCCTTGCAGGAACTAAAGCAGTATTTATCGAGCCCATCGCTGCTTCACACCCCGAAAGTGAACGAACAAATTTACTTATACTTGGCAGTCTCGGATATAGCGGTAAGTGGAGTCCTGGTCCGAGAAGAACAAGGTACACAATTCCCTGTCTATTATATTAATCGGACCTTAGGTGAGGCCGAAATTAGATATCCACACTTAGAAAAATTAGCGCTTGCTTTAATAAGCGCCTCTAGGAAACTAAAATCATATTTCCAATGTCATCCAATATGTGTTGTAACAACTTATCCTCTTAGAAATATTTTGCACAAACCCGAGCTTTTGGTTCGATTGGCCAAATGGGCCGTAGAAATCAGTGGGTAAGATATTGAGTATCGACCTCGAACCGCCATCAAGTCTCAAATCTTGGCAGACTTCATGGCTGACTTTACGCCGGCTCTCGTACTCGAGGTTGAAAAAGAACTACTGATAAAATCGGGTACATCTTCGGGAGTCTGTACCCTCTTTACGGACGGTGCTTCGAACACGAAGGGTTCCAGATTAGGCATCATACTAAAATCACCCACAGGTAATATAGTTAGACAGCCTATCAGAACTACAAAATTGACTAACAATGAGGCCGAGTATGAGGCCATGATTGCAGGTCTCGAACTAGCTAAAAACTTGGGGCGGAGATCATAGAGACTAAGTGTGATTCCCTCCTCGTGGTAAACCAAGTTAACTGGACTTTTGAAGTCCGAGGAGACCGAATGCAGAGGCACTTCGATAAACTACATGTAACTCTACATCGATTTAGGGAATGGACCTTGCAACATGTACCTCGAGAACAGAACAACGAGGCCGACGCTCTTGCAGACTTAGGTTCATCGGTCGAAGATGACGAACTCAACTCGGGGACTATCGTACAACTCATGAGATCGGTAATCGAAGAAGGGCACGCCGAGATAAACTCCACAAGTTTAACCTGAGATTGGAGAAACAAATACATAGAGTACTTAAAGAACGGGAAGCTTCCATCAGATCCAAAGGAGTCGAGATCTCTGCGCACAAAGGCAGCACAGTTCACTTTGTCCGAAGAAGGAAAGCTATTTAGAAAGACGTTCGATGGACCATTGGCAATATGTTTGGGATCGTGAGATACTGACTACATCCTACGGGAATTTCATGAGGGCACTTGTGGAAATCATTCCGGTGCCGAATCGCTGATCCACAAAGTAATCAAAACAGGGTACTATTGGACCGATATGGGGAGGGATGTAAGAGAGTTCATTCGAAAATGCGACAAATGCCAAAGGCATGCGCCCACGATTCATCAACTCGGGGAACTACTCCACTCGGTCCTGTACCCATGGCCCTTCATGAAATGGGGAATGGACACCGTTGGCCCTCTCCCGTCGGCCCCGGGTAAAGCTTAATTTCTTTTGTTTAGGACTAATTATTTCTCTAAATGAGTTGAAGCACACGGTTTCGAGAAAGTCAGAGAAAAGGAAGTCATAGACTTCATTTGGGAACACATCATATGTCGATTCGGGATGCCCTCCAAAATTGTATGTGATAATGGAAAATAATTCATCGGCAGCAAAGTAACTAAATTTCTCGAGGATCAGAAGATCAAAAGGATCATATCAACACCTTATCATCCCAGCGGGAACGGACAAGCCGAATCGACCAACAAAACCATCATCCAAAATCTTAAGAAGAGATTGACCGACGCCAAAGGAAAATGGAGAGAAATACTACCCGAGGTTCTATGGGTATACTGCACAACATCAAAATCCAGTACCAGAGCAACACCGTTCTCGTTAGTTTATGGCGCCGAAGCTCTGATCCCGGTCGAGGTCGGAGAACCTAGCATCAGGTTTCGATATGCAACAGAGGATTCGAATAATGAGACCATGAACACGAGCCTAGAATTGTTGGACGAAAGACACGAAGCCGCTCTCGTCCGATTGGCTGCTCAAAAATAGTGGATCAAAAAGTACTACAATCGAAGAGCCAATCTTCGACATTTTAACATCGGGGACTTGGTGCTAAGAAAAGTCACCCTCAACACCCGAAATCCGAATGAAGGGAAACTGGGTCCAAACTGGGAAGGAACGTACCAGGTTCTTGAAATGATCGGAAAAGGATCCTACAAGCTCCGCATGATGAATGGCGAATAACTACCGAGCAATTGGAGCGTATCGCACCTAAAATGATACTATTGCTAAGGTACGACCCCTTCCATTTTTATTTATATTTTAAACTAACCCTTGCAGGTGTTCGACCAGAAACATCGATGGATTCTTCCACACGAAGCCTTTAGGTCTGAAAGCACGTGTTGCACTCTTTTTCCCTTAGACCGATTTTGTCCCAAATGGGTTTTCCTGCGAGGTTTTTA
This sequence comes from Nicotiana tabacum, assembly GCF_000715075.1. Classification (NCBI taxonomy): domain Eukaryota; kingdom Viridiplantae; phylum Streptophyta; class Magnoliopsida; order Solanales; family Solanaceae; genus Nicotiana; species Nicotiana tabacum. The sequence continues at coordinate 99,689,067 of NC_134103.1, read as the reverse complement.
ATGAGGCAACCATTGATCGTGCTAACTTAGAATAATTCAACAGTATCCGAGGTTTCTTTACAATTAACCTCGAATACTGGGAGGCATTGCCCTCGAATATCAACTTTGATGCGAAGAAATTACTTCATAGCAGCATGGCCTCGATAAGAAAAATTTGTAAGGGCTAAACGGTCAAACGAACTGTGCCCGCATAGTTTGCTTGAGCCCTGGCACAGAATATGCATGTATAATCATTTATAAAGAGAAGCTTTTTTCTTTGCCGATATCTCATGCCTTAGAAAAGTTTTTCTACTTTACAATTTTATACTCTAGATCTATTATGTAAACAAGCTTAAGGGCCGACCATAACCAGAGTTCAGATAATTACCCCCACGCTCGGGGATTGACGTCCGAAAAATAAACGAGATCGAATCATTAAAACTATGAGATCATAAGTCCTTTTAGGCAACCCTCAATTTTTATAGGCCACGACCACCCCACTCGGGGACTGACACTTCGGGGAAGCTCGAAGTAAAATGGAAAAATAAGCCCAAGGGGCAAATCCTGGACTAAAAAGGCTACGGCCAAATTAACACGGTTCAGAGATGTCCGAATTCCGTAACAAAATAGGCCTTCGAATTCCCTCATAAAGTCGGTTAAAAGGGCTACCCCTAGCAAAATTATAAAAGGCTTCGATAATATCAAGCCTCAAAAACTCTAATGAGTACAAAATTATTCGAACTCCCGAACAGTTCCTTATTGCATGCTAAGGCATTACAAGTTTTGCAAATGATAATGATAAAAAAAATTTCAAGCCGAAAAGGGGAGAAAGCCATAAACAATCTTTTTACAAAGGCTATATCGGCCTACAAAAGCCTAAGGGATATTTTTGCTTGGAGTTCGAGAGACCATCCTCGGTCAAATAAAAAATCTAAGGGTTATCTTACTTCGAGTTCGAGCAAGCACTCACTCGATCGTAAAGCCTAAGGGCTATACTAGTTCGGTTTTATTCAAATTGTCTAAACCTCAGACCCTAGAATACAACTTCATAATTTTATAAGGCAGAAAGGAAGAAAGTTTATATATATATACACATCAAAAATCATTTACAAAGGCAACATGGTCCGATCAAATTTCTCTACAAAAGACTGAAACGGTCTTAAAAGAAACACAAAAAATACTAAAGGACTTAGTCTTCTCCAGGAACAGCATCTTCACTCTCAAGGCCTTCTCCGCTTTCAGATCCGCTCATACTCCCAGAATCATCATCATCAGGAAAGGCCAACACTCTGGCTTCAGCTTCGAGATCCTTAGCATTCTCGATCTCGGCTGTAAGATCGAAGCCACGAGCATGGATCTTCTCGAGAGTCTCCCTTCGAGACTGGCATTTAGCATGCTCGGCAACCCAGTTCGCTCGAGCCTGAGCAACTTCGACAACCTCCTTTGCTCGAACCTGAGAAGCTTCAACGTCGGACCGGTAGACGGCCACCATTGCATCAGCATTAGCCATGGCCGTTTCGACCTCCGATTTGGCCGCTGCAAGTTCTGTGGCCAGCCTCTCTCAATCGGAAGTTTCTGAACCCAACCTAGACTGGAATTCCTCAATTTTCTTGGCTTGCACCAAGGCTTTCTCTTTTAAGCTTCGAAGTTGGGTCTCAGCCGAGGCCAATTGAGCTCGGGCAACTTCCTTTTCTGAGGCAAGGCGGTCCATGTTCTTCTTCCATGCCTTGGCCTCCGCTTTCACTACGTCCACTCCCTCACGAAGCTGCTCGATCACATCGAGCTTTCACTGGATCTGTGGGACCGAACAGTTAGCCACCACGCTCGAGTTAGTGTCATTAACTTCAAAGATTCTTTTTACCTGCTCGGCCAGATCAGCCTGTTCTTTCTGAGATGCTTCTAGCTCAGCCCGAAGTCCTTTTGCTTCCCCTTCTCTCTGCTCACTGAGAAACTTGAATGCATCTCTCTCCTCAGTAAGCCCTCGATTTTCGGCTTCGTACCGGCTCAGCTCCCCTCGGGATCGGAAGAAAGCCTCGTGATGAAGCACAAAAGCCTACAAAAATAGAAAGAAGGAATTATACAAGGGGAGAAAAGTACAAGTATGAAAATTGACAAAGAAAATATGAACTTACCCGGTTCAGGGCATGTTGGGTTTCGTTGAAAAGACAAGGCACTCCCACCTCGCCTATCTGGGCTTGGTCTTCTTCCGTGATGAAACATCGGAGGTATCTAGCCACGCCTACAGGGGCAGCTAGAACCCGGGCATCCTCCGGGACCGTGATAATGATTGTTCGCTTACACCAGGGATCAGCACTAGGGGCCAGAAACCGATTGGTCAGTTTAAAACCCGAGGAAGCCTCGCCCGAGATCTTCTTCGGAGCCTCCAAGTCATTCAAACCGGTGATATCTTCTACCCCAACAAAATAACCACGGAAAGGATCTTCTTCTCTGTGGGCTCCCTCCCCGTGACAAGTCTCCACGGCCTGAGCGTCGCATATGATTAACTTAGAAAATGAAGGAAACGAGGGGGAATCCCCGATCTCTATTACCCCAAGTGGGTCTTTTGGGGTGCCACCTCCGTCTTGGGGAGCCTCAAGCCCAATTTCTGTACCGGCATCCACCGCCTCTTCAATGGTCTCTTCGCCCCGAGATAAAATATCTTCGGTTTCTCTCAGCTCGGGGACTTGGGCCGAAGTCTCCTCCTCGACCTCATCAAGCCTAGATGGAGCAGTATCAACTCCCACCGGTTCCGAAGATCTCCTAATCTCGGTGCTAGCTCGCGCACGGGCCACCATCCCGGAATTATCTTCTTTCTCTTTTTCTTCTTCTTCTTCTTCTTCTTCTTCTTCCCTTAGTCTTTGGACTGACTCCATAGTCAGCGGGATTGTGTTCCTCTTGGGTTTATGGGCTGTTCTCTTCTTGGGGTTTTGACCCTCGGAGTTAGAGACCCTTTTCCTCTTATTCTCCTTTGCCGGTTTCAAAATAGGTGGTGAAACTTCTTCATCACCAGGCGGGGATTTCATAGTCGTATCCTTTCCGAGACCTGCAAAAGGATAAAGTAAGTAAACTCATGTTTGAGAAGATGCTTGAACTATAGGCAAATCGGTAAGTCAGGAAGAAGGCTTACCATGAGTACGAGCCTCCCACCGGCCCTTTGACAAATCACGCCATGCGCGCTCGGCATATGTTGACGTCGAAACCAGGATCCTAACCCAGTTCTCGGGGTGGGGAACCACACCCGACATCCAAGTAACGGTTGCATTGAGAAAAACGCTGATAAGAAAGGATAAAAAAGTAAAAACAACGAATAGAAATTAAAGACAGAATCATACTTACGCTTCATATTTGTTACAACCCATATTTTCGTACGTACGAGTACGTCGTAAGTCAATTGATGTAAGCTCAGAAATGAAATCATATTTGAAAAATTTACAAAGTAAGTTAATCATATTACCTCGGAGGTTACAAATATTGAAGATAATGAACAACAAGTACAAAGATGGTTGGAAGGTTCAAAAGCTAAAGGAATTGAAAAACCTAATGTTTCGTCGAAAGTCGACAAATTGGGAATGTTATAGCATGGAGTGAGACCAGGATGTTTAACATGATAAGGAGGTTATGTTATGAGTTATGTTAGTCGTATGATAGTCGTGTGTTATGTTTTGAAGTCAAGCGAGAAGTGGAACAAAAGTCGATGAAAGTCATCACAAGTTACGTTCATAAGTTTTACTGAACCTTTGGGTCAAATGTAAATGCCATTTTCTCCCAATATACGTAGAGTTATGGGGTGTTCCATACATCAAAATACATCTCTATGAGTCTATTTTCCAATGCATTAAACCGTTTATCAATACGATATCAGAGTAGAGAGATATGGCCATTTTTGCTAGACTGCGCAGACTGTCACCTACATGCTTAAACGAGAATCCAAAACTGGGCATGTTCGGGTCGTCCAAAAATGGGCCTGTTCGGGTCGTTCAAAGAGGCCTTTTTAAAGGCTTATCCCCTTCATATATTAGGCTGATAATAGGGAAAAATAACCAGACTTAATCTCTACAAAAATCCTCCCACAAATTTCCCATAAACCCAAATTGATTTTCTCTCCCTTTCAAGTTCTAATTGGAGGTAAAGCCTAGAGTTTGAAGAACCAAGATAGGAGCCGAGTTATCCAACAAATAAGGTAAGTTTACTGCTCTCTTTCATCCATTTTTTCTGCTGTAGATGCATAGTAAGTCGTTCTATATTTGTAAGAACTCACGGGACGATGATCGGAAGCCGTAAGTTCGAGTTATTAACTTGTAGCGGACTGTTTTGTGGTGCTGTTGGGCTGCGTGTTTTACTACTGTTTTGTGGAGTTTTGGAGGAGGAAGGGTGTGGATAAACACCACATAAATGCAGTATTTTGGGCTGGTCGTTCGTCGTAACATTTTCGGGTTGTTGACACTACTACGGTGGTCATTTTGTGTATGAAGAGATTGGGGTGTGTTGGGCTATTTTGTAGTATTGTGTGGTGTGCATAAGGTTGGAAAATAATGTATATATATTGTTATTGTTGTTTTTGGTATTATATTGAATTTGGAGGAAGTAAGGATTATAGGGGAGATGCTGTCCGTTTTAATACAAAATAAGCTTGTCGTTCGTTGTGCATTAGTTGTACCTTTCGTAACTTAATAATAGTATTATTATCGTTGTTGTAGATTAAGGTGAGAAAAGGCGAGTTCAAGTTGGTGATTGGAAAGATTGTGATAAGGTATGTTAAGGCTAAACCTTTCTTCATTTTGGCATGAACCCGTAACTACATGAGTTTGATAACGAGGCATAAAGAGATGTTTGTATTCTTGAATTTATTCACATTATCCTAGTCTCAGAAGTTACAGTATTCTCCCTTATCGGGACTTCATATTCAGTTTAGTATTGTATTCTTTCAGCCAAGAGATAGTTTTGTCTTCTTTTAGTGAAGAGAATAGATAGTCTATATATATATATATAGTATTACAATATTTTCATTACCATCGAGCTATAATCGATGGGCAGGCCCCTATTGGGCAACCTCTGATCAGATGGTAAGTTATATACCGAGCCTACTGTGGCCGAGCGCCTATGAGCGAGCCCAGAATGGCCGAGATACAGAGCCTAGTATGGCCGAGCGCCTATGAGCGAGCCTACTACGGCAGGGCAGTTACACATACCGAGCCTTATAGGGCCGGACAACTATTTTACATACTATATGGAGAGAGTTGAGTCAGTATCAACATGTAAGCATATCTTCATATTATTTTTGACTCCCAGTTATATTCAGTTATTATATCATCATTTCAGTTTTAGCTTTCAGTTATTCTGTTGCCTTACATACTCAGTACATTATTTGTACTGACGTTCCTTTGCTGGGGACGCTGCATTTCATGTATGCAAGTCCTGATAGACAGCTGGATAGACCTTCCCAGTAGACAGAGCCAAATATCAGCTTGGTTGGTAAGCTCCACTTCTCCGGAGTTACCAGGTCTAGACCTTGGAGTCCGTTTTATATATACAGGTTTGATGGGTAGGTCGAGGCACTGTCCCGACCATGATATAGTTCAACTATCTCTAGAGGCTTGTAGACAAGTCCTGTATAGTTTATATATCAGTAGATGTTCATGGCGGCCTCGTCAGCCTGCACATTTATATATAGATATAGATATATTTAAATATATATGAGTTTTTGGGTATGTTTACCCCTCAGATGAGGGAGACGATATTTTCAGATAATTCAGAATATGGCCTCATCGGCCTAGGTTGAGGGTTACCCCTCTAGAGTTCACAGTTACAGAGTGGTACGCTCGGGTCGAGTAAAGTACCGGGTGTTGGCCATGCCTCTTCAGGTTTGGGGCGTGACAATATTCCACTTCTCAGGAAATGGCATCCTCTCAGCCGGGATTAGGTCTATGGTCTTCACCCGAACGAACCAGCCCATCCAGCCCCGATCTTTTTCTTCATCTATACTCGAGATGAGCGCCTTGGTGGCCCGACGTTGAAGCTTTATCAGCCTACCTCGATAGAGTCGAGGGCTATATAATCTTATGAGGTGGTCAAGGGTAAAAGCAAGCCCGTCGATTTTGCTCACGAAGAAACGGGGCAATATCACGACCCTCCAGAAAGATGGGTGAATTTGGCCGAGGGTCACCTGGTATTTCTTGCAGAAGTCTATAATGATCGGATCGAGGGGACCCAGCGTGAAAGGATAAGTGTAAACACTCAGGAATCCTTCCACGTGGGTGGTGATCGCTTCTTCTGGTGCGGGTATCACAACCTATTTGTTTTCCCAGTTGGAATCTTTCTTCACTTGGTCGAGGAGGCTTTTGGGTATTGAGTATATATATCTCGATATCAGCTCGCATCGATCAGAAACCGATGAGGTTTTCTCGACCCTAAAGTCGGAATCTATGACACACCCCCCCCCCCCCCAGGAATAAGTTCTTCAGAGCGTGGCTCCACCACTGGTTTCTCTCCGGCCGGCCGAGATGAGAAAGCAGCCTCTTTCTGCGGAACAGTTTTAGATGTTTCGACCATTTAGTTTTTGCGGGCAAAGAAGAATGGAGACTGAAGTATTTGGTGTTTTAGGAAGAACAAGCAAAGAAACTCAAAATTTTGAAGATAGGAAGCTTTGAAGAAAGCAAAGAACTATGGAGATTGAATGAAGAAGATTTGAAAGTAAAGTTTGAAATAATTAAGAAGGGGGTTATTTGTCATTTTCACAACGACGGTTCAAAACTGGTAGTGGCCGACCGTCGACTGACGCGCATTAAATACTTGGAAAACTGTACCGACGAGACGTTTCTGTCACTTCTACTGCTTATGTCACGACGATTACGTCATGATCGAAAGCTCAAATCATTTCTTGTCATTACTCTCCAAAAAATGAGGGGACTATCTGTATACGGTCAAAATCGTGCTTACCCGATTTTGTATGGTTAATCGAGACCAGGGTGGAAGACCGAGGTTCAATCCCAAGTTATATTGGATCGTTGCGTGAATAAATATTGCCTAGCTCGTGATTCAGGGATCGATCGAGATCGAGACCAGCTAATGTCGAGACTGAGAAAGATAGGGATCTAGTGAGATCGAAGGAAGCCTGCTAAGTCGAATAACAAAAAACCGAGGAATCCATGACCGGGCGAGGATTGTAGCGGAGATCTCGGCATATATCAAGTCAAGACCGGTTGATTAGCCAATCAGAAGATTTTCTTCTGTATTTAGAATTGTATCATATGTAGAACTCCTCTACTATATAAAAGGGGTTCCAATCATTTTGTAAGGGTAGATTCACGCATAACAAAACAATATATTACGTTTTCTCTCTTAAGCTCTCTTATTCAGTTGTTCAGTTCTTACTTCTCAATAATATACTCAGTTAGTTCAAGGGCGACCTAGCTCGAGGGCCAAAGTTGCGCGTTACATTGGTTTGCTTCATTTTACAGTTAATTTCTAACTTCAATTCTTATATTTCTAAGTTTGTGCCAAATAAAATCACATATCTTTAAAACTACTTACAAATTTAATTGTTATCCAATTTTAAGGGTAAACACACTTAATTATAGTGGTTAATTAATATATATTTTTACCTTAATTTATCACATAATAATAATAAATTAATATGATTTAGTATAAACACCCAATACCAAATCACGTAAAATTATTGTCATGTGACCAGGAAGTCACATGTTGTCGAGCAGTGGAAACAACCTCTTGCAGAAATGAAGTAAGGCTGCGTTCAACAGACCCTTATGGTCTGACTCTTTTCCGAACTCCACGCATGGGCGGAGCTTAAAGCAATAATTGGGTGCGGCATGCGACCCCTCAAATCTAGTAGAGTATCAAATAGCATCAAAATTCGATTGCAGCCACATGATGATTTCTGTTCATTACAACAAGACTTTCAAGTGACAACTAAGATCAGAACGAGAGTATTGACATGCCTCATCATTTGAATTGGCATTTTACCTAATATTGATTTTGCAAGTCTTTTTCTTCTGGCTATTTGCTTCTTCTCACCAAAAATGAAAGCTCCTATTAGCAAAATTATTAAAGGATAATGACTTCCCTTTGCTCCTTAATTAATTGGGATGGACCCAACTTTACCATAAAAAATCTTTCTTAATTTATTACTTCAATTAGAAAAGATTTGTGCCAACTATCAAGCTAATTAAACCTGGATTTGTACACCCCACTCAGATTTGCATTCTCTTGTCAACTAGTTTGTATAATTTTTGGATACAACCTAAACTTATACTACCTTACCAAGGATTGTTTAATTAAAAAACATGTTTAGTCAATTTCTCCATTCGATTATAACCATTTGCGTTTCGTAGGTGTTGTACTATGTTTTTAGATGTTTGTACTCACTTTGGCACAACAATAATAGCCTAAAAAATTATTTTGAGTAAAAGCAGAATCAATTTTAGGAATATACACTTAAAAATACTTTTTAAAAGCTTGACCAAACAATAATTACTCCTCACAAAAAATTTTTTAAAAAAATTACTTTTAAAAAAAAAAATACTTCTCAAAATAATCTTTAATTGATTTCCTAGTAAAATGCAGCGCATCCACTTAAGAATACAAAAGGCCCAAAACAGTCCACTATTGTTGGATTTAAGTTTAAAATAGTCCTATTCTTCTTAAATGGAGCACTAATAGTTCATATTTTTAACAAAGTGGTGCAGTTTCAGTCCAAAAACCAAACGACCGGTGTTATTTTCTTACAAAAGGAATCTTTGTTCCTCTCCTTCAGTTTCAGTCCTGTCTGCATCTTTGAACAAAAAAAGATTGACATTGTTCCCTTCTTTTCCCCCAATTTTTCAGAACCCTAACGTACAAATTGGGGAGATCTAAGGGGGAAATAGGAAGCGAAACATAGAGTTTTTGTCGAAGAGAGCGAAATCTTGTTACAACAATTGTGTGGAATCTTTCTCCAGGTAACCATACTTAGAAGAGAGCCATTTTTTTTTTTTTTTGTTGTGAATCCCTAATTGTATAACCATTAATCGCAAAAGCTGAAAATTTGAGGTTCTACAGCAATCAAGAGAGAGCAAAGATGAATTCAATGGTGGCTTTAGGGAAGAAATTGACGAAAAATATTCAAGATCATAAACTTGTTTGAATTTTAATTTGAATTCTGCAGATGGGGTTGTGTAGTTAAGCCACTGTTACTGTTACCTCTGACCAAAAGTTGTTTGCTGAAATGTCTTGCTGGGCATTTTAATCCTCTGTTGGTTATTTTCTGTTGAACTTTTCCTGAAAATTGCTGCACTCGAGAATTGCAGCTTTCATATTTGATAGTACTTTGAGACTGTAATGTATCGTGTGACTCATCCCACTCTATGGTAGCATGCGATAGGTAAAATTAATCTTCTTGGTATAGGTTCTTTTTTGAAGAATTAACCTAAATAGCTACCCACCTAACCGCTTAAACTGAAAACAGCCGGCGGATGTATAATATATGTATAATATGTATGTAACCGTATGTAATTAGTGTATAATCTGTGGGTACCAGTTAGGAAAAGTAAACATTGAATCCTGCATGCTGTTTATGTAAAGATCCCTTCTTTTTGGTATATTTGCCCTTTAGTTGCTATAGGTTCTTTTTTGGTATCCAGATTAAGGGTGAGAGTCTACTTGGGACAGATCTTCTAAGGAAAAAAAAATTGGATAGCCAGAGCTTAGACCAAATAATGTTACCGTCCTAGCATTGGAGTATGAAGATTAAGGTCGGTTGGCATTCAATATGTTGTTTTCTTCTAAGCTTTCTAACCTTTGATAGTTTGCTGCAGGTTCATGGAGTAGACTTACCAATACTGGGCGAAATTGATTCCGGTTTAGACTAAGTTGTGGAAGAGTAAAGGACGGAGACAGATATAAGTTTTTAAATAAGGGATTAAGATGATGGAAGGACTATAACTAATAAGACGCACACTCTTAACTCCTCTACCCGCACCTCCTACCCAAAGAAAGCAGGACACCTAAGAGGATCAATCAAAAGAAGCAAGAAATGGGGGTAAGCAGGAGGAGGCTGCTGGTTTCAGATTTCATCATGTCCTTCATGTGGGTCTGGTCAAGTGTGCTTATCAAGATGTTTGTTCACACAATGTTGGGTTATGGGGCTCATGATCTCAAAGGTGAAATCCTCAAACATTCAATATCTGTCATCAATATGTTCTTCTTTGCCTTCTTGGCTAAAGCTACCAAGGGTGGGGCCTACAACCCTCTCACTATCTTGTCCGGTGCCATCTCCGGGGATCTCTCCAATTTCCTCTTCACTGTCGGTGCCAGAATCCCTGCTCAAGTCTTTGGTTCAATTACTGGGGTTAGGCTCATCATTGCAGCATTTCCAAACATAGGACGAGGACCTCGTTTGACCATTGACATCCACCGAGGTGCACTGATTGAAGGGTGCTTGACATTTGCGATTGTTACCATTTCACTTGGACTTTCCAGAAGAAGTCGTGCGAGTACCTTGATGAAGACGTGGATATCCAGTCTGTCCAAGCTGACTCTTCACATACTTGGTTCTGATCTAACAGGGGGGTGCATGAATCCAGCCTCTGTGATGGGATGGGCTTATGCGCGTGGGGATCATATAACCAAGGAGCACATACATGTTTATTGGCTTGCTCCAATACAGGCAACTTTGCTGGCTGTGTGGACTTTCAACTTGCTAGTTTCCCCCCCAAAGGACGAAAGGGAGAAGATGATAGAGAAAAAGTCAGAATGAAGGAGATTCCTAAATTATTGGCGATCGTACAGTTTGGATTATGTATTATGTCTTTCTCCAGTATGATTGCATGAACTTAATTTTCTGTTTTTAACTAAACACGTATAATGTTCAGTTAAGGGATGTACGTTTTGTCTCAATGTTGTAGCCTCTCAAGAGCGATTGAGAATCTCGAGAACCTTTCCAAATGCCTGTCTTCACGGGGCGATTTGCAAAGAGAGGAGTATTTAATTCTTTTACTACCTTTCGTTCCACTATTCTGATTGAAGTAATTGCTCTTCTGAACGACCAAGTCATAATGAGATTAAAAACGAATGCTTCCTTGGCCGCGTGAAACATGGATATTAGCATTATATCATTCCTACAAGTGATGACCCACCCAAAATTGCTATGTAAAAACATAGAGATGAAATATAAATTTTTTTTTCGTTCCTCGTGAGCCACTTAATCCCCCCTCCCCCCCCCAAAAAAAAGTGTCAACCTAACACCTGTAAAAATTAAATCATTGCTCAAATAAAGAATGAGAAATAAGAGATATAAGAACAAGCACTACCTTATTTTCTTGAAATAATTAACAGTGCATCCTATTCTTGAATATATTGAACTTTGAAGCTAATACAATTCGGGAGTAAATTAATAAGAGCTGGCATTTGTTATGAACCAACATCAACTGATGCTTGAGCCTACTATACTTCTGTACACTTCAAAATCATGAGGGAAATGACAAAAGAAGAAAAATTACAAACAGAAAAAGTAAGTACAAAGATCATGGGAAGATGATGAAGGAGAAAAACTAAAAACAGAAAGAAGAGAAAAATTAATAATAAACAAGTACAAATATCTTTCTGTGTCAGCAGACTTTTGTTGGGTCCCTAAATCCGATGTTAAAATTATTAGGCAACCGTCTGTTGCCCAAATTTGCATTTCCTTTCTGCATCATCGCCACAAACTCTTTATAATCTATCCGGCCATCCTGAAATGTAAGAACAGATAATTCAACAAGATGTAGTGATAAGAAAGAACGAAAAGCATCACTCTAAAAGACACGGACCACTGGAAAAGATTCAAATTGTGTTGCTATATACATTTTGATACTGTCGCGTACATGTTTGAGTATAGCTGCATACGCGTTTTGACCACAAAATGTGTCCTGAATGTGTCAATGTGGTTGTGAGAGACATGAGAGTTGCGTTGACATAAATGTTATATAGCCTACCATTACTTTCATGCATTACTAAGTATATTTGGAATAGAGAAATGCCAGTAGAACTACGTACATTGTCTTGATCAACTTCTTGAATGATTTCATCCAAGCGGACATCCTTTATGCCAAATTCCTCACAAGCCTTTTGAATTTCATCTGCAGTAATATACCCACTCCCATCTTTGTCAAAATATGAAAAAGCAGCAGAAAGATAATCTTCTTTCTCAGCTTTGTTGACATGAAGCATTGCAGCTACGAATTCCCCATAGTCAATGGTACCACTGTTGTCAACGTCCGCCTGCGTTTTTTGGAAGAAAATTTGAAGTTAGACAAAAAGAAAGAAGTATAAAATTATCTAATGAAGAATGTCTTCACACAACACATAGCAGTTGCTTAGCACAAATTCTTAGACAAATAGTATGGCTTAGCTGCTCATAACGAGAGCATAATTTCTAAAGGACAAACAGGTCCACAGATATTAAACTTCTCAAGGCACAAAAGCTTTGTTTAAGTGACAATCCAACAGTGCTACTAATAAAGAGTATTATGTACTCAGTAGCTCAATGAAATAACCAAATGCAGTAACTGTAGCTTTTTCCAATTGACTTAGAATTCTTAGGTACTCGCAACAAGCAAATTGTGTGACAGAAATTTGACTGCACGGTGGCATTTTGGATACTTTTATGTAACTAACAGGCGCTAGCAATTTCATAGAGAGATACATTGCATGATTGCCATGATAACAACAAACTACGGCTATAACTTGTCACACAATTGCAGAAGTACTAAAGAATTTCACTACTGATATATTTCGTTGAAATTAAATTTGCAAAGGAGTTAGGAAAGAAGAACAACTGCAGATCAGTTCTTCTCTCTTGGTTGGTGATCTAAAGGTTGTCCGGTGGAATTGATTTGATGGCACCTACTAGAAAGAACTAGAAACCTGGTGGGCAAACATTTTCCAGTTACAAGAAAAACAAATTGCTCATTTTTCCTTTAAAGGCTTCTTTGTACCACAGCTAGACAAAAATGCTCCTTCCTCCAAACTAGACATCATTTTAACAGTATTTGACTCTGAAAGACAGATACATACAGTTAATAAAAGGGTATTTTACAGATTTATTATAGAGCAAAGGTCAGAAGTTAGTAGAAAGAAAATGTACAAGATGAAAAGGATTAAGTATTTAAGCAATTTGCAGTGAGTTCTCAAAGCCCATATCTGAAGGATTCAGTCCCATCTTTACAATCATCACACAGACAGAAAAGAAAGCAGATAAATAAAGGATCTAATTTCAGCCTAATTTTGACGATTTTCATGGTTAGATGGAGACTTTGTCACTGGAATTATTTAAACCCTGTGTGAGTAAAGTAAATGATTTCTTTGATTGTCCACATGGCATTTAATACTGAATAGTTATGGAAGACTAAAAGTCCAAAACCTACCGCCTTCATCAAGTCTTGTATCTCAGTCTCACTAAGATCAGCCCCAAATTGCTTTAGTCCAATCTTCAGTTCATCTAAAGTAATATGTCCACTGTTATCTGTGTCAATCATTTTGAACATCTCTTTCAAGCCTGCAATTTCCTCTTCAGAAAGACTCTCAGCAATAACCTGTATGATACAAATAGATTTTTGTCATTGGAAGAAACAAGACACCTTTTGATTCTTGAACTAGATTAACTTTTCGTGCGTGTGTTGGGAGCTATAAAAATTTAACTGCAATTTCAAGTTTAAAAATTGGCTTTTTTTTCCCTTCCTTTTCTTGGGGTGGAGGAGGAGGGAGGAGGGAGGAGGGAGGAGGTTAACAGCCACTTTTAGTGGTCCATTGAAACTATAATTCGTTTACTAATATCTTACCATGAGAGCCATTTTCTTAAGCTTGTTCATGGCAGAAAACTGTGTTAAGCGACTCAATACTGCAGAATCAAGAGGCTTATCTGGAGCCACACCATCAATCTTCACCCAGGGATGGCCTGCAAAACGGAAAAGAAGAATAATATGCCCCCGAATCTAGAAAGTGCAATGACAAAGCAATCCTCCTATGTCGGTAACCCCTTGATGGAGAGGTATCACATGTTGGAAATTAAAAGGCAAATACGGACAAATATAGACAATCTAACTTGAGAAGAAGTAGAACCAAAACCATCTCCATAGAAAGACTTCCCTTTTCTCTGAATTGACTTAAAAAGAATATTATTTCCCTACACGTGCTCTATCAAGATCAACTTGCAGAAGATGAACAGCTAGCATAACAAAATTCCCAATTCTACACCAGACGCAGATACATTTTTCTGATTGTGATATTCTTTTAGGCAAATATGTTTGAAATTCTAGGTGAACTTAAAAATACAAAGTAACTAAGGACTCACATAGATCAACAAAACACCAAAAAGACATTACGATTTCACCATATTCTCTCAGCTGCTAAGCAAAATGGTTCTCACAGCATCTCTAAGCATAAGATATGAAAGGCTGGATTTTAAATATGAAGTTGAAATCAACGACTACTCACATAGAACTTCATGTGCGGTAAGTCGCTCTCTGGGGTCCCTAACAAGCATTCTCCTTTCCAGATCTTTTGCATCTTCAGAAATGTTAGGCCAAGGATCTGATATGAAGTCAATATCGGCACGTAAAACCTCGTCGAATATTTCCTGCTCACTTTCTATCCAAATAATGAATGAAGTAAACATGAGAAGCTGTTTTTGGTACTTCACATAACCAGGAAACCATGGAAAAACGACAAAAACTGTAATCCATTAAACTTGAAAAGATCAACTTACCACCCCAAAATGGAGGTACACCAGTGAGAAGAATGTAAATTATTACACCTGCACTCCAGATATCAGCCTCCTGACCATATCGCTTAAGCAGAACTTCTGGAGCAACATAATAAGGGCTTCCAACAATATCAGAGAATATTTGCCCTGTGATTAAGAACATAACCCAATCAACTAGGTAATTTAAAAGCAAAAGCACATCAACAAAGAAGACAGGTGCACGCTAGAAAGCACATGTTATTAAGAGAGTATATAGAATAACTGATGCTAAGGATATTTTCCATATAAGATGATGAACATCATATTAAGGACATGATAACCCTTCTAATTAATACAATTCTTACGAAATATTAAGGTCAATAATAACCCTTCAAATTAATAGAACTTCTGCGAAATCAGAAGCGGCATCGCTTTTCCGACCTAAGAGTAATAAAAAAGAATGGGTTCTCAATATAAACTAGCAGATATAGATACGCAATGCTATTGACTTCACAAACAAATAAGTTTGGAGCTTTCAAGGCTTTGGACAAGGAAAGACTTCCATCTATCCATATCAAGGGGACGACTTTCACTTTAAAAAAAAAAAAAATGTAATGCCTAAATGTTTTGGACCAAAAAATTAAAAATAGGAGCTGGTTTCTAGAATTCCTATCAAGTAATTACTACTACAAAGGCACCTGCAGATGGCCTGTTGAAATTGAATACTTGCTAAAAACAAATCAAATTCTTTCAAATCCTAGATTCCCAACAATTATTCTACCAGATCCTCAAATAATGTTCAAAGATTCCTAAAATATTGCTCTCATTTTGCACCTCATTTTTTTTGGTAACCAAGAACCCCGAGGGCCAGTGGCACACGGTTCGAAACTCACAGGGAATGGAGCCATCTCTCTACCCTTCTCCACTTAAATACCAGACTTCGGTTTGTAGCAGAGTTCGAACCCGTGATGTTGCTTAAAGTAGCATATCTAATCATGTTTTCTTTGCATGTATCAAAGTACTTGTAGGTGAAGCTGTTTTAACTACATCTCGGATTTGTAACTCCTGCTTTGAAGTATATACACAACCACATTGTTTGGAAAGAATTTTTCGCCCTTATGCTTACACTATTTACCTTAACATATCCAATATGTTTCAGTCAAAACTAGAGTCCAAAAGCTGAAAAGTGTTTTCATTGGCTAATGGCTATGCCCCAATAAACAAGGGTACAATTGTTTCACTCCTTCCGCAGAAAAGGTTCATGCATCTTAATAAGCGGATTAGAGTAAATAAGCTCTAGTGTTGTCAAAAACCTTGTATTTGTTTTCTCTTTAGTATCTAGCAAATGTTCTGTGGATTCCTCAAGGATAACCTCTTGCTTTTTAACGAATCCATCGACACTATATTTGAGAAAATTAAGTTTGGTGTTATAACAAGACCCTGCTCTCGATTCAATTGCTCATAAAAAATGAGCAAAGGTTGTCAATAGATAACTACAGAAGCATATTGCTTATCAAGTAGGCAAATAGAAATACCAACTACTTAACCTTATTACTTCTATAATACCAAAGTTTCTACTTCTTCGTTTGATACGATAAAACCCGCCCTCCTGAACTTTCCTACCTAGGATCCCAACAGAGTCTTCAACCCACTTTGCTCCCTTTGGTAAACGGAACACCCAACCTCATGGTTGGAGGTGGAGGGTCCTTACCGATAGGCTATCCCTCCCTTGTCGGGTACCATAGAAAACAAGTTTTTCTTATGCATACAAACCACTAAAAATAATTCAAAGAAATAGAGAAAGAGGGGAAGACCAAAATATATAGGAAGTAAATGGAAGAATTTGGAGAAAGTGGAAAAATACCTGGCTTGAAAAACGTTGATAGCCCGAAATCTATAATCTTTAGAGGTGAATCCTCTTCCTCATTGACAAAGAGAAAATTCTCAGGCTTAAGGTCCAAGTGCAACACTCCTAGAGAATGGCAGGCTTCTATTACACTAACTATTGTCCTTGAAAGCTCAGCCGCTTTTCTCTCGGAATAATGTCCCTGCTTAACAATTCTATCGAAGAGCTCACCCCCTGTACATAATTCCATCACAACATGAACTGCAACAGCATCCTCATACGCTGCTTTTATTGAAATGACGTTAGGATGTCCAGATAAGTGATGCAATATCTGAATTTCTCTCCTTACATCTTCCACATCTTCAGGCGTCAATAATTTCCTCTTCGCAATAGACTTACAAGCATACTTTTCCCCTGTTGCTTTTTCAACACAGAGGAATGTGGTCCCGAATTGCCCATGTCCAAGTTTCTCCCCCAAATCATAATGCTCCTTCAGAAGACCGGTTTTTGTTTTCAACACCGACTCAACCTGGAGTCCTGCACTAAGCATTCTCTTGACGTGATGTGGCTTCTTCGGTTTCGCGGGCTCTTTTGGTTTTGCCTTTTCATGGATTGTGTTGCCAAAATTTTCAGGTCCCGTTGCTACTGTAGGTTTCGAATCAACTGACATCTTCTCAGGTTTAACTACCTGAGCGTCTATCTTCTGTTCCTTCACTTTAATAGCCTGCTCAGGCCCTTTTGTATCAGATAGTTTACTCTCTTCTCTGTCTATCTTCACCAATTCTGGGGGTTGATTCTGAAAAGAGTTAGGACGTTCGGGCTGTTTGTCTGTAGAAGGTTCTTCAATAGCCTTTTCTTTTTTCTTATTTGTGATCATATTCGGTGATCGAGACCGCCAAAAGAATAAGTTGAAGAACCCATCCTTTGAAAACTTTGCATGAACACAATTATTTCCCATCTATCACTATGCTCCTCTCCACCAATATCTGTTACTACTATACACATCTGAATTCAAATATCAAGCCAAAATTTAACCCCTCAAAATGGAATGAAATTTGAAGCATTTGAAGCAGTCAACCACCCTCTTCCGATGCATGACCTTTTCAACTGCAGATAACAGTTGTTACTGTCAAAATCAGCATATTCTTCAAACTAATCTAGAGACAAGACCTTTGACCATTAAATTTCCAACCCTTACAAGTAAAATAATCCAATGTACACCTCTAAACAATTTCTAAAAGGGAAAAAAGAAAAAAGAAAAAAGGACCCCGTTTGAATATACATGACTCTCCAACAGTTTTCCCACTTCCCACGTTATAAAATTTCAACAGACAGTTAAACAAAAATCATATAACAACAACAATTACTATCCCTCAATCCCAAACTAGTTAAGCAAAAACCCGTACTCCTTTCATTTCAGTTTCTGTGAACCTCTTCGGAGTATGAAGGTCAAACTTACTATTTTCGGTGTGAATTCCGACATAGAATTTTCAAATTTTGAGAAATAAAATTACATATTTAGAAACTACATAAAAGTACTATAAGTCACAATAGTTAACGATTCAAAATATTTAAAAAGAATTTGCAAAAAATATGGTAAAAGAAAACCTTATTTGACTCCCCAAGTAGTAATAGGTTCACATAAATTGAAATGGTTGGAATAATTGAAAAGCACTCAAGGCTGTCGTCTAGTGGTCAATAGAGAACCATGAGGTTCAGGTTCAAATCCCAATTGAGGCAAAACATACTAGGTGATTTCTCCTCTCTGTCTGGCCTTGGTGGACAAAGTTACCCGGTGGCTGTGGGGTGGGAGCTAGTAGGTAATACCCTCATTTTAAAAAAAAGCTCGTAATTTGAAAAGAAAGTAGAAAAACAATATTAAGAAACAGAGAACTTACAAGGGAAAATAAGTTTCGAGACCCTCAACTTTGGGTTTCCAGGAGAAATTAAGTGGCTATGTTGAGGAATTGAATATGAAATTCTCAAACCCAAATGAGTAATTAAGGAGGGGAAAAAACAGCATAAGCAATTGAGAAATGGAAGGAGAAAGGGACCGCCGTCCAAGAATTGTAATAATAATTGTACGTGAAACTGAAGAGATTAACGACTTATCAGCTAAGTTTGTGTTTCAATTTCAATGTGTGTATGTAAATGTTTACCAAGATTCTCTTTGGGAATGAAGCTTGTTGGATTAGGGTTTTGGATTTGAATGTCTCTCTATTTTTGTTGAAATTTAGGAGAGAAAAGCCGAGGGACAGGGGAAGGCGAGAAGCGACAGGTTTTTCAGTTATAATGTTTGAGGGAAAGCTATTCCGATTACAACAATTGCCCCTCAGCTTGTGTAATTACAAAAGATTCCTCTCTTTCTTTTAATTTATGGAACTTCGCATATTAAAAAATAATAAATCAAATACAATATTAATATTGAAATTAAACAATAAGGAAAAGAATAATATTGCAAGGAAAAGAGAGAGGTAATTCTTATTGTATTTCAGATGATTTATAATGGGAGTAAAGCCCCTCTATTTATAGGGGGGAAAATGACTTAGCCACAAAGTAACAAACTATCTAAAAGATAGACGTTCACTCTAAATACAATTCTATTGATAACACTCCCCCTTGAGTGTCTACTCAATAGATAATGTGCCTCGCTAAAATCTTAACTAAAATAAAACCCAGTGGGAAAAATTTTTTAGAGAAGGAAAAGAGTACACATGTTTAGAAATACGACTTTTGGTTGGCTCGTTAAAAACCTTGCAAGGAAAACCCAGTGGGATAAAACCTTGTAAGGAAAAAAGAGTACAACGTGTATTAACACCCCCTGATGAGAGCATCAATTCATATCCTTGAGCCTTCGCATCTTAATCTTGTACACTAGTTTCTTGAAGGTCGACGTTTGTAGAGATTTTGTGAACAAATCAACCATATTATCATTTGAACGAATCTGTTGCACATTGATATCACCATTCTTTTGAAGCTCATGTGTGAAAAATAACTTCGGTGAAATGTGTTTTGTCCTATCCTTTTATGAATCCTCCATTCAATAGGGCTATGCATGATGCATTATTTTCATACAAAATCGTGAGTAGTTTATCACATTTCAAACCACATTTGTCTCGAATAAGATGTATTATAGACCTCAACCACACACATTCTCGACTTGCTTCATGAATAACAATTATCTCGGTGGAAAAAAGGCATTGGGCAAATATTTGTCGTACACCAAGACATTTGGCTGAGCTTTATCAAGCATCTCTAAAGAATAAAGGCCCTAAAGCTAATTTTGTCTATGATAATGAATTTGACAATGAATTTTGTCTAAAGACTTCTTTGAGCACCCTAATAGGAAAATAAACCACTTGATCAGTGATTGATCCGTGGTTAAAGATGATTGAGTAGTTTGATTTTTATTTTTGCCTATTCGTAGTAGCTAGTGAGTAAACATCATGTAATCATAGTTCTTTACATGAGCAGTAGTGTCACACCCCTTGGGGGCGCGACCAGCACTCAACCGAGATACCCCGATTAAGCAAGCCTGCTAGATGCCTTCTACCCAACCTTGCCCATTAACAA
The DNA here is from genome assembly GCF_000715075.1 of Nicotiana tabacum. Taxonomy (NCBI): domain Eukaryota; kingdom Viridiplantae; phylum Streptophyta; class Magnoliopsida; order Solanales; family Solanaceae; genus Nicotiana; species Nicotiana tabacum. The sequence continues at coordinate 99,668,956 of NC_134103.1, read as the reverse complement.
CATAAGAATCAGTATAAGTGATAGACATGAGAAGATTCAAGTGTCCCACACTCTTTTTCCATTACTAAAGGATATTCATTTATGATTTCAAAATATTACAAATTTATAGATATGATGAAAAATATGTTTTCCCAAATACCAATACTTACTAGTTTAATTTCCAACATCAAACACCATCCACAACCTGTCTACGGAACCTCTAAGTACAACAGAAGAGTAGTATGGAAGTGACGGCGATAAGGCCCCGGCTATACCTCAAAACATAAAGTACAACGTCAAATGACATGAAGCCCAGAACATAGTTGGGCTCACCAAAATCTGCTGAACAGAGAGTAACTGCTAACGAAGATCAAAACCGCCCGCTAACGAACCACCTGCATCCATTGAAGATGCAGCGCCCCCGGCAAAAAGGGACGTTAGTACATATGGAATAGTACCAGTATGTAAAGCTAAATATCCTCTTCCAGAATAGAATGCCAATATAATAAAGGAAAAAATCATGGAAGCAACAACAATAACCAATAATATCCAAAGGCCAAGTTAAAACATAATAGTTTTCAAAACATGATAGTAACATGATTTTTGGTTGAGAGATCCCTTGTAACAACCTCTACACAAAGCGTACCCGCCGCATCACCCCAATGTGTGTGGGTGGATTTGTAATTTTAATACCACATTCTCTACACAAAATGTCCCTGCCACCTCACCCCAATGTGTGTGGGTGGAGGTGTAATTTTAATACCACATTCTCTACACAAAGCAGCCTTGCCGCCTCACCCCAATGTGTACGGGTGAAGGTGTATTCACATTCACAATCACAATCCCTACACAAAGCGGCCTGGCCACCTCACCCCAATGTATGCGGGTGGAGGTGTATTCACAATCACAAATCCTACACAAAGCGGCCCTGCCGCCTCACCCCAATGTATGCGGGTGAAAGTGTATTCACAATCACAAACCCTACACAAAGCGGCCCTGCCGCCTCACCCCAATGTATGCGGATGAAGGTATATTTCGGGGTTAAGTTATGTCAACCTACCCTTCCTCGGTGACTAACGATACTCCCGAAAAAAAATATTTTTGATTTTCATACAAGGGAAACAGAAATACAATTGCATTTACCTCATAACCTTTCACACCATTTATAGCCTCATTGGCACTTTCAACCACTTACAACATCATTATTTCATTGGCTCTTTTGGCCATACATATGATTCTTCATTCATGGTTAAATGGCCGTATTTCATATTCCACACTTTAATTTCTTTCCTTTCATGGATCATCAACATAAATATCAACAAATAGAATATTCCGGAAATTACTACTTTAGGTTCATTAGTAATGAAGACTTTAAACACAATGGATTTCTTTCCAAAAAATGGAGTAAAATGATTGGCAATCGAAGCACAAGTTAAAATCATAAACGTGTAACACATCATTTATTATTGAAATACTTTCTCCCCAAAGGGCAATACACAATTTTAACTCATGGATATATAAGAGCTCAAAACACGTTGGAAATACTTACAAAGTATAGCATTAGTTGAAACAACCACATTTGGGCACGACTTGAGTACATAAGCTTTTAGCCAAATCTATTTTCGAAGTCAATTTGGAACAATTGAATCAAGGCTCATTTCTTAACCTTTCTCACATCATTTCATTTTCTTGGCACTGATAAGTGGGGGTTTTGACTACTTCTTAGCAAATTTTTGCTTTCGTTTTAGTCCAAAAGCGTTTAATTGTGTTTCCGAAAACTGATAAAATATGCTTAATTGCAGGAATAGTGGAAAATGATCCCCCAAGATGAAATCCAACTCAAGAAGGAGTGATCTGAACTCAAGGACACAAACAGTCACAGATGCTCAGAAGTGCGATCCGCAGATTATGAAGAAACTCCTATCAGAGACAAGTGCAAAGTGCGGTTCGCACATGACATGTGCGACCGCAGAACCTGGGCAAGAGCAAAAGTTCAGAGAACTTGCATCTCAAATTCAACAGAAGTGCGGACCGCACAATTATTGTGCGTCCGCAAAAGAACAGCTACGCGGCCGCAATCACATTTGTGCGGACCACAAAAAGAGAGAAGTGCGACTTCAGTTCAGCATTATGCGGCCGCAGGTTTCCATTCTTGTCAGGCTAAAGCAAAGTGCGGACCACACATGGAATTGTGCGGCCGCAGAACCTCCGAAAGGGTATTTTTGTCCAAAAATTCTAGCACTGTATAAATAGAATAGTTTTACTTTTTAGGTCAAGTTTTGACATCAGCAGCTACAGTGGACGTTTTCTTTTACTCTTTTTAGTAGTTTTTGCTATTTTGAGCTTTTTGGATATTGATTTCATCATTTTAATTATCAATATGGGTTTAATTATCACTTCTTCTTCTTTTTCTTCCAATCTAAGCATGAGTAGCTAGATTTTCACTAGGGTTGTGACCCAATCCTAGTGTGTAAACTTAATGGGTATTTGATTTATTGCTTGTTTATGGTTGGGTGTTGATTATCTAGCCTAGTTCTTGCTTTTATGTGAAGAATTAATGGTTGCAAACATTATTTCATGCCTATTTGACTTGGTCTCTACTTGAGAAAGAGAGACTTAGTCTAGAAAACTTGGCTAGCAAGAAATTGGGTCAATCGAGAGATTGATAAGCCCAATTAAAGGGTTGAACCTAGAGATAGTAAAACCCAACTTGAGCTTATCATCAACTATTTTGTTCAATACTCATTTGGACTTGAGAAATCCAAATTGGGCAAAATCACTCTCTAACCGAGAGGTATTGAGTGGGTACTTGGGTGTTGATAGCTATAATACACCCCGACCAATAAAACAAGCTTTAAAGTTTACAACCCATTAGGCGAACACCTAGGTGAAGGTCATAGCCCTAGGCCTTTCATATCATTTGAAAAACAAACAAAAACACTTTCCTAGGTTAAATTCT